>NW_019525316.1:660009-698346 GCF_002814215.2 Seriola lalandi dorsalis
GAGAACATGCAAACTCCACACAGAAAGATCCCACGGCCGAGCCGGGACTCGAACCTGGAACCTTCTTGCTGTGCTTTTTCTATTTATGCTTTAGTAATCTATAATCTTTTTTTAAATTTATTTATTATACTATGACGTTTTTATGAATTATTATACTATGATGTTTTTATGCCTTATTATACGATGATTCATTTATTGGGTGGCTCGGTGGTGCAGTGTTTAGAACTGTTGCCTCACACTGAGAAGGTTCCTGGTTTGAACAGTGGACCTGGGGAATTTTTGTGTGGAGTTCGCATGTTCTCCCTGCCCCAGTGTTGCTTCTCTTCAGGTACTCTGGCTTCCTCCTGCTGTCCAAAGTCAAGCACATTAGGTTAATTGGCGACTCTAATGCCTTACTATACTATGATTTATTTTTATGCCATTATTGTACTGTGGAATTTTTTTACACCTTACTATACTGTGACATTTTTATGCCTTATATTTTATGCCATAAATATGCCGTATATATATATATATATATATATACAGTCAATATACAGTACATACATGTTTCCATATCAAGAGTAATGTTACCATATGTGTCACCTATAAGAGGATATGTTATATACATCCTCTTGATATATGAAGATATAAGTTTATAACATATATGAAATACTCATAGTAAAATCCAACTTTATAAATATGTGTTTATTAAAATTCTACATGTATACATATGATTTTCTTAATAATTTCTTATTAAATTTAAACATACAAGTCTATCTTTTATATTTACATATATAATATGAACATATACTGACAGGCTTTGGGATGGATATATAAAGTGTCAGGATACATCAGTAGTTGTAGGGGTACAGTGTTGTTTACAATTCTCCCTCCTTGTGCCCCTAAAGGAGAGTATAACATCTCACATGCCCTTCCTCCTGTCCTCATATATTCCTTGAAATCCAAATTGAATGTGTTTTGTGAAAAGTCCTTCCACAAGCTTCACTGCTCCTCTTCTTGCCTATCTGCCTCCATTTCCTTCCTACATTCAGAGAGAGAGGGATGCAGGCAGCCACTGTGTCGTCTCCATGGTGTCGAGCTCCATCACCATCCAGGACCCACGTGACTCTCAGAACCGGCGCTTGTTCTGCTTCGACTACGCCTACTGGTCCCACAGCGGCTTTGCACAGGACCGCCGTGGCCTGTTTGTGCCTGAAGAGCCAGGGGGACGATATGCTGACCAGGTCAGGTCCAAGGCAACCTGGTAGAAAAGGCAAAGGATCGGTACAGTCATTACAACCAACAAGGGTACATAAATTTGCACTGCAGCTCATAAAATGTTTTCTATCCACAGGACAGTGTGTTCCAGGACCTGGGAGAAGGAATACTGGAGAATGCACTGCAGGTAAGAATCATTATGTATTTCACTCAAGAGTCACGTTCCTGTTTTCGTTCTGTGTTCCTTGGCTTTCATGGAAACTTTGGAAGTTGTACTGTCAGTTCTAATAATAAATGTCCTGAAACAATGTCTACAGGGTTACAATGCCACACTGTTGGCATACGGGCAGACCGGCTCTGGAAAGAGTTACTCAATGGTGGGCTATGGGCCGAACAAAGGCCTGGTTCCTAAACTCTGTGACCGACTGTTTGAGGCCATTAGAGAAAACCAGGATACCAGACAGTGTCAGGTAGAGTGTGTGTGGCTTCTTCAGCACATCATAATTTCCTAGCACACAGTGTCATATTTGGTTGTGTAATGGTTATGGTGAAATGTCTTCTTAATGTCTTTGCTCTTGATGTCTTCACAGGTCTTTTTCAGTATGATGGAAATCTATAATGAGCAGGTAAAACTGGCAGCTGTGAGCAGTTACTTCAGCATTGTCGTTCTTCCTCTTGTCTGTTTCTTCATTGTGTGTTTCTTTGTCTTTTAAATCCAGCTACTGTTAAGCAACATTTTCATTATAATTTTTACTATGTACTATAATTTTCTCTCCCCCCTCCTCATCCAGGTAATTGACCTGTTGTCTCGGGGATCTCGTACTCCAGCAGGGCTCAGAGTTAGAGAGGAGCAGCAACGAGGTTTCTATGTGGAGGGTCTCCGTACAGTCCCCTGTGACAGCGCACCACAGGTACAGAGAGGAATGTGCAGTATATGCAGAGAAAGAGGTTTCCACACACAGACAGCAAAGGGTAGCTCAGTAGAAAACTGTGATTGATCTTTGTACTAAATTTGGTTGATGTCTGTATTGCATTTGGAAACATGTAAAAACATGATCATCTAAATGTTTCTGTAGGTGGAGCAGTTGATGGAACAGGGAACCAGGACTCGAACCACAGCTGCCACTCACATGAATGCCAACAGTAGTCGCTCACACATGCTGATTATCCTCCAGCTGAAACAGGTACTGTAAATGCTCCACTTACTGTTGTGGCTTCAGAAATCCTTCAGATAATCTTCCACACAATGCTTAAAATACGGATCAGTAATTGAGTAATTAATTTTTTGAAATGGTTTTCTTATCCAGTCATATCCTTGATATGCATCCATTTGCATCTCTCAACAGTCTTCTGATGCCATTTACATGCATGCAGGTGTCTCTGTACATTATTATCAGACAGCATACTATCTTCAGGTTTCTTCCAACATCTGTTGTTGTAATTACTGTGGCTCCCTGCCAGATCTTTTCCAAGGAGAGCATCACAAAGCAGTCCAACATTAATCTAGTTGACCTGGCTGGCAGTGAGCGTCAGCGGTCATCCGGGTCAGAGGCTGACAGACTTAAAGAGGGCACGGCCATCAACCTGAGCCTCACCACCCTGGGCAATGTCATCAGGTAGACCCGCTGTTTAATTTATGTTTTTCTTTATTGAGTTTATTCATATTTTATATATCCTCTCCTCTCATCTCCTCCAGTGCTCTTGCTGATGTGGCGGTCGGGAAGAAGGTCATCCATATTCCTTACAGAGACTCAGTTCTCACCAAGTTGCTGCAGTCTGCACTAGGAGGCAACAGTCGCACTGTTATGGTAACAGACACTTTATAGAATCTAGGGCTAACGTAGCATTTTATAGAGGGTTCATCTTGGTTATTTTTAATTTTGGAAAATGATTCAATTTTCAAGATTGCCACATTGAGCCCTGCTGATATCTGCTACGAGGAGTCTCTCTCAACCCTGCGCTATGCTGAGAGGTACAACAAACCATTCATGCAGTGTCAGGTATTATTAGGCGCTCTTTTCCTTTGTTCCAACTGTACCCCATTCACACACTTCACATTTTGTCCACCCTATCTCCCCCACTTCTCCAGGGCAAAGCGTATCCAGAACCGGGCAGTGGTGAACGAGAGCCCCACTGAGCGTCTTGTTAAAGAGCTGAAGGCAGAGAACGCCAGACTGCTACAGCGGCTGAGCCGGCTGGGCCAGGAGGGACGCAGAGCAAACGACGAGACCAGTAAGAACCACTGTTAGAATAGAATAGAACCCAACAAACGAGGGTTGCAGAAGTCAACATGTATGTTTGTGTGTTAAGAGGAGCTTCGTCAGCTGTTGACCCACAATGAGCTCCAGATCAGAGCCATTCAGACTCTATGGGAACAACACCTGCAGGAGGCGCTGAAGGACTGGGAGCAACAGTATGCTAATATCACACAGGTACACACACTCACACACTCACACACACACACACAGATACACAATCAGAGATGCACACACTCCATAGTTTCAGATGAGCTTTGGAAAACACATGAAAACAGAACTTAGTGAAGGTTTAATGTATAAACACATCTTTGCACGTGCACTATGTGGATATTTTTCAGCTCCTCTTCTTGTTTCCTACTGCCATTCACAAGGTCTCTCTGTCTCTGCCTCACTGTCAGGAGAGGAGGATGATGCAGATGCATCCCTACATCCTGAACATCAATGAGGATGCTCAGCTGTCTGGGGTGGTCAAGCTTTTCATCCAGGAGGGTGAGTGTGTTTGTGTCTCTCTCTTTGTGCTGGATGATCATCTCACTCTCTCATTCAGTTTACCTTTTAGAGGGAGGTATTGTCAAGGGATCACTACAGTTTTTAGTGTGTTTGATTACATTTTGTTGTAGTTTGTGTAGTTAGTTGTGTCATTATTGCTGTTTTGTGTTCCAGGTGATTGGGACATTGGCCTGTGTGACTCCTCTCTGAGGTCCATTTCTATCAAGGGCCTAGGGTGAGTTTTCACCACATCACATAGATCACATACAATAGAACATTACACACCCAGTGCAAATAAAGTGAGATTACAGACACTAATCTGTCCATACATGATATCTACATGTGGATGTGAATGATGCAATTGATTGGCAGCTTCTTCTAAGCATTTGCCCTCATTCCACCTAGTGCATGCTGGGATAGGCTGCAGGCTCTGTGACCCTTAGCATGCAAGAAAAGTGAGTGTAGATTTGTCTGGAAGCTGAGTAATGTGTGATTGTGTGTGTATGTGTTAGGATTCAGGAGCGTCATGCTGTGTTCAGGAATGAACAGCGGCGGGTAACACTGACCCCGCAGCCAGGGTCAAAGGTCATTGTCAATGGCCATGCTGTTTTCCAGACAACTGAGCTACAGCACCTGGTGGGTCTCAACACAAACACAAACTTAATGATATGACTGTGTGATGTGCTGTTAAGTAGACACACAACATGTTTCTGTCTCTTTTTGTCTCCCTCTAGGACCGTCTTATTCTTGGTTCCAACTGTACCTACCTGTTCATTGGTTATCCATCTGAGAGGGGAGGGGATGACTGGAGTCGCTACGACTACGACTACTTCCAGTCTGAACTGGCTGTTGCTGAGGGTATCCACTTGGGTGAGTGGGAGGATCAAAAGCTGGAAGTAGAGGAACATTTTTGAGAAAACTTGTTAGATATTAGTAATGTGTCTGTGTTTAGGTGAGTCCAACGCTACGTCCACTCAGACAGACCCCAGTCTGCTGGCAGTTTTCTACGACTACATCAAACTGATGCCCATGGTGGCTGAAGCCAACCAGATGAGCCAGGAGCTGAACAAGGTGACACTCCCACTTTCACTTACATTGACATTCTTCATGACATGTTTTTTCCTCTCTGTTTTTTTATGAAACTTAAGGAAGCTGATTATCTCTCTGGTTAGTATGTTTGAATTGGAAGCAACTATGTTTGTAAAACATGTAGTTAATAATGAATGAACATCTGCTCTTTACTGTCTGCCATGTTTGTAGGGGGTAGAATTTAAGTTAGAGATCAAGAATTTGGCGCTGTCAGATTCAAAAGGTCACGATCTGGAGAAAGAGATTGTTGTCAGAGTCACCTCAGTGGGAAGAAAACAGGTCAGTCTCTTGCTTTCTTCCTGTGTTTTTATTTCTGTCTCTTGTGTCCACATAAGTTATTTTATCATTTCAGTTTCAATTTAGGTTTTCATTTGGGCTTGAATTTTTGTTTCTTTGTCAAAACTACTTTAATACTCCCTCCCCAGGTATGGATGTGGTCCAAGGCCAAGTTTGTGAACCGTAAATTCCTGATGGAAGAAGTCTACCAGCAGCATCAGGCTGAGCAGAATGCAGACAGTGTGGGTAAATGGAATGAATGTTGCTTATGTTTTTTTAAAATGTAATGTTTAAAATATTTACAAATCAGCAGAAATGCGTAATTCCTTTCTGTTTTTGCTGCCCCTTCTTTTGTGTAATGGGAAATCAGCAAGCCTGAAAATGTTCAACATGGACTAAAAGCAAAACAAACCTGGTTCAGAAAGTGAACAGAACCTCTGAGTAAAAATGGCAAATAGATATGAGATCTACAGTCATCTGCAGTCATCTGCAGTCGAGAAAATTACAAAAACCTCCTGTATATTTATCCTTTTATACCCACTAATGCTTTAAATTCAGTAAAATGTGACTAGGAGACAGAGAAACATTAAAAAAGGTTAGAGAGGCATGATCACATGGTGTTATCTCACAGTGCTTTTCCGTGTTTAATGTTGATGTCACTTTCCACATGGGAGTTATTATAGCTGGATGGAATGGGAGTCTGATGTGAAAAATGGACAATTAAGTTGCACAACACAATAGCTAGATTTGCCAGTAACACATTTCAAAGCAATGACTCTAGTGTTATACTTGATCTATCTTTGGTTCCTGCCGTCAGAGAGTAGAGGGGGTGTTTACAGCGGCATTACCCAGAGATAAAGACCCGTTCTGGGATCCAGTGGAGCCTCTGCTGCTGGGCACCGCTCATCTCTGGCTTCAGTCTTTGGCCTTCCGCATCCCTCTGGAAGAGCAACTGGAGGTACAACCACAGAAAACACTGCATACAAACACACTAAACCCACACATATCTGACGGTACTGTCAGGTGGTAGATAAGTATAGAGTGATGACGAGCTGATAATGTCTGTCTGTAGGTGCTGGGGTCAGAGGGCACAGAGGAGGCCATTCTACAAGCACAGCTGGTTCCCTGCAACTCCACCGGACTGTATGAAACACACACACACAGCTGCACATTGTAAGCATTCCAAATAAACACACAGATATGAAAGTAAATCATCTTTCTCACTTTCCAGACCACTTGGTGAAGATGACATCCTGATCGACCCATCTGAGTTACTGGGTCGACGACTGGACTTCCAGCTGTTCCTGGAACAGTGTTGTGGCCTGCGCTGGATCAGAGAGGCCCGCAATAGAGGGGTTCAATTTGGGTGAGGCATTCGGGGTGACATACAGAGCCGTGCAGGGCACTGAAGAGAGTTTGAAGCACAGGGAGAATGCAGAGAATTCCTACAATAAATTATAGCCCAGGAACTGTAGGTCAAGATGGGTAACAGCAGAACATGTGAAATTTTAGCATTTAGTGGAAAGAAGACATCACTTAGATTAGTGGTTACATGAAGAACCTTGTGAGTAAGACCCTATTGATTTTTTTGATTTTTTGCATATTCTGAGAAAATTAAACAAGAGATGGTCTTAGTTTTAATATTTGATGTCTGGCACAGGCATGGATTAGTGGTGCAAAGGATTGAGAGTGAAGTGTCATGATAGATGGGAAATATTACCGTCCTCTTGATTCATGTGGCCAGAACTGAGATACTGTACTCTGTTCTTCTTCTTCATTCCTATTTCCTCTTCCTCTGCTCTCTTAGTTTCAGGTTATTTGACTGCAGCCAGCCTCTCTACACTCCAGCAGTGTGGCACAACTTCAACCCTCTGTTGGATCACAGAGTCCACTTCGCCTCCCTCCACACCTCCCAACGTCTGCTGGACTACCTGCAGAGCAGTGCTGTCGTGCTGGAGCTCTGGGGCCTTCAAGGTGAGAATGAAAAATTAATAAATGATTGACTCAGATATCACCCTCATCTCAATGCCTTCCTCCTCCAACCTTTGACACTTCGTCTGGCACCCTGGTTTGATTCATTTCATGTTATTGCTTTGTTCAAGTCATTACTATGAATGTACAACACAAAATAGTAACACAGTCAAAAGTATCATTAAAGCTGCTAATGGGTGTTGCCTTTCTGTCTCAGACGGTTGCACAGATTTGGCATCTCCTCTGGAGGGAGTGAGGATGACTACAGAGGGTGTGTTTATCATCGATGAGGCAGGCACAACCAACACTGCAGTACGTTTGATGTTGAGTCTGTATCCCTGCCTCTGGAGTGATCTGTCACTTTGGACTGTTTCTAAATCTGGATGTATAAAGATTTGAAACTATGGAAGAGATACATGTGCATTTCAATATATTATGTTTTTACCTAACCGTAAGACAAGTTGTGAGACAGTACAATTGAATCATAAGATATACTTTGGCAACCACGGTTTTTATATAAAAGTGTGTGTGGTGGCTGTGTGTGTGTGTGTGTGTGTGTGTGTGTGTGTGTATATGTTGCAGTCTGTACATTCTGCAGAGCTCAGCTGTTCAGTGAGAGCTCTTCAACAGGACTTGGAGGACCTAAAGAGTGTTAATGCTTCCCTGAGGAAAGAAAATCATAGTCTGAGAGAACAACTCAACACAGCCAGGAACGGCAAGTAACACACCTACACACCAAAGGCTGCTCAGTTTGTTTTAATTCCAATGAACTGAAAACAGAAATTCAAACGTACAGATTCAATTTAAAAATAGTTAAACATCAAAATATCCCCATTCATAATTTTTAAGAAAAAAAATAAAATGGAATTCATTCACTCAAATCTTCTCGCTCACACACCTTTCTCTCTTCTTGTTTCAGGTGGGGATAGTGCGCGTGGACGGTCGGTGCGCCCCAGCTGCGATGCAGAGTTTGCTCGTGCTCTCAAGGTTTTCTACCACAGTATGACCTCAGTCAGGGGTCAGCTGCAGCGCCTGCGCAGACACAGGCCCAGTGTATGTATCCATGCCTGTCTGCAGCATTAGTATTAGTGACTAGTTACTGTTAGTACAGTAAGGCCTTATTCATACAAAACACTGGTAATCAACAGTGGAGCTATGAAGAACAATAGACAGTGAGGTGCAAACAGACACATATACAAATTAACTGGCATTCAAGACACGTCTCAGTGAGATAAGAGTGAAGTGACCACAGTAACTGGTGAGGATTTCATTTATTTACTTACTTGGTTGCTTCAATCAGAGAATTTCCTTTGGCCATGTTTTTTTTTTCAGAATGGACTGCAAAGTCAGGGAACATTTCAGGAAATTTTAGAAATGGTGCACAAGAGGTTACATGTGATACTCTGTACAATATACAATCTATATGTTGTCTTCTGCTGTTTTTCAGTGAACCAGCTGTAAAATGATCAACAACATTGGTTTGGCATTTTATGGTCATGGAATTTAGAAATCAGGGCTTCAGTGTTTTTGTAATGTTGAATATTTTAGTTGGTAATTTGGAAATGCATTAAGGAGAATGACAGGTGTATTAAGCCCTGGAATACATAATTGTGCACTGTTAATAAACTTGTGCGTATTACTGTGTGTTTTCCAGGAGGAGTCTGACCTGCTGGGGCTCAGACTCTATATAGATGAGCAGAGTCGTCTGCTGAGAGACTTCTCAGAGCAGCTGGAACACAGCGTCTCCGCACTCAAACAAGATGTAGCCGCCATTGTCCGCCGGAAACGAGAGCGATCAGGAATCTGGTCTTGACTGAGGAACTGTTTACTGATTTTAACAAAGTATTAACAAGGTGAATGTCTCTGGTCATTTTCTATTTTACAACACTGCAGACATTTCTAATGTGAAGAGTGTGCAGAATAAAGATACTGCCATTTATAAGTAGCCATTTCTAAAATCTCCACCATGTTAATTCTAAAACCACAACATTATGCCATATGGTCACTGATCTTCAACTTTTATGTTATTGATATTTCCAAAATCCTAAAATAAGTTTACAAATTAATATTAGTCACTTTATTTTTTAAAGTGGAGGGCATTCAGATGTCTTAACCACTCAACCATCACCAGCTGTGGTAGCTAGATTAGCCTACAAATCAACACAATAACATCAAAAGCACTGAAGTCTATAAAACGTTTATTACACTGCATGTAAAAGTAATTACAGTCCCAAACGGCAAATAAATTAAAAGGCAAAAACAACTCAAGTTTCAGAATTCCCAGTATTATGTTTTTGAACCATCACTGATAATGTGTCATATTTTCAAGCTGCTGCGGTTCAAGTTGAAGCACAGTATGACTAATGACAGCATTACATCAGAAATCAAGAAGGCTCTTGTTCCTCTTCTGGTTGTGGGGGGCTGATAAGAAGGATGAGATATTACACATGAGAGGAGGGGAGATATCCTCAATCATTGTGTTGAGTTTAAAGATGAAGTATTTACCACAGCACCTCTCATTGTAATGTCCAACAATTCAGAGGTAAAAGCACAATGGTTAATGTTTGTAAGCAGTCACGACTTCCAACAGTACAGACAGTTGCTGTAGGTCCAAAAAAAGATAAGTGTGGGCACATTTACAGGAGGAGAGGCAGAAGGCAGATGTGAGGCAGATTAGTCATCACATAGGACAGAAAATCTATGTACAACAGATACACAGGCAAACAAGTTGAGAGTAGGCAGTTGGTCATAAGAAACTTAAAACAGGTGCAGAGAGACAAACACAACCGAACAGACAGGAGCAGGGAGGCAGCAGTGAAAGGCCAGAGAGTCAGCTAGGTACATTTGAACTGAGGAGGTAGAATGGAGAAACACAAAGCCAACTGTGGGACGGACAGACAGCTAGCTACAGATATCCTACTGAGGTGTGTGTATGTGTGATCATGATCAAGGCAGAACCCACGAGTCGGTTAGTTGGTTTGATTTGTGTTAAATGTTACAGTAGTTCAGATTCTTCAGAAATAAGCACCATTTCTACTGAACTGATTTTATGTGTTGTGTATTTTCAAAAAGCACCCGGATTGTGTGTGTGTGTGTGTTTGTGTGTCTGTTCGTGCGCAGGTACAGAGAAGGCTGAAGGTAGAGGTGAGGTAGGTTAACTGGATCTTGAGGGGTTGGGGAACAAAACACATACGATAGAATATAGACAATATACACTTCCTGTAACATTTTCTGTGGTGTAAAATAAATGTCAAAACATTTAAAGCATGTGAATGCTTCTTTTTTCTCTAGTTTAACTGCCAATGGTCTGTACGGCTTTGGAAAAGTTGGAGTTCTGAGTCTGTACAACATAAGCACACGTGATCGCAGAGCATGTAGAGTAGCAGTTTGGGTACATATCAAGTACACTGGTGAAAATGACATTAGAAAAAAAGCACTTACTCCAAAAAAACAACCTTTCAGCCATGTGGATGTTACAGATTTCCAAATAAAAGTGTTATCTGTTTCCACTTTTTAATTACACTGCAGTCTATGCAGCCATAAACTTGAATGCAATGATGGACGTATACCTGAATTTTCAGTTATAATACTCTGGTTGTCAGCCAACTTTTAACAGCACTCTTATTCTGAGGATAGACAGAGAGTGTTGTGTGTTGTACAATTGTGAAGCCATTTCAGGCAACTTTTAGACTTTGACGTGACTCTTATTCTGCTTATTCTTAGGATATTATTACAGAGACCGGTTGGTTGTCATCTAACTGAACAAGCAATGCTTGAGTAAACTATTTTCTTTGTTGTTTCCAAAGCTGCCTTGTCTTTCTTTGCCAAGCTAATGCCTTTTTGCAGAAGGGTCAACACTAAAATTGTTACTGGCTGAGCTGGAATGACCCCCTGCATTATTCCACACAACCACATCCATATTATATCACCCTCTTTCTGACTCTGAAACAACCCTTTAACATTCTGGGTTCAGTTCCCTCCATTATGTTTTCTCTATTTACTGGAGGTGTGAACTGAAGTTTAAAACATACATGACTACTCATGTCTCTATTTCTTACTCACACCCACACTCTCGCTCACACACACACACACACACACACACACACACACACACACACACACACACACACACACACACACACAGAGTGAAGCTTTCAGCAGTCAACAAATGATTTTCACAGTATGAAAATATTTCACTAAAGTACAGAGAGGTCCACATTGTCACATTAGGCCCATATTTGTCAGTCCCTAAAGCCACACAAAGATAAACATCATTCATTAAGAGCTGCAGTCTAAGACAAACGAGGATTGGGAATAATTAGTTCAGACTGAAATAAGTCAAAGTTTCATGTGACACATTACCAAGGGAGAGGACAAACCATTTAAGATTGTTATAAAAGCAGTACTTACCACTGTTCACACATTTAATAATATTCACGTAGCTTCTGCAAGATGATGCAGGATCATTATTTGGAAGTAATACCACCGTCAGACAGGTCATGACGCTTTCAAAACTGGTGTCCAACCTCCAGATCCAGGATCTGATAAATCATCCACATTACACCTGCAGGAAACTGTAACTTTTCTTGTCCATGAGATACATCAACCTCCCTTTCTGAATTGTCAGTTTTAGTCTAGTTTACCAAAACTTTGTAAATTCAAATATGGTAACATACCTGTCCGGCTTACAGTGAAACCTAACTGAATCTACAAAATATTGATTATGTTCACTGACTGAACTGTGTTAGTCAGTAACCACACAGCTAACAACTGACCAGTGAGTAACACCAACTGTCACCACTGAAGCACTCACTGGTACATTCTCCATCTTCATACATTACCACACTAAACAGGCAAGTGTGCATCTGCAGGCAGCAAACCCTCCTTTAAAAGGCATTTACAGCTTACTGACAATAGTTTCCTGTAAAAATTGAGACTTCTCTCAGGCGCTTGTGCCGTCATTCTCAGGAACTCGGCTGTCACTTTCTGTGGTTCCGTGGGTGATGAGAGTAGGTGGGGCCTCAGATATGTCTTGCTGGCTGCTGTGCCTCGAGTGGCCATCTATCTGATGGAGGCTGCTGTGAGTGGAGAGCGGGTGGTCAAGACGTGGCATGCTGCCATGGAAACTGCGCTCCTCGGTACCTCGGTAAACCATAGTATCGCTCCTGAGCAAGGAGGAAAGAGCAGAAAGACCATACCTCATATGATTTACACCACCTGAGAGACAGACAAACAGAGTGTCATGGATCTCATGTTCTACCTGTCGTCTCGATTGCGGCGCAGGCTGCCGTGGTAGCTGGCCTTGCTGTGGACGCTGCTTGCTTTACTCCTGGTGGAGGTGGGATGGCCATGATGAGTTCTGGCTGGTTCATCAAGGTCGTCTAGGACAGCCAAGTGGGTGGAGGAGGCGTGGGTGGAGGTGCCCTACAGTTAGATAGATAGGAGAGGTCAGAAAGATGTAATAATGTTTTTCTTAAATAATTTAAAAGCTACGATCGTGCAGTGAGATATAGAGATATTCTACAGTGCACAGTAAGTGCTTCAATCATAATCTAAAGCTCTTTTCTGTTAGAAGGTGTTCAGGTAGTCTGATGAATGATGATTTAATGTGCTTGGTGTTTGTGAGTTGACAGAAAATACTACTTCCAGCTAGTGTTATGTTACCTGTTTTGTTGCATTTAGGTTTTGAGCCTGGTTGGGTTTGAATTTTATTCGTTTCAGATATAATTCATTAATAACTTTTACTTTCTTTCTCGGACTGTGCCAGTAATTGTTGTGTGGAGCTAATGGACAGAAATTGATGAGATAAAGCAAAAATATAGCTTCTGGTCTCAAATTTGGAGAAGTGAAGATACAAGAACAACAACTATTGCTTATTTTGTTGCTTCTACACTTTATATTACATTATTATTATTACTACTACAATATTACAATGATTATTTTGATAATGCCGTATTATTCCTGTGTTTGCAGTCCTACCTGAGTGGATGTTCCTCTGGACTTCCTAATAATGGGCGTGTTGGGTTCACGCAGTAGAGACTGGGCAAAGTCTGGCTGCTCCTGCAGCACCTGGCGAGACTCGTTCACTCCACTGCTGCAGAGAGAACAGAGGACAGGAGTAAGAGTTTTAAGAGGAGAGACAGGAATATTAGATAAAGAGTTTAAAGGGAGGGCAGAGGGAAGTGGGGAGCACATAAGTGGAAGAAAGCAGTGGGACAGGAAAGGGGGAGAGGGGAAAAGGTGCAGAGTGGTGGGTTGGAGGAGAAGAGGAGGAGTAATGTAAGGAGCGCAAACAGAGGAAAGATGGGGAGGTGAGGGAGACACGGAGCAGAGGGGGAGAGGAGAAACAGTGGAACCGGAGGAGAAGGTTAATGTGCTGTTATTGAAGGTGAGAGGACACAGGTGCAGAGAACACTCATGTCACCATAGAAACAGACACTACAAAGAGATATGTGTGTTTCTCTGCAGATATCAGTTTACTATGAGCAGTGATGTGCTATTGTCTAAAGCAGTAACATAAAATCAATTCTATTATTCAAAAACATTTTCGGCCTAATAAGCATTCAGTCTGAATGAAAATCATATAAGAGAGACCAAGAAGAGGACAAAAAACAAACAAAAAGCTTCCGGTCTATCATCTTACTCTTTGCGTCTGCGTCCATGCAGGAAGCTGGCCCATTCAAAACAGGTCTTCTTACTGCCCACCCAGAAAACAGAGGGAATCCCCACCACCAGCATCATCAGATATTTAATTAGGAACAAAACCATGATTGGCCGACTGGTTTTCTCCACCTAAAGAGAATAGACACATTGAATATTAACTCCACAGTCATCCAATAAAGACAAAAGGTGTTACAGACTGAAATATAGAAGGGTCAGAGGAAGGCAACAGTTTTTATTATTTTGGAAAATAGACCTGTATTTAAGTTTAAAATACAGGTAAATATAAGGTAAATAAACTACTTGATCAATAAGGGGACCAAAAATATCCAGCACTGTCAAGTGTTTATAGTCCAGTTGTGTCAGTTGTTATGAATGTTGGAAGAGGGAATGTAATTCTAGAAAAAAACTGAGGTCAGGACGTACAGCAACAGCTTTCTCCTCAGATGGACTTGAATTTTGATGCATGACACAATATCTCACAGCAGAGGGCAGGATTTTACAACAGTTGTGTAGGTTATGTGGGATCTTGGTACATATTAGCTGTAGCTGGTTTAAAGACACACCCTCATTTTATAGAATCTAAATCCCTAAGTTTTGACTAACTCACAGTTGATGTTTTGAAGCATCAACTAAGAATTGAGTTTCAAAAAATAAGGAGAGAACAACAGAGAACGGAGAACAACTTCAGTCTGTAGAGTATATTTAAATGTGAAGTATCCCGCCCAGATTTAATCTTTCTGAAAGACGTCAAGCAAGAAGATGTCAAGGAAAACACAGAGCCAATTAAATGTCCCATTTTGTGTATACATGCACAACTACAAGAGACATTTTGAATCTTTTCCAACTGTCCCATGAAAATTAAGATAAATGCTTGTAAAAATGCTATTCACAAACTATTTTAGTGTTCACACTATCTTCTAAGGTGACTCCTAGGGGAGGAGGACTTTTACAAAGCTTAGGCGTAGATTTTGTTGATTTTGAAAGAACCAGGGGCCGGGAGAGTTGGTATGTATTAATTAGCTTTAATCTGTCTCGCTCAAGCTTAGATTAAATGTCTCAGATTTAGGTCTTAATAAAACAAGAAACCCTGAGCCTGCAGTGAATTACCACCCATGCACACCCATAAAAATAAAGTCATTTGAAATTGAACAATGCCTACACAACTATTAGTTATCCAAAAACAAGCAATTGTACCCTCTTACGCAAACACCAACATTTGCACGCAACCCAGGGGGTTCAAATAACAAATAGAAATATTGAAATTCCATAATTACAATATGATGTAAAGGGGGTCTCTCTTCAAGAGCTCACACACACACACATATACACATGAAGACATGAACACAAGTAACATAAGCACTTGCCTCCACCCTCTCTCATATAATCTGAGTCTGTCAATCACAAATTAGATGACACTTCTTTTGTCAAAGCCCTGTAACAGCTCTCTGCTTTAATATTTATGAAAAATGGAAACATGATTAAATGCACAAGTCTTCTTATCTTATGATTTATATGTTAAACTGATGAAAAGCTTTCATTGCCTTGTGTGTGTTCTTGTTACAAGGACTGTTTGTGTCTACGCTGTGCTCATTTATTTGGTTATTAATGTATCACCAGGCGGTATAAAACATCTCACTCCCACCACTCTTCCGCTACAAAGACATTATAGAGTACAGGCAGCAGAGCATGACTGAGCAAGCCCTGAGAGGGACACTGAGAGTGAGCGAGCGAGTGAGTGAGTAGAGGGGTAGAAAGGGGTAGACTGAATAAAAGAAGTAAGTGTGTGAGAACCAGCTGAGAGAGTGAAAGACAAAGAGACAAAGAAAGAGTAAAACAGAGATGGCAGTTTTGTGTGGAGTTGGTCTAGAGAGCTGTATTAGCTGAGTTAATGATGTATACTGCGCTCTGCTCCCACCCCTCCACAAATACTCACCCAACGACCGACCCACTCACTCACTCACTCACTCACTCACTCACTCACTCACTCACTCACTCACTCACTCACTCACTCACTCACTCAGTATGTGCTCATTATTTCAGCCTATTACAACTTGGGTCTTGTTTTTGTAGTTTTGCCCATTATTTGTACTGGTAATAATAACCCTAATAATATGGTATTGATAACTTGATTGCTGAGATCTGGGAGAGAGTAATAAAAGTTGTAAATGGAATTAGTAAAACTTACTTGAAAGAGGAAATGAAGGCCAAACAGTAAAATTATTACCCCACCTGTCTGTTGTAAGCATTCATTACAACCTGTCTGATCTGTTGTCCATTCTTGAGTATGTGTGTATCTGTACCAGGTCCCTTCACTGGAGACGCATCCTGTTTACTCATTGGCAGGGGTGGACAGTAACAAAGTACATTTACTTGAGTACTGTACTTAAGTATATTTTTCGAGTATCTGTACTTCACTGGATGTAGTCATGTTGTGCTGCTGCATGTTTTAACAGCTCAGTTTGAACTCGGCAGTGGCCTAAAAATGGCTGAATACTTAAGTATTTTCAAAAGCAAGTACTCCTGTACTTTAACTCAAGTAAAATTTTGACTGAACAACTTTCATTTGTATTGGAATAATATACGACCAGGAGTATCTGTACTTTGACTCAAGTAATGCAGCTGAGTATTTTGTCCACCTCTGCTCATCATGTACTGGTATGCATACTACTCTTACACAGAAGTAAACATATCCCGGTGGTTTATGAGGGGAGAAGAAAAACTCTGTCCTCCACAATGGGAGACTGAGTACTTCACACCAGCTAACTTTATCAGTGTGAAAACACACACTGTGTGTGTGAGTGAGAGACATACAGAGAACCGTGATAGGAATACAGCTGGAAATCCTGTCAAGAGTGTGTCTGTGTATGTTTTTTCAGTGTCCAGCAGAAATGACAGCATATCCCGAGTAGTCACATTTACAAGATATTCTAAATACAACCGATCACAACTTTGAAAGTTATTTATATTTGCACTGTGTTTACATGCAGAGAATCTTATGTCTTGCTTTGGCAAGCTTTCCTCCACAAAACGTCTTCACAAATGACATACTTCCCTATTAACCAGTGACGCATACTTTATCTTGCAAGGACAGCAACATAACACTGTCTCACAGGAATATATTTTTTCCCCTCTCTACCTTGTATGGGCAGGGGATGTGATAGCGCCTGCAGTTCTCCTCCATCCACGTTGTCTCCCAAATGTTACGGTAGGTGTGTTCGTACAGGTAGCACCCAATCACAGTCAACAAGGGGACAAGATAGAGCACCGAGAACACTCCCATTCGGATCATAAACTTGACTAGTTTGGTCTGATTTTCTTTCTCCAGAGGGATTTCCATGCGCACCCGATTCAGAGCCACAATGCCCACTAACAGAAGAGAGACACCCACCTAAAGAGAGAGAGAGCCAAATGAGAAGATGAGACAGATAGACAAAATTGAAATGAATGGTTATTTTTTAAAGAGCTGATAACTGACAAGAAGACAGGCCAAAACACTGTCAACCATCCACCCATCCATATACTAATCTATTAATCTCTCCATAACTTCAGCCAACAATCCACACTTGTATCATTCCATCCACCCTCCCATTAATCTGTGCACCCATCCATCCATCCTGCCATCCCACTCGTCACTTCTTTCATCCATCCCACCCACTCATTTATCTTCTGACTGTACTCACCGCCACATTGAGGCAGAGTGGTGCCAGAACAAACCACCTCAGGGCGTCTATGTCATAGAGCCCTATGAAACACACTCCACTGATCCCATCTCCCTCAATTTTGTTCAGGGCCAACAGGGTGACAGTCAGGGCCCCTGGGAGCCCCCAGGCAACAGCATGGAAGAGGAGGGCTTTCTTCTCTATGGCCTCACTGCCCCATTTAGGCACAGCAGCCAGGAACCAAGTGATTGTCAGTATGACCCACCACACGCTGCCGGCCATGGTGAAGAAATACAGGACCATGAAGAACAGGGTGCATACCTGAGAGAGAAGAGTGGGAGCAATAACTTTTGATCAATCATCAAATCTGCTGGCTCAGTAATAATGTTATCCTCACCACAATCTATAGCATTGATGATCGTTTTAACTCTTTTATTCATACAACTGTATGTATGACACAGCAGGCAGTACATGTGTGACAGCTGAAGGAGAGAGTATACTGTACATGCATTTGTTTACTTGTCTAATAGAAATGTATATTGTATACTTGTATACTTAAGGAAGCCCACATTTTGACTTGTTAAGGATGTTTAAAGTTCCTACTTAAACATCTGTATTAAATTAGTTATGTCCAATCACAAGAGACTACATCAAAACTAAGATGTTTTAATTAAATCCAAAAATCAAACATTTCAAATCAGATCATCAAACAATTCAGACATTTGGGCAAATAGTTTATAATGTATTTCTTTCTTTTTTTTTTTTTTACACCTGACAAGCTTCTTACGAAACAAAAACATTCCCATGAAATGTTAGTGTCAACTGAAGCTCCTACCTTGTTGTGTGAGCCTTGTGTTATGGTTGAAGCTCTGAACTGAGAAGGGCTGACTGCATTGCACGCTACCCTGTCTTCCAACAGGAAACCAAGGAAAAACACCAGCGACACCATGACATAACACACAGCGTAGAAGATTATTGGACGCTCAGGGTATCGAAACCTAATGGGGGGAAAAAATCAAGTAGAAAAAACATTGATCTCTGTTGCGTCTTCTTTCCATTTTACTACTGATTCTCATAATTTCGCTTCAATTTGTGCAATTCTTTTTACTTTGGAAATTGTTGAACAAACTCTTCAGAAATGTTTACACAATCAATAATAATTCTTGAGGGCTAACAGAAGTATTCTTATAAATCACACTCAGTAAGTTGATATAAGAATTACGACAACAATCAGCCATCTGAACCTGGTAACATCAATGAGAAACGTCAGGAAGGTGAAGAGTGTTGCGGACAGACAGACAATGGAGACGACTCCTATAAAGTATCGAGTGAACGTCAGCTCCTGTTGGTTGAAGAACATTGAGGGGCATGGGGCAGAACAGTCCTTCCTGCCCATGAAAGTGTAACCCAGGTCTGGGTCAACCTTGAGCTCTCTGGGACACCAGAAACCATAGTCTCTCTGGACAGTCATGGATGACTGGTCAGTGGGGTCAGAGCCTGTTAGCAGGTCCTGTGGACGAGGGTAATGCTCATCACAATCTGGAAACCTGGAAAAAGTAGAATTACATTAGATCAGGCAAATGAATCTATTACCAATTTTACTGACACCGTCACTGATATTACTTTTATAATACAGTATATACAACTTTTTCTGACATAAATTTTAGAAACAAACTTAGTACATTTAACACAATACATTTCAACAGCAGCACTAAGTTCAGCCTCTAAAATGATCTAAACCTTAAATCAACACCTCTCTAAAAAGTTTAATCAAAAAATGAACATTATATCGTTCATGAGGGTAAGATTTTTTGCAGTTCTGGTGGATTGGCTGCATTGGGTTTAGCTAGGTGTACCTCAAAAACTGGCAACTGAGTAGAGAAACATAAGGAAATAGACAGATAAGATATGGAAAGAAAAAAAGATGAAAGGGAGATGCTGTATTGAGATACAGAGGAGGAAACTAGAGGTGAAGTTAACTTTCATCTGGGGTTGAAGTTGTCATGAGTTCAAAGAGAAGGAGCAAGCACAAGAGCAGTGCAGATTTGAGGTATATACAAAACAAATAATGTAGGCTCAGTGCTGGACAAGTACACAGTATATCTTCAAAACAACCAGAATATTACTGCCTGTATCATCTCAGACACTTAAAAAACCTGTGCGTGATGATACTGTTTATACCTTTTTAGTACTGAGCTGATTTAAAATGTAATACACACCTGCTACAATCCATGTCATCTGGCCAGACTACTCCAAATATCTCCATGAGTTTGTGGCACTCGTCTTTGGCCCGCTGGCAGAGGGATCGACACGGCATGGACACCCGGCCATACACAGTGCACACAGGGGCGTACAGGGCACACAGGAACATCCTCAGGTCAGCACTGCACACTAGGTTTACCATGGGGTGAAAAGGCTACAGGAGAGACCGAGATGTACAGAAATAAAGAGACAGAGATTTTAAGCCTTGGCCTTATTCAATGGTCTTGCAACACCTACACATTTCATCTTTCCAATGTTATAATTCAACATCAGTGTGAGCCAGCTTGACACGGTTGTTATTAAATCTGTCATGCATGTGGGGAAGAGTGATGTAAACACAAGAACACACAAGAACACACACACACACATACACACACACACACACACACACACTCTCAGGAAAAAGTAAACTGCTATCATTGGCATGTACGAAAAGGCTCATATTTAACCTGAAATAGCCATCAATGTGGATGCAGGGAGAGTGTGAGGACAAGTGTGTTCTAACTCCTCTGCTGCAATTTATACTACTTAGTATTCCATCAATATTTAGAAGCTTATGAAATATGTATAGCTGCAATCATATTACCAAACATCCCTTTGAAGTAGGGGAGAGACAGACAGACCTGTGAAGGTTGAGCCACATGTGTCAATACATTGAATATACAAACCACAGGGATATCTACATACTAAGGTTTACATATTCTGCTCCCTGGAGTGGTAGTCTAAAGGTCAGAGAGTCAGGCTTGGGAACTTAAGGTTGCTGGCTCAAATCTGTATATGGATTGGAAAACTGTGACTGATGGGATTGATAAAAAGTAGCCTTAGCTTTTCTTTTAATAACTCCTGCTGACATATGCCTGAACAAATACTCTGAGTGGGGATTCAGCACGAGCTTGATAATTTTTTGTTCTGGTGACAGCTACAGTACAAAAAAACGTGATGATTTGTCAAAAGTCATAGTGTGGCCAGTACCACAATATCTCTTTTCTGTTGTTGAAGATGTAGTTTCTCTTTTAGCTTGGGGCTGCTACTGCTCATGTTGACAGGTGAATTATTCATCGGTTTGTTCAAAAAACAAGCCTTTCCATGGAAATTAAATTAGGAATATGGTAAATACGCAGCAGAACACTTGAAAATATGAACTGCGATTTGTGTATGTGTGCATCAGCAACTGCCAGCGACATTGTGAGTGCTGTGCGCTATTATTCTTATGTGTGCAAAGTGACCTGAATTTATTCAGCTGTTTAAAAGTTCATATCATCTGGGTGCACTGATGCTGAGTTTTCAATGCAGCCTTTAAAACACATAACAGAGAAATCAGAGCAGAGCCACAACAGCAAAGAATGGACAGCAATGGAACAAAAACACTTAGGGCTGACCGCACACAACATTGCACTTTGTGTGTATATGTGCACATTTGACACAAAACAGTGCACTTACATTGCTTGCTTACTACAAAAAGCTATGGTATATACTTACAGACTGCATGACTACATCCATGCCCATGCATCAGTGAGTCTGTGTGTGTGTTTTGTGCATGTTTCTGTGTAGAGTCAGGCCTTGTGAGTATGTTTTGATCGTTCTCAATTGATGTGTTCTAGATCTGCACATTGGAGAGATATTCCACCAGTAAATGGGTGTAGTGGTGCATGAGCTGTGTGACATAGTTTTGAATGTTGCACAGAAACACATGCGCGCACACACACACATGCGCGCACGCGCACACACACACACACACACACACACACACACCCACACACACACCCACACACACAGAGCTCTCAGCTTCATTTAATAATTCACGCATTTTATAACCCATGCATTTTCATTTCTTGTGTGTGAACATGCAAGGTTCACTGTGTTGGGACACAGAACGACAGGAACCACACAAGCTTTAGTTGTGGGCCTGTAATGTACAGTGAGGATATGGTAAAACAAGACTAGATCAAAACTTTGTATATAGCTGGACCAGGTCATATTTGCATTCTATCTATTCTCTCCTACTCTCTGTGCTCATGTATAATTTTAATACAGCTGAGTTTCCAATACTGCTGTTCTCATTTTTCTGTTGTTGGACAAAAGAAGAAGTATGATATAATGACAAACATGGCCCATTATGCCCCGATGAATTTGAAAAAGAAAAATATGATTGCCTAGCTACACTGATTATTATATCTTTCTGATGAAGCATCCTCAGTGAGAGCTCTTACAGTGATATAGGGATAGTGATGGTACCTCCACAGTCTCAGTTTGCACAGCATAGCTGTCTTTTTCTTTTTTTCTTTTGAGTGCATAGTAATGCACAGTACATATATGTCAATAACAACAAATTCATGAGAGCCCAAGGCCACACTTCACTGAGAGCTTGTTGCTTTCTGCATGAGTGTGTCCGACTGGCCAGCAGAATGGAGCCTTTCTTTTTGTCTCCTCCTACAGTGAATATGTGTGTGACTCCCATTTTGTGTGTCCCCATTCTGCCCACTTCTCCAGTGCATGTGGGGTTACGTGTGTGCGCAAGTGCATATATATATATATATATATATATGTGTGTGTGTGTGTGTCACTGTTCTTGTATTCTGTGTGTGTCCCAGTTATTGTGTTTCCCAGTGTGTGTGTGTGCAAGTCAATGCCTGTTTCCAGATATGTGTGCAATTATTCTGACAGTCCAGGCAATTGCCCCCCATCTCCCACCACAAAGAGAATATTGATATTAAGTGGCCTAACTGTGCCTCCCAAAGAGAGGAGGGGGATGGCAATCAGCCCTCTATGGAGAATGACTAGAATAAAGTGTCTGGCATTTTATAGTCAGTTATGATGGAAGAGCAGGGAAAGGAAAGCAGAAAAGCCTACAAGCTTGGCCTGAGGGTAAGGGCACACTCCTACAAAAACATGGAATGATGTGGAAGAAGACGATAAGGGTGGGGAGAAGAGAGGAAATGTACTGCATCAGCTTCCTGCAATCAACTGGTTTCTGTCTTTCCATCCTTCAGTGTGTAAAACACTGAATCCACTTAATAACCTAACAACACATTTCCATTTGACTACTAATTGCTATTCAGCAAAATATCGGATTGCCTAAACCACAGATAAATGCCAAGAACTGACTATACATCAAAATATCAGCAGGTTAACAGACAACGCTAGATAAAAATCAAATTGAAAATAAAATCATGGGTTTATTTGTAAGTTTGAGTGTGTCTTTTGGACAGGCAATTGTGAATATTCAGAATGAGAAGCAAGGTTGGTTTTTTAACACTGTGGAAAATGAGAAAAAAAGCCCCTGACTGGTCCACCTCTTGTTCAATAGAGGGATTAAGTTTCTTTTCTCTTTACTCCTTCTCCCCAAAGAAACCCAGCAGAGGGAGAGAGAAAGAGAAAAAACTTCAAGTAAAAAAATCAACAAAGGAAAACAGAAAGAAAGGAATACAGAAAGAAAGCAGCATATGATTAACAGTAACATAATGCAAGTAATTACGCTTTTGGCAACCGAGGTAGATACCAATAACTGCTGTAAAGGTGGTAGCAAAGAGAGAGCAATGCATATATGAAAAAGTACAGGGTGTGTTGCACGTGAGAACTTTTTGCACCAGTTTGTAAAGCTTTTCCGGTGTCCAGTTCAGTCTGTGTGATGGGGATGAAAATCAATATACATGGTGACAATACAACAGGGCACCTTTGCACTGTTCATGAACCCCAGTGAATCAGTGAAGCCCGATAAATGCTGACCCAGACCAAAATTTTGGAAGTCACTGACCATCAACAGTTTGCTGTGGCAACTCTTTCTTACTCACAGTCTCCTTCAGGAAAAAGTTGCTCTCCACAATCCACAATCCCATGTCATATACTTTTTACTTCACAATAATAAAATTGTAAACATAGATCATAAATGGTACTATTTTCAGATTGTAAGTCATTTTGTTACATTTATCAATTGTCTTATTACATGGTTTGCAACTTAATACAATGTTAATACCGTGAAAACCCTAACTTCCCTAACTTCCCTCCTTGTCAGGGTTGTGCTGCTCTGGATTCAAATCCAAAACCAGGACACTTACAGCTCATTCAGAAAGTGTTCAGACCCCTTAAATTTTTGCACCCAAGAAGACTTGAGGCTGTAATTGCTGCCAAAGGTGCTTCAACTAGGTACTGAGTTAATGGTTTGACTACATATGATACATACATTCACTTTGTCATTATGGGGTATTAAGTGTAGATTGATGAGGGTGATGCATAAGGCTGCAACATAGATATCAAAATATTGAAGGGGTCTGAACACTTTCTGAATGCACTGTATATGGGTTTTTTATATCTTTGAGTACTCTGTTTATCCAGTGAGTGTTTGTGTGTGTGTGGTTTGGTGCTTAGAATGGTTGTAGAAAATCCAGTTAGCCAACTCTGCAGAAACTCATACACACTGTCAAGTGCAGGAGGAGGAGGAGTAGGAAGGGAGGGAGAAAAACTGGAGTGGAATGGAGAAAAGAGTGGCGGTTTCCCGGTGGATTAGAGAGTCAAATGGATTGTAAGGAGTGTTTAGAGTGTGAGAACCTGAGACGAACACACACACATACAGACACACACACACACACACACACACACACACACACACACACACACACACACACACACACACACACACTTCCTGAAACTGTCACCAGCTTTGCATTGTGGTCAGATCAAGGTGACAGGCTGTTGGCTCTAAGCCTCCAAAGAAACAGCTCCTGAGCTTGCAAGTCCTCTTCAAAAAATCCCATGTTTTTTCCAAAGGTGTCCAACTTAGTGTTCTGATATTCAAGTGCATAATATTTAATCCTGGGTTTCTACAAGTAATGATACTGTCTTTTATGTTTGTACAGCTTATCAGTGATTTTCTTCAACTTGAAGTTATTGTGTTTATGATTGCTAAGTACTTTCAGTGCTTAATTGTGATGCAAAAACCACTCCAGCAGCAATCTAATTGTCTAAACAGCTATAAAACACAATAAAAAATATATTGAAAGCAAAGTGTTTTTAAAATTTTACAAAATTTTTAGTCTGGTAAAAAAAAATGACAGCCTGCCAATATGAGTTTTTTATGGGACATTTATAGAGCATTTGGAAAGTATTTAGACCTCTAGCCTTACGCTAAAATAATAAAAAACCTCATCAATCTACAATCAAAAAGAATTATGGAGGCCACTGTGCTATTGGGAACCTTCAATGCAGCAGAAATCTGTGCCTCAACACAATCCTGTCTCTGAACTCTGCAGGCCGTTCCTTCCACCTCATGGCTTGGTTTTTGCTCTGATATAAATTTTCAGCTGTGACACCTTATAGACAGGCATGTGTCTTTCCAAATCATGTCCAACCTGCTGAATTTACCACAGGTGGACTCCAATCAAGGTATAGAAACATCTCAAAGATAATAAAGACAAATGAGAGGAACGCATGCTAAATTACAAGCGTAAGGCTGCAACATAACAAAATATACAAAAATTGAAGGGGTCTCAATACTTCCCGAATGCACTGTATGTGCACTATTTATCAAATAACAAATCAGTCACCCTATCCCTTGAAACATCAAAAAGCTGACATTTTAATGCACTGGTAGATGCAGTGTACCATTTCTTGCACCTGTTTCTGACAGATGAGGAGGAATTTAGATGAGAAAAATCTGGCTTTTTGCAACTAAACCTTGCCCAAGTCTATCTGGACACATCATCCTCACAGGCTCTATACCTCCTCCTCCTCTCATGCTATCTCTGTCTCTGTCTAACTCTCTCTCTCTCTCTCTCCCTCTCTCTCAAATCAGTCAGTCGGGCCCTGCAGCACAAATGCTGTCAGACCACATCAGCTCTACCTCCATTAGCTTGCTACAATATAACATTGCTGCAACATCCGCTCTAGCTATTAGAACCAAATCCTCCATTTTTCAGTCTTGCTGCAGAAACTATAATATTCCCATTTGCTTTTGCCTCTCTACTGCCACTCAATCCCCCTATTTCTCCTCCTCGTACTCAAACTACTGCATCCTTCTTCATTGCATCTGTACATTAGAGGCAATTACATTCTCTCTCTTCAAGAGAAGTGCCTCATTTCAGTTCACAATCACACAATCCCCTCATCTCCTTCTCCCTGAGCCAGCTCACCTCCTATTTTTCTTTTTTATCCTCCAAGCATACCACTGTTTTCTTACTGCTGCCTCTCTATTCTCAACTTTTGCTGGCCAGATTTAATTTCGACTAGGATCTTCTAGTTTCTCGCTGTATAATTTTAAATGATAAATGTGTTCAGACATATTCACACCTCAAAATGCGCACACTCCCTCTGACTATGTGCCTGCCTCCTCTTACATGCTTGTGAGAGAGACAGGCGTTGGCCATGAACAGATGAACTGAACAGACCGCGATGCTCTCCTCCTTAATCTCTGAAAAGACAGTTAAGAAGGGGGCACCCTTCTCCCACACTCTCTCCCTCTTTTATTCATTTGTTCGTTTATCCGTGTCCATCCATCGTTCAGTCGGGAGGACCAGACAAAGCCGTTAATGGCATTCCCCTTCACGTTCACTTCCCCTCCTCCTCTCCTCCTATCTTCTTTCTCCTGAATTCATCTCTTATTTTCCTTGCCTCCCATTTACTCCTGGCAATTACTCTGACATGCACTTGTCCTCCTCCTCCCCTGTTTTTCTTCTTCCAACATCAGCATTCATTGACTTCCCCTACTCTGTTATCCTACCATTTCATGTTTGTCAAAAAACTATTTAGCAACACCATCAACATACTCTGTCTTTCCTGCTAAACCCAGTGCACAATTTTTTCATTTTACTCATCCCTTGATTTCTTGTCAGAGTGACCCAAATCATATTTTATCTCACCATTTTCTAATTTACTTACTATCTCTCTGCTAAGCAACCTTAGTACACACAATAAACATGCCTTTTTACCTGTGTTGTCCTGTTTTTTCCAACAAAACTCTGATTTAGCTCTCATATCTCTGTCTCAATTTCATTCAACTTTTTAGCCTCACAGAAACCTTACAAACTCAGTTTTTCCTCCGAGGAATAGTCTGGAAATATTCATTAAGAAATGTTCAGGCATGGTAAGATATTTACCAGCCCAATCAATTTAAAACATAACATCATCCGCTCCTTCTCTAACCTTTTGAAAGAATGACTAATTTTCAATATTCTCAATATATCCACCAATTTTGGTGGATTGTTTTATCTAGGTTCCATGTCGCTGAACGTTTGATTGGTTCAACGATTCAAACAAGTCCGGTGTTGTGCTTCACTGACTTGTTATGGCTACAGCTGAATCGTCACAGTTTAGTTCAGACTAGATTAACTATAACATCTTCCAACATAGCAAGTTAGCGACGTTCATGTAAAATATCATCATAAAAATGCGGACAACCGTGAACAAGTTGCTGTAAGTTGACTTAAAAAAATAACAATTCTTAAATAAACATTTTCAGTGTAAAAATGCCCAATTAACTGCTCATAGCAAAGCGGTAGCTACCATGTTAATTGAAAATGATGTTGGCAGGACAGATTTGTTACTTGCTACTGACTGATTAGGGCAAACCCTTACCTTGAAATGACCTGAAATTATATCTTTATTGAGTTAAGTCATGTCTGTCTTTGCCAGACAACAGTGAACAAAGAAAAGAATTATGGGTTAACTTTTCCAGCTTGCTGTATGTCTCCACTTCACACATCCTATCAACAACAATGGATGGCAGTTTTTTTACTGGTGTGGGTGGAGAGCTGTTATGTTCTTCAACTGCGCCATGTTTCTACACGATTACACAGCTTTGACTGCCAATATCACAGATTGCAGACTTACGATGACTATTTCAATCTTCCAAGACAAATTACACTTGACAGCAATGTGTATTTTTCAGCCAAATGACTTAGCTAGAAGTATGAATTGTGAATTTCCACTCTTCCCCTTGTATTAGCAGTCCTTTCCCTCCTCCTTCTCTCCTTGGTTTAGTCCAGAACATGCAATCATCATCCAATTTCCCTCCCCTCCCCTCCCCTGCCTGTCTGTCTCCCTCCATTCTTCCCCTTCCTTCTCAGCCTATTTAACTACCATGGCAACAGGTGATGTGGAGGCTCTCACAGGACTATGTCTCATTGAGGATAACATGCATGTGCGCAGACACACACACACAAATTGCGGCAGGACTCTGTTAAAGAGTGAAACCATCCAAAGAGTATAGCAAACAAGCTCACACAAGGAGTGCGAGGAGGAAGTGTGAAAGTGAGAATAAAAGAAACTGAGAGGCTTGGGAGAAAGGGTCAAATGAACTGATAGAGATGTAGATGGGGATCCAAGAATATGTCAATGGAGCTGAATCAGATAGCACCCACACACGTCCTAACACCCTGCAAGCCACCTGTGCATATCCATCTGCTTACCACTTACACATATGCTCTGTTACAGTCAGATGAAAACCCACTATTTCTAGCACTTGAGTGATCAAGAATTAGTACTTTGCAACCTGACATATAGAAACCAATACATTTCGAACAATAAAATATATTATCTCAATATGTTCTGTTAATAAAACTGCAGTTTGAAAAAGAATAAAGAAACTTGTACAAAGTCATTAATTTGTTGAACTAACAAATTTCTTAGAAAATATCCCTTCTCAGACTGAAATTAAACCACACACGTAGAAAATTAGTAACCCAAATCAAAACATCAGCTTTTTAATTGCATATATTGACTACCGGTAATTTTGGCCATCTCCTTCATTAATATGCTGTCTGTTTAGTGTACAATGAATGTCTTGTTTCTAGAACTTAAAACCATCACTCAAGAGGAAAAAAGCAATGCATACTGCTTCTTATCCAATGGATTATTCAATCTCTTTCCTCAGTTGATAAAATCAGTAATCACAACAATAATGACAATATGAAAGGTGCAGCCATGTTGATCACAGAGAGGATGCATCAGTGTTCAAGAGACAGATTCAAGGTGCAATGTGTATAAAACACATTCTGGACAGACAACAGATTCTGGAAGTTGGAGAGGAGAATGACAGACAATAACAGGGTGCGTCACAGAGTGAGTGTGATGCAAGGGTTGGGGCAATGCGGAGAAAGAGATGGAACAGAAGGAACAGGAAATAGATACACACAAGGAGTAGCACAACTCACTGCCTGTTAACCGATGAACTTGCTCTTTTATTTTACCAAACAATGGAGAAATTGTTATTACAAATGTCGCTCTGTCAATAGTTCGGACCTGGCTCAGTTTTTAAAAATGTGCAAAGCAGAATTCAACTAGTTGCAGACTATGCATTATGTGTTACTATGGAGGCAACAATAAAAGCAACCTTATTTACTGAAATATGTCTGCAAGTTGAAAGATTTGAACACACCGTCAAACTATTCTCTACTGCCATTGATTTTAACCGTTTAAAAATCCATGTGACTATGCGCATTAATATGGGAGCTATTTTGGGAGAGTTGAGAGTTGCATGTGGCTTGATAAGTGCACAATTAGTACCACTCGAGCTCTTAATGCTGACGCTGGTCCTGACCTGCAGTATGCTGAAAATGTTAGAGCTGCCTTGTGTTGAGTGGCTTTGCGTGAGAAGGGGATCAATGATGTGTGTGTATGTGTGTGTGTGTGTGTGTTTGTGTGTATGTTAGTGTGAAGTTGGGCTTAGCAGTGAGGGTTAAACATCTCCCACTCTCACCAGATGCACACACGTACACACAGTTCCCAGGCTGGGTCATGGGTTCAGATTAAGACCATAAGACATGGATAACCTATATTAATGTGTTGTATCAGAGCAGAACACTGCAGGGCTCCACACCAAATGAATGAGTACATCACAGCACAAAACACACAGAATCGATATTACTCATTATGCAGATGCAGGGAGGAGTGTATGGAGGATACAGAGCAGGCCAGGTAATAGATCAATTGGATAAGTCTGCCACAGAGAATTCTGGATTCTTATTGGCTGGAAGATGTGGACTAACTTTTAGTAACCCTATAATTTATGTGTTTGATTATAGTTTGGCCAGTATTAAACTGTTAGTAAGTAGGGAGGCTTAACTAAAGAGCATGGTGGTAGGGTTATTTGTGTAACCATCACCACAAACATATTATTACCAATTAACAGTGAAAATAGGAAAGAGAGGACTTGTAAAATAATGTGTTTTCTTAATGTGTTTCTTACACATTACACAAAAAAGAGCAAACAATAGAAGGATGAAATAAATATAAGTATATATGCTCTTTGGACTTTTGTTCAAACTAAATAAGGACCTTCAATATGTCAGGACTTTTATTTAGTCTTAGCAATTACTGTGTTAATTGGCAAAATAACTGAAAAAAATAGTTGATGTAAATATAATAGAGATGATAGAGCAAGTTAAAAAGGTGGAAATGGTAGACTACAGGTGTTACCTTATGTTTTCTTTTGTTTTTTGATCTGATGCAGTTACATTAGAAGCATAATGACAATGCATTCAACTCTAAACTGTCCTAATTCAAGGAGTGTGAGAGAGGTTAGAGAATTCAAGCGACCTACACTACTTCACATTTTTTAACGGAGACCAGTATTACTATATTAAGGGCTCTAAATACTCTACAGAGTAGTATTCGAGCAATGAAAAATCTCTCCAATCTTTCCTCAAATCTCTCTTCACTGAGCACTGTGAGGCTGGATAAGCAGTGGTGGCAGCTATGCTGATGGGAACAGTCTGCCAAAAAACAGCACCAGGCAGTGCCTTTGTTCTGTGCATAAATAAATGATTGCTTCATTTGGGCTAGCTGCCTCAATAGACTCTGTCAGAATAAGCAGGATAATAAGGAGTTCAGCTGAAAAAAAACAGGAACTTTTAAACTGAATGAGGACCTGTCTATCTCTGCCAGAGAGAATAGGGTAAGCCTCTTCAGATGCACTACACACACACACACACACACACACACACACACACACACACATACACATACACACACACACACACACACACACACCTATTAAACCTAACTCTCTCTTTCATATTCACACACACAAAGAAAAAAAAACACAACAGACCGCACTTAAACACAACAAGCCCTGAACTCTCCAGATTTGGCACACACTTACACTCACTGATGTGGGGACCTGGTGGCCTCAGGGTGGCCCTTCTTAGACAGAGCAGTCTTATTTTGAAGGACAGGACCCCATACTGAGAGAAACACAAACACCGGAGACAGTAGGGTCTAAAGACTTTACACAACCTGTCACTCTGTCAGTATTTCCCTCTGTTTAGTCTCTGACATTCTTTCTGCTCTACTGCCACACACATTTTCTTCTTTTAATACTTTGTCTCTTTGTCCCCCCTGTTCTTCATGTGATAACCATAGATGAATCTATTTAACTCTGCAAATCATAAATACCAGCTTCAAGGGTAATGATTTCTATGAAGAAAAACTTGCAAAGAAAATGGGCACTTTAATGCTGTAGTAGTATATATATTTTTTTTAATCTGCTCCCTTCAGCCCTTGTTTCTTCGGTGGGTGGAGTTATAAAACAAGGGTGGTCTTGTAGGAAAAGAAAAGCTCTTAAGCGTCTTTTCACAGTAATTAAGTGTGTAACTGCCTGCTTGTCAGTTCATCATATTCCTTTACATTGTTTTTGAACAACAGCTTTAGATCCACAACAGGTCACATGACTGCAGTGATATATTTTCATAAGACCATAGCCAAGAATGAGAAATAAATTATTATTTTAATTATTATTTAATATGATCTTGAAAGGCAATTTTAAGAGATTGTGATTAAGTGTCAAGCTCCATGTAATGACAATTCCTACTAATGATTAACATTTTTTAAAGTAGTAAGTAGTAGTAGTAGTAGAGTATAAGCACCACTTCAGTTTTGGTAAAATTAGCTTTCAACCTTTAATAACTTAATTGGGCCATCATATTCTTCTTATTTACCATATTAGCATCACATTGTTGTTGTTCTATTTGCTTTACAACACGGTGCTCTATTGTGCCCTGAACAAGTCTTTCTCTAAACTGATCATTAAAACGGGGGCCCTTTAATCTCTTTCACTCCAGGATCCAAATGACAAAGATTGTGTCAAAATTGTCCTGGGGTTGGTGGGGTTGCCCAGGCTGATTTCTCCCATAAATTGCACCCTGAATACACCCATACATGGTCCAGCCACACTCTTATACCTAGTCTTGTTTAGTCAGCAAGAGAAAATATGTCTGCAAATGGGAATGTTTTTATGCAAAAAAGCAAATCAGAAATTTAGGGTTTTTGACAGTTTAGGAAGAACGTAAACCCAAGTCTCTCTAGATCTGTTATTTTTGACTTATTTACTGGAATGATAGAATAAAATGTATTTAACCTCATTCAGTCAGGAGAAATCACTTGGATATCTTAAGACTGGTAATGGCAGAGAATGCCCTTTATCTTACCTAAATTACACCGAAATGAACTCCGGTGCAGGGAAGTCCCTGACCAAGCAGACATCTGGGCTCCGGAGGCTTCAGGCACGGCACCACTCATATTCACTTATTTATATACTTAAGGACAATAATGGTGATGATGAGCTATTCCCTGTTTTCTCTCGAGTTTTGTTTGAAGGCAGGGTGCATCCATCAAAACATCTCTTTCCTGCCATCTTTCTTTGCTTGTAACTGCACCAGATTATATAAAACACAAATAAGATGACATTTTAAAATTAATTTGTATCATTAGCAAATCATCATATGTCAACTGTATTTCTTTGAAGCTTGCTAACAGGCAGTGTCTAAGGAAGCATCAGATTATAGGTCTAGTACAATGTATAAGAGAACATGAGTAGAATTTTTAGGAAAAAAAGATTGAATTCTTTAGGAAAAAAGGGTGTATTTACAGGAAAACCCTTCACTTTTGATCAGTTTATGTCTCTTATAGTGCAGACAAACAATCTCAATGATGTCATAGGTCTAAATCTCTGTGTCTAACATAGGCCTCAAATAATGTCATGACCTGCAGCACATCCTCTGGGAACCATAACATACAGTGGCAGATGGACAGTACAGGCCATATTCCTAAGTGACATGCAGACACAAAAGCATGCAAACATGCGAGTGCGCGCGCACACACACACACACACACACACACACACACACACACACACAAACAATCCCAAATAAATAATTTCACTATTTAAACACTCTCTTCGAAAGCCATTTCCCTAGTCTTCCACATCCCCCTTTAACGTTTCATGCTCCCTCCCCTCTTCGCTCAGGTTTAATTGACTATTGTGGCAGATGGGGTGGCGGTTGGTCTGTGGGAATCAATGTCTTTATTGTGGAACTGAGAGAGAGATTAGCAGTTAGTTAGCACTAGTGAGAGATGACAGCTGGCACCGTTAACCTCTCCTGTCACTCACACACACACACACACACACTCACACACACAGGAAATACCTGAGTACAGTTAGCCCTTAGCCTGGCTCAGCAATTACACCACAAGAAAAATACTGCTCTGAACCTCAAGCCTGTCACTCAGACACTGAATAAATGTAGCCAAGTATGTTAATCATCTATACACAGACTTGAGCATAAACCATTTTTGGCTTAGCTTGAGATCTAAAAGGAAGAAAGAGAATAGGCAATTTGTCCACTGTCAATCAAGACTGAGGACTCGCGAGGGCACATCTCCACACTTTCAAAATAGAGCATGGTTTAAAAATGTTTTTCAATCTAGGGCTTTACTATGTCTCAACCTATGAGAGGACAAGCTACAACATAAATATAAGTTACATGACAGCTCACTGGAATGATCAATCTACTTTGCAAGAAAAAGCCAAGACATGAAAGCTTTGCCACTGAGGCAGAGCAAACATTCATCATGTGATATGACACAAAAAATGACAACAGCAGCTGCTGACAATTGCTCCAGTTTCATTAAGGCATCTGAAATACTTCACGCTGATTTGCCAGCAGTTGTTTTTTTTTTGTTGTTTTTTTTACATTTTGTTACAAGTAAAACTCCCAAATGGACACAAATTGATATTTCTGAATTACTCAATGCATGACAACAGTCACTTGGAAAAAATCTTTGAAACCAGAACTGGCTTGCTCCATAAAGATGATCTTTATTGATAAAAAGGATCGGATTCTATCCAAGGAGTTAAGCATCAATGTTATGACACTAACATAACAGTTGAGTTGAAAAAAAAAAAAGGCTTGTCAGGAACTCTCAAACAAATGTCATTCATTTTCTCTTCACATCCATTTGGATTTCATGAAACCTAAATAACTCGTGTCAAACACATGTGAGGACCAAGTGCCAAAAACTCATTTTCATAAGGATGATTTTGTTGTCCAAGTATATCCACATGTTGAGCTGCTTCGCAGCTGCTCCAGAGCACACTCCTACTTTAAGAGGGTTTAACTGATACTGCTGTAACAATAAAAGACACAATAATGTCATTGGGCCAGTGGGGGTTTACTCAAAATGGAAAAACAGTTCTCATGACTGAAATATATTGATACGTGGGAATCTGCAAAATTAACTAGAAATTGTGTTCCCTAGCTGGAATATTAGTTTTCTGTCTAACTGTAAAGAATGTAAAAGTACTACATGAAACAAAATGTGTAATCCTGACAAAAATGTTACAGATTCACTTGAACACTCTCATACGTACACAAAAACTAATGCAGATGCATGTATTTATTCTGTACATACAGACATACACCTACACACACACAAGTTGGAATTATGCAGCCAGTGTCCCGTGAGAGATATTATTAAATTTCCTCAAGGGTTCCCACCAGGACTACCATGCCTGGTCAGAGCAGACCAGAGCAGGAACCCTAACAGGGCTCATGTTGCTACACAACCATCTTCAGAAAGCTGTCTCCTCCATGACTGGAGGGACCGAGGGTGTCAGTTACTTGGCTCCTTCTACATCTGGGTCAAATCAAGTTCAACAACAGATGCTTCTTACAATCCTTAACACAGCGTGTTTTGACATGACACTAGGGAATTGACTTGATTTGAACATTTGTATGGTCCTCAATGTGCTGAGTGAATCATAAGACTAAAGGAGTGCCAGCACCATTAAAAACACACAAAGCAAATTCAAAATGCATGGCTGTCAATCCAAAATAAAGCTGTTTTTCATCATTCCTCTATTTTCTTAAGGGAGAAAAGAGAGGGTCTGACATCAGTGATTCTTATAGTCTCCTGCACAGCATATTTTGTAAAAGAAAATGTTAGAAATTCCTTCCTGTGATTAAAGATTCAGATAACAGCAAAGCAAATGACATGTTGATGTTTTGGCTGACATCCATCTGGTTTTGACATGGGAAAATATTAACTAAACACTGACTAAAAATTTAAATCCTTCAAGATTAAACATGCAAAGTGCACCTGCCAACACTGGCCCTGTCCAAATTAATCTGCTTTTCAACAGGGGTAATGTAATATGCCAACTCTGAACAGCTGGAGGCAGATTTAATTCATTTGATATTTGTTATCCTTCCATGTTCTACAGACTATAAACTACAGTCACATGGTAGCCAAAACATGGCTGAAACTCTGCCGGTCTCCATGTGTAGTGGGAAAGACATCCGCTGACATTTAACCTGACAAAGGGTCTGGAGATTTAGTGAACTCAACCTGACTTTCCCTCTAAAAACAGGCTGGGCCTTGCCTGTAAGGATTGTGTCTTTGTGTTTATTGTTTGCTTGAAAAAAATGATCTTCTTTTATAGTTAGGAAATTACTAAGTAGTCCAACAGTAGTTGGGTAAAACTAACACACCCAAACTTGTCCAGATCTCAAATACAGTACTAATAAATACATGCTGCAAACAGGTAATTATGGTCTAGTTATTGAGCAACACCTTGCTCTTCCCCCGTTCTCCCTCTCAGGGGAGTAACAAAGGAGTAGGAAAGAGAGGTAACATGATATAGATGGATAATGTGCGTCTACTATTGCACTCAGACAGTGTGTAACACAACATCCCCCCCCTCTTTAGCTTAAAACCAATGCTCTGGAAGTACACTCACATAGGCACCGCATTGCAATAAATTTTTCTGCAACTGTTACTGTTCAAATAGCACTTTCTGTCTGTCAGCCTCTGTTCGCATTCAAAAAGATCATGATTGCCCGAGTCCACCTTCATGTCTACATGGAACAAGTAACATGTATTGAGAAAATGAAGCTGTAACATGAGGAGGCGAGATTGACAATCACCTTTTCTCAAGTGTTTCACTGCTCCTGTTAAGTCTTTGATATTCCTGTGTAAAAGCCACTTCACTCTGTGTTGCTCCATGTATCTAATTTGTTCTCCTTTACCCTACAGATTATGATTTTGGGGTGGAGTTTTAAAAAACACAGTGTGAAACACGGCCTCTCATTTGTTGTTTCTGTGTAAACCATTTCTATGTACTCTGAGGACAAAAGATATTGGTGATTTCCCATGTTTGCAGAGGAGGTAAGAAAATCAGTCAGTGATTTGACTATAATTATTAATACTCAAATTTCAACACTGCTTTGATTAAATAAATTAAAATCACTGATTAACCTAAGGTGGATTCATTCATGCTATACCAACAAGGGTACAATATCTTTTGACCTTAGCCAAAAATATTTGTTTTCATTTTCATTTTTTAAGGAATTTTCCATTTTAGATACAATTATTTCTGAGCTGCTCTTGTCTCTGACACCGTCTCTTTACACTGTTTTTGAAGTCCTTAGTAACTTAATGTTTTGATTCCTGTAAGAGTTTTAAAACTCACCCCATTACAGTTTAATGCTTCACAATGTCTATTTTTTAGGAACACTATGCAACTTTACCTCTCTCATTCACAGCAGTGGCTATCCAATTTCCCCATGTGCTTTGATACTGACACACACACAGCATGCACTGCCTGAATGACACACACAAACAACCTACCTCCATGGCTAATGCGGCTGTCTGCTGGTCGTAGTGATTCAGTAGGTTGGGCATAAAGGTGGTGTTGTAAGGCAGATCCTTGCACATTCTCAGTCTGATGGGCTCACAAGTAAACTCACTGTGGCTCTCGATGGCCTCCATATGAATGGAGAGAGTGGGTGTAACCAGCGAGAATAGTAGTAGGAAGATAGAGATGAGGAGGAGAGAAAAACAGACAGGATCTGGCTCTCTGCGGTACACTGGTGTAGTTTTTGAAAACCAGTCTTTCATACATCCTCTTCCAACAGGTGCTTGCATCTTAGAGTCCGGCATTTCTCCACAGGGGTTCAGACTGATGACTTTATCATCACCCAAAAAACCATTAGATAGCCTTGGAAAAATGCAGAGGTTGATTTTAAAGCCTCTCAACATTAGAAGCAATTGTGTCCATTTTTAGGGTCAGTGGTGGTGGAAAAGCAAGAAATCCACTAGGTAGGTACACTCTGGAAATGTACCCTGAACAGTGCATGTGATGGAGTACCAGTTCATCTGTAGACCATGAATGGATCTGCTCTTTGTGTCAGTCTTCATATTCAAAAGCCATTGCAGGATTTCCTTTTCTTGCAGTGTGTCTCAGAAGGTGCCTTCAAATGCACACCTAATTGTTTCTCATTAAAATAAAATAATTAAAAAAAACCTTACATGTTTTCTCTCCACCTCCTGGTACTCCGCTGATCAAAGACAGATTTCCCTTGCTCCATCCCCAAAATGAGAGCATGTCCCCGAGATAATAGTTCCACCATCAGTTGTCTCCTGGAAGTCTTCAGTGGGTAGTGTACATCTATTCCTTCCACGTTGTTTTTGTCTCCTCTCACTCTTGCTGCTTCAAGTAATGTTTCGAAGAATCACCTGAGATCAAGCCCAAAAGATGCCATTATCCTCAAAATGATTTTGCTGATTCCTCTGCAAGACACAGAATAGACTTTCACTTCAGTTGCCACACTGGAGTGGATTCAACAAGCAGGTCCTGCAGGTTTAAAAACACAAACAAAGGCCTAATGGTCAAACAAGCAGAGTGGGCTTGCTAGAGTAATGGTGTACTGTATCTGGTTTGGTCTCTGACCAGCCACACCCTGGTCTCTATACAAGTCAGAATTAAAAAAATCTGATGAAATCTACACTAGCCTGTTCGGTTGTCATGACAGACTTTAAAAAAAACCCTGTGATCAATAGACTAAATTGACCAACACTGTCAAATAATCCACCTCTGTTTATCGTTGTGTCAATGGGGTTATGCACAGTTCATGCTGCAGACTGATGAAAACATTTTCAAAGCAAACCACGAAAACTAGTGCATGTTTGAAGCCGTTAATGTGGACGTTACACCTGCGGACGATCAGACACTCCCCCGCTCTCATGTTTGTGTGAGGTTGGCTGGGCAACAGTAGCGCTCCCCTGCGATGTTTCACACTCCTCGACTCGGTGTCTTTAAGGTTGACTACACAGCGAACTTAAGAAACAAGCTTGGGTAAAGAAAAAGAGAAAAAACGGGCGTTCAATTATTAAGTTTTAATTTACACCTGCGTCAAACTGTT
>NW_019525316.1:699658-765586 GCF_002814215.2 Seriola lalandi dorsalis
TCATAAAGCCTTTAGTGTCTGACAATGCTAACTATTCATTAAAACATCATGTCATATGACTTTGCTTGAGTTCTGTTTATTTCCCCTGATACAACAATAAGCTTGTCTGAGCTCATATCCATCTTGGGATTTCAAATGCAAATTTTAAGAGTCTGGGGTGCAACATTAACATCCTACTGACTGAAACAGACACACAGACTTGTTGTGATTGTATCAGTCAACACTATGTCAATATTTATCCCTTACATTGTCAGGATTAGTACTGCGTGCTATGATTCCCTTCCACACGATTTAGCACGCCACTAGATTAACTGTTTCATGGCTGATCTGATCTGATCTGATCCTCTCTGTTGTTGAGTTGTGGGGGGTCTGTGCTGGCCCACATACTGGTTTAACCTCTTAATATGACCCCACTTGACATTCACCCTACATACAGAGGCACTCAGTTCATACACAGCTATGCTGCAGTTCAGTTTATTTTAAATTCAGGGGGTTCAGAGCATCTTTCTTAAGCATTCTTTAAATATCCCCACTACACTGCTTTTTAGTAATCTAAACTGTCAATGATGGGACCTATTGTAAATCTGGGTCTGCATTTCCAATTTGTGACCTAAGGTTCTTAATTGAGTTGTCATTTTATCAATGCATATGTCTTAATAGAGGCAAAAGCAACAAAAAAATTATATAAAACCATTTTAAATACATTGGTTTGATTAAGTTTAAGTCCTAACTTTTCAGATACCTTTTCAAATTGTTTGTGTTTTCTCTCTGAAGCATATTTTTCTGAAAGTCAATAATTCTAGTATGGGGCTAACAAATAATAATGTGATCAGAGAAAAGTAAAACATTAAAATGAACAAAATCATAAAAAAACAAAACATAATATGTAGTACTGTTGCTATATCTGGGGCATGTTCATCTAGCCAATTGTTTTTTCCACAAGAGTGAGCCACAGTGGAAACCAATGAACATGTCACTAACTGCAGTTGTCCTTACAATTTTCTACTAATATAAACCACTTTCAAGAAGTGCAATTTAGTGTGTCTACTTTAGTTTGAAGCCAAACTACAGCTAGCATGAAACATAATTATTTCTGTGCATTAAACTAGTATTTTGGCAAACATTGATGAGTATGGTTGCGTCTCAAATGAAATTAAGTGGTTTATAATCTGGACAAACAGTGAAATATTATACACAGGAACAATAAAATAGATTTTGCTGAAATGTGAAACGAGTTTACACAAGCTAAAATAATCCTAAATTCAGCTAAAATATACATATTTTTGAAAGGTATAAAAATGCACTTTCTTCATAAACAAAGGTTTCTTCATACTGAAAGACATGCTTAGCACTGGTACTACTACCAAACAGTCAAGTAGGGATAGTGATGAGACTGAAAGGATCAGTAATATACAGTGGCCCTGAGAGCTCAATGCAGTGCAACTTATGAAAACACTTTAAAATACACAAACGTGCTGCAAATTCAAAAAACACAACGGTGTGCATCCCAACCGCAGGAAACACCTCCATTGTGTTGTAGGACTGAATTGGCAGCGTGTTTGTTTATTTGCATGTGTTGTGATTTTTTTGCAGTGCATTTGTTGTCAAATTCATAAAGATGTTTTCTGAATTTGCGGCACGTTGAGCTCTCAGGGCCACCATAGTAATATCTTACTGTAGCTTCCACACATATATATGCACACTGTATCCCAATATCTGCACAAAAGGAATGCACCTGCGAAACGTATGTGAGTTTTTTATGCGTCACTGTGAATTAATTTATCACTGATAGGTTTCTTAGTCTCTTAAAATGGATTCCACTCCTGTTCCACAGAGACACTCACCTAGCTGACTGCAGGGCAAGATCTACTAGTCTGAATACAGGTGCAGTGATGCCTTTGCAATTTAGCTGTACTTGTCTACATGGAGTGGTGTCCTTCCTGCTTTTTGTTCAGTTAGGCGTCAGGGTTCATGCGCTGTCCAATTAGACGTCGGCTGTGGGGAGAGCACTCAGCCTCTTCCTCCAACTGGAAGAAAGAAAGAAAGGACAAGGAATGAAGAAATTAGTGTGTCAGTCTGTGTTATCATGAGCAAGTGAATGAGGGTGTTTGGATTTTCTTTTGACTTAAAGAAACTGAGTGAGTAGATGTCTGTGGATAAGTTGCATGTGTGTTTGACTAAGACTAAGTGTGTGTATGCACATCTGAGTCAGACAGAAATTCAGACACACACCACAGTTGCATCCCTGAAGCATACCCACCCAACCCCACACAAAGACACACACACCTGCTCTTTGATGTAGCTGTTCCCACAGGGTGCCAGCCCTCTGAGAGCCAATCCAACGATGAAGCACCACACAGACAGTCCGACCTCAACCGCTGCCAGCACAGTACAAGGGACCCACAGCGCAAGGGTGGTGTCCTGAGAGATGGCAAGTGGTGGAAATGAGGAAGAGAAAGAAATAAAGTAACACTACAAGGTTTCTCCTGTGATGTGAGGTCTATGGGCAGAGGGATAGAGGGATAGAATGAGGTAGAACTTTTTTTTTTTTTTTAAAGAGAGGGAAATGCAAGAAGAAAATTTAGACTCACATAAATTCTTGTTGTATCAAATGGGCATTGGGCAGTGATAGGTGACCGAGCATTGATGGGCACCTGTGTGTCATTGCATCCCACCATCAAGCCCTGCCCATTGTGGGCAACAGTGACACTAATGGCCAAGATGAGACCAGTGCAGCATGACGCTGAGAGCAGGGTGTTCAGGAATGATGCAGTTAGAAGTCCTATTTGCTGGAGAATCAGAGACAACCTCATATAAAAACCAACCATTGAGCAGACACAGAATGAATGACTGAAGTGATCATATCAATGGTTGAAAATAAATTAAATTCTTACCAGTTTTAATACATGAAGGTTCCTTGACACCACAATAGCAATAATCCCGGTGACAATGCTCTGCAAGATTCAAATGACAAGATGATTGTTTCAGTTTAGTGCTAATTTGGCATAGACTATATTTTCTAACTTGTCTATTTGTTTTGTCTGTAAAATCTTGTATAGAGTGCATTTCAAGGAAAGGTGACATCATCATCAACAACTGGCAGGTTATCTAATACCTCAATGTAATGAGGCCTGCCCTAGAGCAACTACATTTGATAAACCAGTTCCCTTTTAATGGGCAAGTTTAGTCTTGATTGCTGACAAAAATACACAACACTATTACTGAGCTAAAGGAGCACATTACCTGTGATACCAGAACAAAGACAGTCACTGATATGAATGTGAAGATCAGTTTGTTTCATGGAACATCAATTTCAAAGTAAAATTCAGACCAAGATTGCTTGGCTTTAAAAAGTACTACAAACCTTGAGTGTCTTGGTGCACAGTTTCCTCATCTGAACTGCTAAGATGACTTCAAAACATAGTGTGAATATATAAACTATTGACTCACCAGCAGGCCAGAGGTGACAGAGATGATGTTGGCTACAGTGTATTCAGTGGTGATATGCTGGCTGGGTTTGGAAATGTGGCGGAGAACACTGCCATGGACAATAGCTCCAAGAATGAAGTTAATATGGCCGACCAGGATGAGAGTTAACCCCTTTTTCATCAGCCTCCTTGGCCCTTTGTCCTTATCTGGATGACAGAAATACAGGAAACATGTAATACATGCATGATACATGATGCAACATATTGTACACAAAGCAAAGCAAAAAACAGTTTCTGCTTGCACAACACTACACATTCATTCAGTGTTATGGCCTGACTTATACTGGTTTTCTAAGGAAAATAGTGTTATCGGTATGTGACAGTTTAAAAAAATCTAATAATGATGTCTCAGCCGATGGTTTTTTTTTTAACAGACTTTGCTTTTGCTTTTTTGGTTTTTTTTTAGATTCATACTAAGATTAACATTATAGAGTTAATATATTGTTAACTTGCTAGTACTCACCTCAAACCTAACTTAGCATTTCTACACTGCAATTTCTCGTTACTTATTGGCCAACCTGTACACCTGCCATATCACCTGGTGTATGTGCAATAAGCTATACTGGCGTGGTTGATTTATCCATCTAGCTCTGTACTGTGCGTCTGATGCAGTATGATGTTATAGGCCAAGATTCACATCAGCTAAATTAAATTCTGAAGGACTCGATTCCCTACAGAACATTTACTATATTTATGCATGCATACATTTATGTGCGTACATGTAAGAGTTACAGCATTTGCATACAAAGGCTACACTCTGAGTGACTCATAGAGATGGAGGAGTTAGCGTGGGCATAAATGATTCTTTTAAAACGAAGTGATCTCTTTTCTTGTCAGTCTGAATGTTAACAGCTCATTTTCTCTGAGGATAAGATACCAGCATAATCTTTTACACATGCACTTGTATCACATGTGCAAAGTTTTAAAAATGAAACCGTGTCATCCTACCTCCAGGCCTGTGGTCAGTTACACCCGTGGAGGGAAAACAATGTCGGACATATAAGTTATGATATTACTTATGTGAGGTGTTCAGCAGTTATATATATATGCCATCAGACAACCACTCACCAAACGTGCACATCTCTCTGCTACGACAGATGTTTCCTGCGAATGAATATCCGTAATTTTCGAACAACAGAGGACGAAACTTGAGACCTCTCAGACGTTCCTCTGTCCACTTCCTGTATGACGTCACGATACTCACCTGTGAATTACCTGTGACTTGCTGGACGCTCAGGGGCGCAACAGACATTTGAGATTTATAATAAGCTTATTTATTCTCAGAACACTGAATCGGTCACAAAACCAGAAAATCATTTCGCAAATGGGTTTGAAACCAAGACTGGAGTAAATCTTATTAAAAGAACAAAGTCAAGCACTTCACACATTTATTTGAAAGACCAGTCATACTTTGCAGTTTTTGTCAGGATACACGTCTCAGAAAAGACACTCAGTTACTGACATTCATGTCATATACAAAATATAAGAATATCCAAATATAACCACAACTACTAACCTGGAGTAACAGGCTAAAGCTGCCCATCATGTGCGATTATATAATAACCACTTTCAACACCACTGGTAATTTGAGTGGAAAAGATGGTACAGAGGGTGACAGGGAGAGAGAGATAGAAAGACAGAGTCAGTGTAAAGCTGCTCTGATAAAAACATTTTTTGGATTTTTCAACTTCTCTATACAAGGAGTGGTGCATTTACATTCTACTAGCTAACTTAAGAACATATCTTTGGGATATACAATCTCAACAGTTCACAAATAGACATACAAACAGAGGAGAACAAAGTAAACAATGTATTAAAATGCGCTACACAAGGTATGTACAGCAAAATATGCAGTTTGGAGCATAATAGTTGTCAGAATACATTAAAACTAGAATTACTGCCTCTTGGTTGTATGCTTCCACCAACCAACAAAGGTGCAGGAAATATGGTCACGGTCTCCCCTTCCCAAGTTTAACATTGAATAATGGCCAAAAGTGTTTTTCACACAGTGAATTTGACCTTTGACCATTTGGATATAAAATGTCATCACTTCATCATTTAATCCTATTAGATATTTGTGTTAAATTATGTCATAATTAGTGTATGAGTTCGTATGTTATGGCCAAAAACATGATTTGTGGGTCATAGTGACCTCAAACTTTGACCCTTGCCCACCAAAATCTAATCAGTTCATCCTTGAGTCTAAGTGAACGTTTGTACCAAATTTGAGGAACTTCCCTCGAGGTGTTACTGAGATATTGTGTTGACGAGAATGGGACGGACGGACGGACGGACGGATGGACAGACGGACATGCATACGGACAACTCAAAAACATAATGCCTCTGGCCCTGGCTGTCTCTGGAGCAGAGGCATAAAAAAATACTCAAGAAATACACGAGTGGAGATCATTGGATTAATATGATCTCATTAGTGATGTTTGCAATTTAACATTACAACTCAACAACCAGAGGAAAGCTCTGCCGGAACTTAAGCTGGCAGAGTGATTGTAAGACAAAATACAATTTAAATAAAATACCAGATCAAAGGAAGCTATTCTATGCAATAATATCTCAACTGTTGTTTTGTGTTTTCCAATACATATTGATACTTTATGATATATTCTTATTGCCTGTTTAAGATACTGAATTATGTGAGCTCTCGGACACAGTAGTACCAGTAGTCCACAAAGAATTCTGAGCCAAACTGTCACAAAAAGGCCACAGGCAACTCCTTGATCTCAATGCAAGTCTAAACAAGACCTGCATGATGTAAAATATTTTATTCAAGTTTAGAAGCTTTGGTAAACCTGTGAACGATATTGTCAATCCACTAGGTCCCACTTTTATCAAATGATCAGATGAAAATAAAAGCAACAGAAAACAAACTAGAGAAGTTCTGTATTGGCTCAGATTCTCCACAATGTGGTCTCCATGTGGAACTTAAGTAAACAAAAGGGAAATAAGTAAAGAAAAACACCTGATATACAGTATTTGTAACATAAATAAAACATGAAACTCTCACATGGATGTATCAGCAAGAGGCTAGGTCCTCTTTCTACAGCATATGGCAGCTGAGTTCACGACACAAGTCTCACATGAATGAATTTTAAAGGCAGAGTAGCATGTGTGAACCCAACAAGCAGCAAATGGTAAAACAATTAATAAAATAAGAAAAACAATTGGAAAAAAGAAAACTTTAGGGCATGTGCGTAGGCCCACAGTAAGGCAAATAGTAGAGCAAAAATATAAAATCAAACACACAAAACGGAAATTCAGTAACACTAAGTTCACAGTACCTCAAAGTGACTATCTTCCAGAGAGAGCTGGCAAGATGCCCGACCAAAATGTGTTATGCAGTAATGCACATACATTTTGTTGTGCATCAATGGCCTTTTACAAACATTAACCATGGGTAAATAGTTCTATTTAAAAAATTAAGTTTGAAGGTTCCCTCTTTGCAATCCAGCAAAATGAAAGAGAGAACCACATGAAATGACATTGGTTGAAAAAAAAAAGGGTTAGCTTAATTTGTAAAAATTTTCTTTGGTGGTGCTCAAAGGGTGTAGGTCCAACTAGTAAAATTTAGTACAAGAGTTAATATGTGATGTGACTCAAGTGAAGGCCTGAATCAGTCTTTGATGACGATTTAGATTGTTTCATCCCGGGACACAGGCCGGCCAAGCAATTCATTATGTAAACACCTCACTATAATACAACTGTGCTTGAGAAAAACTGGGTTTCATCATAAAGCTGCAAGTAATCTAGTCAGTACTGTTGTAATCAAAATGTCTGTTGCAGCATTAATATATTTTAATTAAACTTAACAGCCAGCTTGATAGCCAGTTCATTCAAAATAATTCCATGTATGTATGCGTATATGTATGTTTTGACTTAAATAAAATGCATGTGCCTTTTTTGGAGTAAAACTGGCTTCATATTAAAGCTTTTATGTGCTTTTAGGAAGTTTTAGTCCCTGATTCCAAGGAAAAACTTACACTTTTGGTCACATTGCTGCCTACGGTTTGGTATAATGATACAAAAAAACATTAAATATAGCCACTGTGTTGAGTAATTAAAAAAAAATGTGTAATCGGTTTGACAGAGTGTATTTGTGAGGAGAGACGGTTGATGAAACCCTTGCTAGTGAAGAACTTGGCTGAAAGTTTCTTCTAGTAGGCATGCTATCTTGTTTTGGTCCAACTGTGAAGAGAACACAAACATTTTCAGCAATGACAGACACTCGAAATTCAAAACAACAAACAAGGGATAGAACTGTTGTTATCCAATAAGAGGATGGAGTTCTTCATTATGAAGAAAGTCTACATATACTCTCACCGACAGAGAGATGAAGTGACTACACAACATGAGAGTGGGTTTGTGTGCATTTTTTAGTGAGTGGGCACCAGAGTACATGCAGTAAGCGTGCATAAAGCTCTTTAAGGGGAAAGTGAGTTGGAGGGTATGTAGTAGCATCAGGGGTCACCACGCCTTTTAAAATCACCTGCATTTTCAAACATTTTGCAGAAATAGCACATTCACCTACAGTGTCAACCACACAAATACAAGCACATACACACACAGTCAATGTGAATCTCTCTTTACCACACCAAACACCCACCTCACTGATTAAGCCCAGCTGCACCAACTCTCCAGCCAACTCTTGAACATTCTCCTCTGAAACACACATGAGCACAGTTAGTTACAGTAATTCATAACATCAGCTTCACATCAATTCTACCAGTCACCCATCATCTCTATTGAAGTTATGCAAATACTACAACACACGTACACCTGCACCTGAATAAAGGTCAGGCTTAGGGTAAATACCACATTCATAATAATGTAGTCCAGATGCAGCTTTTAAATCCAAATCCCACCTTAAACACAATAAAAAAAATCACCAAACACCAGCTACTGCCGTTGCTCTCTGCACCTGTGAACCCATTTTGTATTTTCATAATCCCATTTTTATATTCCTGTGGACATCTAGCAAAGCATTCATTAAGTGACATCCAATACAGTTGAAAAAGGACGGAGTACAAAATGGGACTCATCTGGCAGGAAAATAAAAAAGCCAACATGTTTCAACCAGCATGGTCTTCATTTGGGAATGATATGTTAAAACATGTTGGATTTTAAAATATTCTTCTTGTTATTGAAGGCTTATCAACTTAATGGACAGACGCTTGCAGTTTCCTCTTCTTTAGAGTGTCCATAACTTTCTTTCTGGTCTAATATTTTTTATACTTTTTCCATTGTTGTTCTATTGAGCCTTGTATTTGTCCTATAAACCAAATGTAAGTGTAAGTTTATCCACTTTTTTTTGGTTAATCTTAAAATCTGCTGTAAATTCCAGGTAAGACTTCTTTCAAAACTCAACTTTCAACAATCATACAGGACCAAATACAGTTTATCTTGGAAAAAGCAAATATTAAGATTTCAATAATGTCAAGAATCCATGTTGCAATGCATCTACACAACCTTTTGTAATATAAAATAACTCATGCTTTGACTGAGTCTGATTATAACGAATAAGAACTCACTACCTTTGGTGAAAATATAAGGCATGTTGAGGGAAAGTTAACAGAGCAAACAACAGAACTACATCAACAGAGGTGTAAACAACATATATGCAAGGTTAAATTATGCAAACATAAGGAATGCTGGATTTTACTTTACTACAGGAAAAAACATTCACAACAAACCAGATCTGACTTCCTGATATAAACTCTTTTTTTAACTTCCGACGTCTACTTTGTCCTAAAAACTTTAAGATATACAAACTGTACATAATCCTCCTTTCAATTCCTGACCTGTTTTTGTAATAAATGGATTTTGATTAGTGAATGAGTTTTTTTATTATTACTTTAGTTACCACACCAAATTAGGACATTCTTTTCCTGTGCCTAGTGAGCAGAGGAGTTGTCAGGGTCTGCTGATTTTTAATAAGCTAGCTGTCAATTTACAACTGAACAAGGAATGTGGCTGGAACAAGATAAACAAGTGGAGGAGATGGAGCATCCAACAACTCTGACATTAACAAAAGAGAAACACAAGCAGCCAACAGCCATATGCCAAAGGGATTGATACTGAAGCAGAGGGAGAGAGTTCCTTGCTGATTTGTGTCTATTTAGTTTTGAGAATAAAAACACGCCTCAGTTGTCAATGCACTGAAAAGGGTGTAGAAGAACCATGCAAAAGGCCAATGGGGTGACATTTAAGTGGGTTAGTTAGCTAGTGACACTGCAGTGTGACTTTGGACTTTGGTGTGGTTGATAAGCAAAGCTTTGGAAAGAATATATCCTGATATCAGTAGGAGGGACTGTTTACAAATAGGACAGGGTGTGTCTATGAGGCTGATTTGTGTGTGTGGGTGCGCATGGATGTGAAGTTCCAGTGTGTGTGCCAGTGGTATTAGGCTGTTGGTATTCAAGAGGAAGAAGAAATACAATGTAAGAAACAGGAAGAGAGGAAGGGCAGAAGAAAGTCCAGTGGTCCAGTGAAAATGTCTAAGCATTTGATAGAGACTCTGTGTGTGTGTGTGTGTGTGTGTGTGTGTGTGTGTGTGTGTGTGTGTGTGTGTGTGTGTGTGTGTTTGTGTGGGTGAACGAGAGACAGGGAGATGAACGCCTGGGAAAAGATGGTCAGATCGCGACACAGGAGGTGACAGCTGTCAGCTGCAGCCTTTCACTGGCCTGGCATTCCCCACACGCCTGCAACATTATACATGCCTGCCATACCTGTGTGTACATGTGCACATTGGATCATACAGACTGCATTATTCTGACCATGCAGCAGTTGTGTTCTGTGTTATTTCCTCATTTGCCTTCCTTTAGTCTTGTCTGTGACAAAGCAGTGAGATGCAAATCCTGAAATATTGATGTATATTCTAAAACAAATAAGTGAAGTAAAGTTGTAAAGACAACTCCCTGTTGTTTTACAAGAAAACATTAAAAAGGTTTTAAAAGCCACTATGGCCATTAACAATTCAAGTATGTAATCCAAATAAATTGGTCCAAAATAGAGGTGCATGGTTTTCGTGACGCACAGGGCAACAGTCGGTCTCCCTGCCTAAAATAGTCTTGCATACTGTATATTGTGACGCCATCTGCGTTTCAAGCTCTCTCTGGAATCTCCCTCTCACTTTGCTACATGACAGTCCACACATATGAAGAGATACTGTATATTAAAACTGGGAGTACAGGGGACTGAGCTCTGCAGTAATTGATACAGAAACAGCCTTATCAGCTATTATTACCTCTAATCATGTAATTCTATCGAACTTCAACTTCTTCTTCAACCCTAAACACAAGCTGTAAAACCAAACCGTCTAAATGGACAAAAGGACCACACGTCATAAAAACAGAATGCAAAGAGTTGATCTTACGAGGTAACATGTCACAGCTTAGATGTCTATTCAGTTTGTCCTCCAGTTTCAGCAGTAATGTTAGCTAAAAGAAGAGAAACAGAAATTTTTTTTTAACTTTTGTACACCTAGGAAACAAATAGTTGGTATAATATCATGTTGTTGGTCAATGAGGGGAAGCTTAAATGTTGCATTCTGAATTTGTTAAACAATAAATGATCAATTTGTAAATGTTATTAAACAGACTCACATGAAACTTTGCTCCTTCCTCAACAGGTTCAGCATTACACTGCATATGAATGACCTGCAGGAGAAGTATGGTAATCTAAATATGAATGGTTTTCAAATAGTGTTGGTAAAATTTCAGAATACTTTTCACAAATGTGCAGTCTATATTTCGAATAAGAGATTGATCATGAAAATGAGGAACTTTAGCGTCAAGATCATTACTTGTGAAAAGCCACCATTGTGACTGCATTTTTTAATATGCGGTATAGTTTGTTGTACGCACCCGCCGTGTCTCAAGCTCTGCAGGTTCAGGGGTGGGGGATTTGACCAAGGGGATGACAACAGGAGATTTAACCGTCTCCTGCTGAGGCTGCTGAGGACAGGGCAGCCCGAACGCTGTCATTGGATAAATACCATTCCTGACCCAGGGAGGGATGGAAAGACAAAGAAAGGGAGAGGTGGAGAAAACATGGAAGACAGAAAGCATGAATGGGATGCATGTTATATAAAGTAATTACAATTTGTAAATAGACTGAGGATGGAACAGTAACAAATTTAAGAAGAGATTAAAGAGAGGATGTGCAAGGTGATAGAAAACTGAATATTGATCCAACAAAATCTCCAGTTAAACTAAAATACACATAACGAAACAAAAAAACGTGTCATGTGTTTTATATGAACCGTGTCTGTCTTAAAATTTCATATGTTCAGGTAACCAGGATGGATACATTACTGTACTTTGTCTAAAAACTAAAGAGAGCATACAAAGATAGTCACATAGTCCATTACTGCCCCTGTGTGGCCAAATAGTGTTGTTGTATCTTTGGGGCTTAATAACATAAAAAGCTCACCTTAACAACTGAGCTAGTTCAAACCCTCACAGTACACAACACTGATTTGCTTCTCACCTCACATCCTCCAGGAATTTATCAAGCTCCAAAGCAGGAAACTGCAAAAGCCTACAGAGGAATAAAAGGAATCTCACTTATTATACAGTTTGAGGTATGAGGACCAAAGAATTTCAAATGCGATAGTAAAATAAGTAATAAAATTATTAAGACAGGTGATTTTGACATTTTTTTTAATGTTGTTACTGTGTTTAACTTATGCCTGCCATTTTATACTGGAAAATATATCTTTGTGCACTAAACAAATTAAGAATTTAAGAATAACATCAAAGCTGTTGTTTTTTGTTTTGTTTTTTGGCTACTGTATCTGTGCCGAACACCACTGCCACATAGATACTGGTTTCGGGCACTTACTTGAGCTGAACATCCTCTTTTGTCTCAGCGATGACCAGGTTGGGGTCCAGGTTTTTGGTCATCTCCTCTAAGGCATTTTCAGGAATCATGTCTGGATATTTATAAATCATTGAAGAATTATTGAATAAGGTTGACTTTTAGGATAAATATCTTAAAATTGATACTTGAATAAGTTTTAAGTTTGTCTCTGTATGGAAATCATTCTGGTATATTATAATGTGAACTCAGTGGCCAGTTTATCATGTGACCACTCTTTACAACTGTGATGAGCAGAAAAACACGCACAACACGTTGAACCTTGAGGTGGATGGGATACAACAACAGAGGACCATGTTAGGTTCCTCTCATTGTCAGCCAAGAACAGAAATCTGATGCTGCAGTGAGCATGGGCTCAACAAAACTGGACAGTTGAAGACTGCGAAAACGTAGCCTGGTCTGATGAATCTGGATTTCTGCTGAGGCTGCAGATGGTAGGGTCAGAATTTAGCATCGACAGCATGAGTCCATGGACCCAACCTGCCTTGTGTCAACAGTCCAGGCTGCTGATGGTGGTGGTGGTGTAATGGTGTGGGGAATGTTCTCTTGGCTCACTTTGGGCCCCTTAATACCAATCAATTGTTTGAATGCCACAGCCTATCTGAGTATTGTTGCTGACCATGTGCAGCCCTTTATGACCACAGTTCACCATCTTCTAATGGATACTTCCAGCATGATAATGCACCATGTTGCAAAGCAAAAGTTGTCTCAAACTGGTTTCATGAACATGATAATGAGTTCAGTGTGCTTCAGTAGCCTCCCCAGTCATCAGATTTGAATCCAGTAGAACGACTTTGGGATGTGATAGAGCAGGAGATTCGCATCATGGATATGCAGCTGACAAATCTGCATAAATGATGTGATGCAATCATGACAATGTTTCCATTGTTTTGTGGAATCTATATCACGAATAATTAAGGCTGTTTTAAAAGAAAGGGGCGGACAAATCCAGTATTAGTATGGTGTTCCTAATAAAGTGCTGTGTGAGTGTAGAGCAACAGCCGCATTCATTTAAGTTCACATTTTTTTGTCCACACAATTGTACAATGAACTCCAAAGAAAAATATGTTCTTCACAGTGTGAACTGCAGATGTAGAGATGCTGGCACCTGCAAGCACGGCCCGAAAGTGTTTATGGTAGTGATCACTTACTAATTTGTGGTTAATTTGATTTTCTTTTTGTTAAAAGCCAATCAAAATTTGCCTGGATCACCAACCATGCATCTGAAATATATACTGTATATATAGAGTATGAGCCATTTTACATCACATTGTGATGGACAGTTATTTACGAATCGGATGCACAACAAAACTTAAAATTTCTTTTTGTGTGTGTGTGTGTGTGTGTGTGTGTGTGTGTTTGTTAAAGACTCACGTTGGTGACTGACAATGCAATGTGCAGCGAGCAGTTTTAGCAGTGGTACTTCAAACAGAGCCTGGTTAAACAGCAGCTCTCTGGCTGTAGGCCTTGTACTGGGATCACACTCGAGGCACTTCTGTATTAACTCCTACAAAAACAAACATCTGTGACACACTTTTCAAAGAATTGGCAAAAACTTTTCAAAGATGAATCTGGTATGATCTTTAAAGATACTCATGAACATGCAAACACATACTCCTCTCTCTTTATCTTACCCTCTGCAGTGGGTCCTCCAGTAACTGTATTTCACTGTTTATGGCCTCCTGAGAAACATTAGAGGACTCTCCATTCCCCTGGATCTCCAGGAGTGCCATCTGCAACACAGCAACAAACACATTAACATATTGCTTTGAGATAGGGCTCAGGCCATTACATTGTATTATGGGTCTCATCTCACCTCTAATGCACACATGCCGAATGAATAGATGTCTACAGCTGTGGTGACATCATCAACAGCTACAAAGACATAAAGAATATAATTTCGACATCATGTCATAAATCATTTTGTGAGAAACCATATACTTTTAATGACTTTAATGAAATTAAGAGATTGCCTATTCCTAAAAGCAGCACTAACTTGTAAGATGTAATCCAATATATCTGTATCATCCAGTTTATTCTGGAGGTCAGGAAACTGTCTATATCAGTAACAACAGAAATAACAATAAAGTCTCATTTTGGTCATGTCTACCTCCATACTCTGGAGCAAAGAAGTGCATGTTCTTCTGTTCCTCACGACAAGTCTTCACATGGTTGTTAATGGTGTCTGGAGCAACTGCAGATGAGGCAGGGATACAGAGGATATGTTGAGAAGTGAGTATGAAGCAGGAAGATGTAAAAATAAAGACCAAGGACGTAGAGAAAGACAAGAAAGTAATAATGTGATGGAGTCAGGACCAATTAGTACTACATTTACATTGTGCAAATTATCATGCATGTTTGGAAACTGTTCTTTAGAGGACAGGGAGTGCAAGAGATAAAAACAAAGTGCATAGATGCTGTTGTGGCCAGCATTTTGTGTACACACAACAGTGGTTTTCTAAACCACATAACACACCACCACTTTGTTCACATCTTATGCAATGCAGAGTTCTTTTTTGGTACAAGACAAAAGCAATATTGCTATAATTTGTGTCACATGGAAAGTCTTTAGTGTTTTGTTAAAGTGCCAAAATTGTTTAGTTAAAGTGCCAAAGTGACTGTTACTTTTGTACATACAACCCTGGTACTTTGGGATCATTGAACTTTAGCACACCATTATGTGAAATTTCCAGCCTTTAAATCCATAATTCAGCAACATTCGATGCCATCAACAGCGCTCCAGCTCCACTACCTAACACAGTGGGAGGAAACCGGTGTAATTCTATACCTGAGCCGATCTTGATGAGCCCGTTGTGCTGAATGAAGATGGTGTCACAGGTCAGGTTGCCATGGATGATGGGTGGGTCACATGAGTGGAGATAACTGCTCAATAGAAAAAAAAAATCACAAATACATACAAAGAACATAAAAAAGAGTTGAGATTATTTTCCACTTGTGTACATTTTCCCGAGAAGGCCCATACTGAATTTAACATGTCTGAAAAAGGGAGACCAACCTGAGAGCAGAAAGGATCTGTGTGCACCATCTCTTCCAAGCCTGTAGGACCATACATCTTATCAGAGCACTTCCTTGCTGGTTACCAGTATGGATTAACTATGGCTTGCAGTATATCAAGGGGCCAAACGCTACACGGGACATCTGCAGTTTCTTTCTCTTTTGCTCACCATCATGTAAATGCCAATTAATTTGTTTATCAGACTGTTCAAACTGCCCGTCACTCCAGAAAGCTTATCTCATTCAAGATACGAAGCTCATTTAAAGAAAAAAAACATTCATAAACCCTTATTCTATCAAAAGTGCATTTACATAGTCAGTTATTACCTTTTCATTCATGCTCTTGTGATTCTTCTTTGTCTTCTTCAGGAACTGCTTCAAGCTTCCTGATGACATATATTCAGTGATGAAAATCACCTGAGGAAGAGGAAGAAATAAGGGGATAATAGACATTGTTCAAATGTAAATTTAAAAAAAAGGAAGATTGGTTTCATTTTGAAAATGGTGATACTATTTATGCAGCTGACAGGAAGAAAATTCAATAATGTCTTGCAAGGCCAGAGACTCACCCTAGCCCGGTTCTCCTTTGTGTCAGCCCAGTATTTGTGAAACTTCACAATATTTGCATGTTCCAAATGGATCAGGTTATCAAATACAGCCTTCACTTTCTCCTAAACACAAACAAAAAATATGTATAAGTATGGCACAATTATAATAACTTAATAATACATTTTACTTTTGCAATGATGCTTCTGTATCTGGCTGATGGGTAATACAGTTTGAAATAACTATTTATATTAAAAAATCTATAAGGAATTACACTTTTCTCTACAGTAGAAAGTGTTTTAACCAACAGATGTCTCTAGTAACCATTATATCTAGGTTTCCAACTGAGCTGCCCATTATTATTATTGTCAATGTTATTTTTAATTAAAATGTTACATAATGGATCTATAAGGGAGTGGGGCACTTCAGTTTCACTAGCATTGCTTGACACTGGTTTTCCCACATTGCATTGACCCTGAGCTACATCATTTTCACTACTATAACTATCACTAGTTTATGTCTTCTTTTCTAAAAGAGAAAGTTTCACCTAACCAATCTTTATATTCTTTTAGCCTGTACGTGTGCATTAACTACTGAAGCACATAAAGATTCATGAAAGTAAGTTAACTGTGCATTCTTTCCCCTTTTTTACATTTTGAGATGAGATATTGACCAAAACTGAGATGAGTTGACAGAGAAAAATATGTTTTGTTAACGGCCCATCTATATTCAATTAAATGTACAAGTCAAGAAAACATGACAATCAGTTCATAATCACCAAAGCGACTATCTTTAACATTTTACGTCTACTCTGTAACACTGAGCCTCACCTCCAGCAGTTTGAAGTTCTTCCTCTCTGAGATCATGACTTCATTCCAAACTACCTCCACCCCTTCCTCTGTGTCCATAGCCAAGTATGCAGCATCTATCCCAGGCACATTACGCTGATTCACCTATATTTGAGAGGAAAAAAATCGCATATGAGATCATATATTTAAATTGTGAAATGTAATACAAGACACAGAACAATTAGTTCTGGAAAAATATAGAACAACAGAACAATTTGTGAGAAGCAACGCTTTTCTGCCCATACTAAAATCTCTTGATAGGATAACACACTGGCTAGATTGAATGCAGCATTGCCTTGATGTTACTTGATACTTATGACTTATGAAGTGTAAATAACATGAAAAAGGGGGATATTGACAAAAGAAAATCATACCATTATAGAAAATACTATAGTTTGATTGTTTTGACATGGATAAAATAACAAAATATTCCATATAATATCTTATTCTTAACTAGAAGAAAATGATATGGTTTGAAACAAAAAACACATGTGCAGCAATGTGAAAGGATGAGCCAAGACTATTGCATCCATCAATCAAATTAACTGAGCTTCATGACGTAACCCTTGTCTACATACTCAAAGGTCAAGTCACTTTGAATTTTGACTGAAGAGAAATGTTTTGTCTCACAGGGTAACTTTTAACTTAATGATGGTTTGAACAGTTCATACTTTATCCATTATTTTCACCTGATACTATCAAAGCAAAGCCTCCTAACCCCCTTTACCTCCTCCCTGCGTTTCTGCCAGCGGCCACAGGGACTCTCCTCCAGAATTTCTGATTCGTCTTCACTCTCATCCTCATCCTCCGTTGCTGTGGGAGCAGGAGGCTGTATGGAGGCCACAGATGCTCCACCTTGTACCTGTTGAGTGTTACTAGACATGTGTCCTGCTGTGACATCTGCCTTTTTACTAGCTGCAGGTGAAGCTCCTTTTTCTTCTGTCTCAAACATCATGACACAATTTCTGATGGCTTTCCTTCTCTAGGCTCCTGTTCCTGAGCTGTAACAAGCAAGGAAGCCACTTTCTTGCTCGCCCCCTCCCAGTAAGAGGTGGTCACATATCCCTCTTCTTCTCTGGCTTGGCTTTCAACAAGGTAGAGCTCAAGGAGGGAGGACTGTAAACAAATGACACATGTTAAAGAAGGCTTGTTTTAGGGTGCTACTGCTACATTTGATAACAACGTAACAAGTATAATCTTTCCTAACATTAAGTAGTACTTTCCGCATAGGTTAGTTAACTTCTGAGCGACAATTTAGGCCGTATGCTTCATTGGTAGGTTAGACTCTTGAGACAGAGAGCCACTACTGTGACAGAACACCAAAAGTGTAGTCAGTCAAACTAACCAGCTATTGTAGCTAACTTTCCCTCGGCTAGCAAGCCTATGAAAGGTAAATAAATAAATACCTAACACAAAGTTACTTGCAATATACAAAAATCTTACCGTGGAACAGAAAACTACCAGTGAATGAAAAGCCCTCGGTTACATAATGACGAAAAGACAGTAAAATTAGACGCCTTTAGTCAAAAATGCTAGTTCGTCATAAAAATTTGTTGATGGGTTTCAAGTCCCTTTCTCCTGGCAGAAGTGGGAGGGGCGGGCAGAACTTGGGGAGCGCTTGTTTGCGCGGAGAAAACGCAGTGGTGTAGTTACTACTAAAACATGACAATAAGTAGAACACACGGGGTTGAATGACAAATATTACATTGAATACACCGTTAAAATATTACCACACACTAGCAAATGTTATTTTACTTAACTAACTTTAATGTTCTATCTATGCGCTCTAATCTGTTGAGTCCTGAGTACATATAACGCCCCCACAGCGCATTGTGCGTTTGTTTAATGTCCAGCACAGCGCCGGTAAAATAGCGTTTGGTAGACAAATTTATATTATTCAGCTACAAGTACTAAATCACTTGTAATATATAAAGACTTCATAACAACAAGCTTTTTGGCCAAAGCAATAAAGGGTAGAATATTTTTGTCTTTTAGAAGCACAGTTACCGACTCAATTTCCATGCAGGAGCTCAAATCAAGCGCACTCAAATATGGTTCTGCTGCTGAGCGGCGCCAGACCAATCAAGATAGTTCCCCTCTCCAAGGCCAGTTTGGAGGCATCGGTTCGCGAAAGGGCCGTCTGCTTTACAGCTATGTAAACAAGTGTTTATATCTCACATAGCGATTTAAGTAAATCATTAAACATACGCATTTTGTTCTGTTTGGATATATTAAATGCATATTTTTCAAAAAAATAAAAGTTTAGTTCAATCTTATTAGTGTTTAGGCGATAACGGAAGTTGTGAGAGGTGCACAGTCTCGCCTCGCTTGTAGAGGGTTGTACAGCTGTTTTCACGTTGCTAAAATTCTGCGCAAGATGTTATCCACGATTTACGTGCAAGGCAGTGATGCAAACAAGCCCTCTGGAAAATAAAGGAATTGTTGTGTGGCAGCTTTTCGGATAAAAAAAGACCGCTGTCTCTCTTCGTCCACTATGCGGAGGCTCAATGATACCGACGCCGTGCGCATAGGTCGCATGTAAGGGATATTTTATGGAAGGTGGGACGAGGGAGAGGTTGTGAGGCTGGGGAATAGGGGCATCAGCTGAGCTGGAGAGAGGAGCGTTAGCAAGCTAGCTATCGTGACAGTAGCGGGTATAACGGAACAGTGACTTTTCCACACAATACAACAACCCGCTGGTTCCGTTCAGCAATCATGGCTACTAATGGTAACAACAACTTAATGCCTGGGATGGGGGAGATCATCCAGTTGAACGTCGGTGGGACAAGGTAGGCTTCCTCATCATCATACTGGGAATTTGAGCTCTGGCCACGTACATCACGTATGATGCTATCTGCATTAAAGTAGATAAACCAGTCCATGGTTTTCATTACACTTTTTCCCATTCGCTTTCTTATTTTGTCTCTCTCACGCGCGCTCTCTGGGTAGTTCAAATTGAACATTATGTACAGGTTTATTATTGCGGTGTAGTGATGAATTTCTTCAGAACGGCAACTTTCATTTCATCAGTGTTATGACTATGAATATAATGGCTCTCGGTCAAAATTTCCATACTCATAAGTGCATTTACATTCTCTATTTCAGTGTTGTTTGTAATAAATATGCTATTGTGTCCTTGTACTGTAGGTTCAGCACCTCCAGACAGACTCTGATGTGGATTCCAGACTCTTTCTTCTCAAGGTTGGTTAAATGTTGACTCTCTACCAAAGCAGACGGTGCATGGAATATCTGGGCTGTTTATGCAAGTGCTTTTCCCTCTTCATCTCTACGTGATCAACTAACGAGATGTCACATGAATGCTATTCAGGTTGCACTGTGAAATGTTAATGTTAATATTTCAAAGCAGGACTAACATGGGACTCAAAGGGATTAAAATTACCTTGTCTGTATTCCCCCAGAGATACATAAGATAAATAAACTATACTGGTACTATGGCTACAGCATGTAGGAGTTCAACCAGAAACAGGTCAAAGACTCAGTGAGCGTGCTATGGTGCAGTCACAACACAGTAACACGAAATTTGTATTACATAATTAATGTTAAGTAGGGATGTTCCATTATTCCGTCTCTATCTTGATATGAGCTTCTACAATTCTAGTGATGGAAAATGTCAGGGGATTACAATTACAGTCCATGTAAATGTTGTATGTTTTATTTGGTATTTTAGTGAGACAAATGTCTTGTTTTGTATTGACCGCCTAACTCACTGCAAACACTTATTCCATGTTTTGAGATTTTTTTTTAAATATATGTTTGGCATGGACATGTTTTTCAAATCCTTTGAGTGAGTTATTTAGTTGTGATTCCAGCTCTAGAGGGAAACACACTGTTAAAGTGAAACAGCTGATTGGGGCTAGGCAAATACCATGGTCGTTACAAACTCAAACACTAGACTGAGCTCATAGTTTGACAACAGCTGAGCAAGTAGTGCTAAATGCTGTCAGACTGTCTGCCAGAGCACCTGTCTGCCTGCCTGCCTGCCAGTCTCATTGCCCCCAGCTGTCTGCAGTGTGCTGCCAATATAAGTCAATTCTCATATAAATTCTTGAATTAGATGTAGAACATCAACACAAATGTGATGGCTAATAGCAACATGTGCTGATACAGTAATAATCTGAAGTCAGCAGGTTAGAGTGTTTGTAACTGTTCAAATAATTTATGTGTTTACTGCAGGTACTGGTAATACTGCTGGTGTGTGGAAATGGAGAAGTGCTTGGGTTAACTGGATCACTGTGTGTGTATGTGTGTGTGTGTGTGTGTGTGTGTGTGTGTGTGTGTGTGTTTTTCAGTTTGCTGAGTGGAAGGATATCCACTCTTCGGGATGAAACTGGAGCTGTGAGTATAACCTTTGTTGCTTCTTTTTCCAAAACTAGCATCTGCTGGCCTGACATCTGACAACTGAGCATTCTTTGAAAGCTTACAGCAGATAGGACATCATGACATTTGTTCTGTTATGATGCAACTTAATGAAATATGATGCATGGCCTTAAGATTACATGTGCATGCTCAGGAACAAATAAGACCATTTGAGACCGCATTAGACAAATTCTGCAGCCCATGATCAACGTTACATGGTGACATTTTGTTTTGTGTGACCAACAGCCTAAAATCCAAAGTTATTCAACTTACAGAAAATCATTTGAGGAATTGAACCCAACAATTCTTTGGTATTTTTGCTTGGTATTCCACTTTTCTGAAGTTGTTGTTGATTCTCATTTAATCATCATCAATGTTTTTGGGTGGTCTGTCCGTCCATCCATCCGTCTGTCTGTTTGTCTGTCAACCATATGTACGTCTATACATCCCATTCTTGTGAACGTGATATCTTGGCACAGACATTCACTTGGACTCAGAGATGAGCTGATTAGATTTTGGTGGGCAAAGGTCAAAGTTCACAGTGAACTCACATTCGTGTGAATGTGAGAATAATACAGGACTAATTTCCTGCAACTTGACTGGTTGGCAGAGGCATACAGTTGCGAGGTAGTAATTCAGGTTTTAGCACTAATTTCATGATCTGTTTCTGTTGCTGTAAAGAGTTGTTTTTAACACCACAGAACAGATGATTGTCCTTTGTGGATAATACATTTAAATGTGATCATTAACTTCTGTCAGTATTACAATACCACCAGGCTAGATGCACACCAGTAACTGCTGAAGGTGTTGAATGCTCAGCAGTTACTTAAATAAATGGTTAATGATTCCCTGCATTTGCATTTGCATCATAAAATATGTTCCTCACTTGCAGATATTTATTGACAGAGACCCTACAGCTTTTGCACCAATTTTGAATTTCCTCCGAACCAAAGAATTGGACCTGCGGTAAGGAGCCATGACAGCATTCAGAAAATATCCCTGAATGTTTATTTTAGGAAGACATTATGTTGAGTTGTAAGCAGGGTCTTACTGAATACATATGCTGCTTTTTTTCTCTTTGTAGGGGTGTCAACATCAGCGTCCTACGGCATGAAGCAGAGTTTTACGGGATAACTCCTTTAGGTATGTTGCTTTCTTAGGGTTTTTTAGGGTAGAGTTTTATGAGGAAATGGAGGGAGCAGCCTTGTTCTTGGCAAGTACTGATGCTTATAGACATAATGGAAACATCAGGGGGTAACAACAACTTTGTTTTGCATACAGTATATTTTTATAAAACATTTTCTAGAACTATTGTCAATGAAGTGAAATGTTGTCTTGTAATGTCAAATGTGTTTTGGCTTCAAATTCAACTTAACCAAGGTCAGAACCTTAATACTGCTAAGTCCATGTACTCTAATGTTGTTTTACTTCCTGTTTCACTGTTTGTAACTTCCCTACATTGTCTGTGTACTTGAATGGGTAATTCACCTGATCAGTGATACTGATCACATCCTTCAAATCATGACAAACACTGGCATATGATTTACAATATAATACATACAATATAAATTAAATACAATATGTGCTGGATTGGTCCAACTCAGAAACAAAATCCAGTCAGTCATAAGGAATTTCCCAGTGAAAAAAATGAATTAATGAATGCAATGAAAAAAACTAAATGCAGAAACAATGGTACCTTGTTTAAAACATAAAACATTATTGCAATTGATAAGACTGCAGTGTGTGTTTTTGTGTGTATATGTGCAGTGCGGCGCCTGTTGCTGTGTGAGGAACTGGACCGCTCATCATGTGGTAGTGTTCTCTTCCATGGTTACCTGCCTCCCCCAGGTAAAGACATGAAACTGATTAACAGAGAAAATGAACTGAAAATAAAACAACTGCGTTAGTTATAGACATCATATTCTACTGATGTTTCACAAAACAAAGTTCCAGAATAGAAATGACCTGGTTTCAAATCATAGAATAGTACAGAGACACAACACCTGAAATTTCTGTTTATAAATCTCAGTGAATCTTTCCTTGACAGCCATCCCCGCCCGTAAATCAAACCCAGCCTCAGCAGCCTCTGGCGCCTCCTCTGAAGAGCGGCCAGGTCCAAGTGGAGCAGAGGGCTTCACCCGTGTCGGTCCCCCTCCTCACCCTTCTTTCCCTGGCTCACCTGGAACAGAACACAAACTGGGTGAGTATCCCAGAGCAGCCTTATGAAGTGAAAAGGCAAATAATGGTGATAATACGTAGATTATATAAATGTTTACAGCTTTTGTGAGTAAGTGAAAGAAATTCATCTCAGTTTGTGTTTAATTTTACCATAAAAAGACAGCCATCAGATGATGTAGCAGTGACTCATATTTTGTCAGTGACTTGTCAGTAGGAATATGGGCCTATACCCTGCTACACCGTCTGTCTTCTGCCTGACATTCACACAGGCAGAAGACAGACGGTGTAGACACACACTGTGTCTACACCGTGTGTAGACACCGACACTGTGTGTCTACTCTATATGATCTTGTATCTGTGTAGGTAATGTCTTGGTTTGTCCAAATGTTCATTTGTATGTCAAATCTGTGTGTGTGAGATTAGAGGGTATATATGCGTACTGTTTATGCTTGTCCACATCTCTGTGAGCGTGTGTATGTTTCTGTGAGTGTGCATTACTGCCTCAGCTAATGTGACCTGACACATCCTTTTAGTGCGCTGACTGAACAGCAGTGCAGAGAGTGTAATGAGCTGCCATAGACAAATACTGTGCCTGGTTCTAGATGTTCTAGATTCAGATAAATAATGAAAAATACGAGTGAAAAGATAATGCAGTCGTCAGGCTATGAAAGAAGTGTATTTATGTGTATTTTTTCTGCTTGTGTGTGTGTGTGTGTGTGTAGGTCCCGTGGTTGACCCCAGGAAGGTGTTGATTATAGCAGGGCACCACAACTGGATTGTAGCATCTTATGCACACTTTGTCATTTGCTACAGGTAATACTATCCCAGCATATTAAGCACATTTCTTATTTGCTTTATAGTTCATAAGGGGGAGACATTAAATCATTTATGATGGGAAGATGGCATCATTTTCTGTTATATGTCAAATTTCTTGCTAATTCCTACTGCACTGCATCTGTTCCAGCTCAGTAGCTGTCATTTTAGGCTTGATTCATCCATTCGTTTAGTCAGATTACTGAAATATTTATTTCTATTAAAACAAGCAGACAAGTTGAGAATAAAATGTTATTTGGTTTAATAATGAAGAAGAAATAATTTTTTCATTTCATTTTCATAATTTTTTAACAATGTGGTTAAGTACATGTAATAATGGTGTTAATAAAAGCAGATATGACTGAAAAAGACTCAAGTAAAGATAAAAAACCTAAGAGGAATTGATTCAAGATGAACATGTGGAAGTCAATAGCGCTGCCCACATGTTTTAAACATACAGGTCTCTATCAGGGCATGCTTATGACACTTGTGGTTGTCTGCTCACATCCTTATGAAAGCTCATAGGTATTGGACACACTTTTGTTTTAAACCAGCTTCTTCATGGCAGATCTGCGTGTTTACCACTGACCTCGATCTTTGAAGTTACAAAGCTCTGTATTATAGTAAATCAATAACAAAAAAAAATGAAAGCAAAAAAAAATATTTGTGCATGTGTGATCTCATTAAAGGATAAAGGAATCTTCTGGATGGCAGCAGGTGTTTTCCTCCCCCTACCTTGACTGGACCATTGAACGTGTCGCACTTAATGCCAAGGTGGTGGGTGGCCCACATGGAGACAAGGACAAGATGGTGGCCGCTGCCTCTGAAAGCAGTATCATCCTCTGGAGCATCCAAGATGGAGGCAGTGGTAATGAGATAGGTAGGTTTATACCACAGAATTACAAAGTGTGGTCCAGACAGAGAAATTTAAAGTGTAGTGACTACAGCCTTACTGTCACTCTCAATCCACCCTCCCCTGGCCCCAAAACGGCCCCCAGGTGTGTTCAGTCTCGGTGTACCTGTTGATGATCTCTTCTTCATCGGGAACCAGCTGGTGGCGACGAGCCACACAGGGAAGGTCGGGGTGTGGAATGCCGTCACACAACACTGGCAGGTACGAGGGTCAATGTGCATGTGTGTGAGCGTGTTTATGTGAGACAGAGAGAGGTGGAGGAAAGGTGGGTGTTTCTGTTTCACTGTGTATAAAAACAAATGTAGTAGTAATGAGTACATTATATATAGGTGATGAGTTACTGCGCTGATTGTGCGCTTACTTTTTTTGTGTGTATCAGGTTCAAGATGTGGTTCCCATCACCAGCTGTGACACGGCAGGATCCTTCCTACTGCTGGGCTGCAATAATGGTTCTATCTACTACATAGGTACGCACATGTTCACAAACATACATACACCGGTGCACACAGGGTGAGCTATCTTTTGTCTGTCACTCAATTTATTGGACGTTAGTGAAATCCAGTGGAAATCCCTATTTCAGTTAAAGGGTGTGGTACGGCCAATGATTGCTCTCTCATGTTTTTGAATGTATAAAATGCTATAAAACTCCAACCTAAGCACATATAATTTGGCCCTCCTCTTCCTTTCAGACATGCAAAAGTTTCCGCTGAGGATGAAGGATAATGATCTTCTCGTGACTGAGCTTTATCATGACCCTTCAAACGATGCCATCACTGCGCTGTCTGTCTACCTCACACCTAAAACCAGTAAGTAGTTACTGTTTTTCATCAGGCTGTTGTTTTTCTAAAATTAAAAAAGACTTCAGGAAATTGTGTTCTTGCGTACACCTGTCTATCATCTCCTTCAGATCAGTTTCACCTCCTGGGATATAGACATAACAGACGTAAGTCACAGTTAACTGACCAGACATTAAAACATTGTGTCTGTTTGTGTTCATGTTGTGTTTTTCTGTCTTCTCTTCCCTTTCTCTGCGCTCAGGTGTGAGTGGGAACTGGATAGAGATAGCCTATGGGACTAGCAGCGGCGCTGTGAGAGTGATCGTGCAACACCCGGAGACAGTGGGATCAGGGCCCCAGCTCTTTCAGACATTCACTGTGCACAGGAGTCCGGTGACAAAGATCATGTTGTCTGAGAAACATCTGGTATCAGGTGAGGAAGGTGTTAACAGGTCGGAGGTTTAGTCAGTCTCCCTGCTGATGGAGTGATGGTTGAGATAAGGAGTGTAGGTTGTAGGGGATTATACAAGACAGCAGTAAAAACGCAGGCTATTGACAATGATCCAATCATCTTTTGTTCATTCTGGTTTCTTGTTACGTATGTGTATCTACATGTGATTGACATCTTGTGTGGGTTTTTTTTCGTGTGTGTCAGTGTGTGCAGACAACAACCACGTACGGACGTGGACGGTGACCCGATTCAGAGGGATGATCTCCACCCAGCCAGGCTCCACCCCTCTGGCCTCGTTCAAAATCCTGTCCCTGGAGGAGACGGAGAGCCACGGGAGCTACTGCTCTGGGAATGATATCGGTGAGAGAGATGAGAGGGGAAGATTAAAAGAAATAGAATGTGGAAATAGAGATTAATGTGAGAGAAGGACCAATGCAGTTGAAACAATTTGTGAATGATTTGATTAGTCGATCGACAGACAAATAATCAGTAACTATTTTGATGATTGATGAATCATTTCAGTCATTGTTCAAGCTAAATTTGTTTTGTATTATTTGTAGCCCTAGATAGATTGTCTGAGACTGTGCTCGGAACAGAGCTATAGATTTGGGATTAGCATTAGCAGTAATGAGTAGATCTTGTCTTTCAAATTCAGTAGATAAGAGGTTAACAATATGCAGATATGATGAGCTTGTTTCCAGCTGTTCCTCGCATCTGTAAAGCACTGAATTACACAAAATACCAATCACATGATTCAAACTCAAATTTTTCTCGTTGTTTCTCATTTCTCATTTCTCATTCTCATCGCAATTCTATATTTATGTCTTGTGTTTTCTGCCAATATTTTGTGGTGGTTAAGTTGGCTTTGGGTGCAAGATGCCAAAGCTCAGGTGGTGTGATTTCTGCTCTAAGGTCCATTTGGAGAAAGAGACGATCAGCAGGTTTTCATCCAGAAGGTCATCCCTATCACCAACAAACTGTTTGTGAGGCTCTCATCAACTGGAAAAAGGTATAATGTACTCCACCTATCTTTCTCTTTCAGCCAGTGTGTAACTGTGTTTACTGCATGATGCTCCCTCTCACTAAATCTCTTCCTTTCCCTTTATTGGCACTGTTTGTGTTTGTCAGGATCTGTGAGGTGCAGTCAGTGGACGGGACCACCATCTCTTGCTTCATGGTTCGTGAGTGTGAAGGTTCCAGTCGGATGGGGTCACGACCTCGGCGCTATCTGTTCACTGGTCATGGCAATGGCAGCATCCAAATGTGGGACCTGACCACTGCGATGGACACCGCTAACAAAGGAGAGGAGAAGAAGAAAGAGGGTGAGGAAATAGAGATTGCTAGATGGAAGACAGACAGGGAGGCTGAGAGAGCGACAGATTTGGGGAGATCATCACTGTATGCATTCATGGGAGAAGAGACGAAGAGCAACTGTAATGTAAGACAGTATGTCTCTGGCTACATTTACTCACCTCATGGATATACAGTTTATACAGTAGACTACACTTCCTAGGATTCAATGTAATTGTTTCTTTTGATGAGATACTGTGTGTGAGTGCTCTGAATCTGCTTTTGTGTTTGATAGATGTAGGTGGGCCTACAGAGGAGGAGCTGCTGCAGCTGTTGGATCAATGTGACCTGAGCACCTCCCGCTGTGCTACACCAAATATTAGCCCTGCCCCCTCTGTGCTGCACCACACACGCCTGCGAGAGTCCTGCTCAAGGTTGGAAAGAAAGTTCACACACACACCGTGTTAAACAAACAAACAAGCAAACACACACACACACACACGAAAGGAAACCTTCAGCTCTTTATCTTTCTTATTCTGACTCATACATCTTCATATATCTTACATACTGTATATACAAAAGAATTAGGAACTGTCTCTGTTTAGCGATGCTACATGGCTAATAATTACAGTGAAGAACACCCTCTTACAGTAAGATAAACAAAGACTCCAAGTCTTACCTGTCTCCCTGTCTTTTCTTTCCTTCAGTCTGCAGTTACAGGCCCCGGAGCCCATTCCTGAGAGCCAGGCTACTTATGGGGCTGTGCGACCCTACAGAGAGAGCCCCCTACTGGCCCGTGCTCGGCGAACTGAGTCCTTCCACAGCTACCGGTGAAATATTTGTTTGACTGTCCAGACACTGTACTTTAAAAGCTTAGTTCATCCAGACTTTTTTTTTTATATATATATGAATGAAACCCATTTTTAAAGTGTGTCCTTTTGTGTGCCAACGATCTGATTATGCTGGGTGCATTTACACCTGGAAAATGCTGATCTGTTTCTGTCTTCTTGCATTTATCCCTCTCTCCACCCTTAACTGACGGATGTGTATCCATTTCTGTTTCCATAGAGACTTTCAGAACTTTAGCCTGAGTCGAGGTGTCTTGGACAGCACGGGTCAAATTTCCATCCAGGGCCCCAGCCAGGTTCCAGATGCCCGCCGTTCACTTTGTGACTTTGGACCTGAGGACGGTGACAGGAGATCCTCTGCAATGGAGCTCTGGGCCTGCCGAACCACTGGTGCAAACTCTAACATAAATGTCACGGGTTTGACTGCTGCTTGTCTTTCTGGGGTGAAGGCAGAAGGCAGTCAAGAAACTCCACGGCAACCTCCAGACAGCCCGATTCCGGGGGCTGACGTTAGGCGAAAGGTGCACCCACAAGAGGAGGGAGAAGGTGTGGGATCCGGGGGAGATGGGGCAAAGGCAGAGGGAGGTGTGAAGAAAAGGGGAGTACTAGAAGGAGGCTTTTTAGGGAGGAAGAAGGCTCCCCCAGTTCCTCACCTGTCCTCCCTCCCTTCCAGTTCTGAAGGTGGTGGCAGTGACTCATCTGCAAATGCTTCCCCTTCCCCAACCAAACTAGCCTCCTCCACCTCGCCGCGACACAGGAAGCCGGCCCCAGAGCCATCCAATCAGGACAGCAGCCTGTGAAAACGCATCTGCCCACCACCCATTTGTTTTGATCCCACGCAGTGGAATCATTTCATAGAGGCATCCTGTTGGTGCATGAAGGACCTGTTGTGTCAGATTCAGGATTTAAATAGGTAAAGGTTTCTTTTGGGAGCCCACAGATAATGAGTCTGTGTCTCAGCACAGAACTTTCACTACGTTTGCTCCCAAGGCTGAAAAACTTTTATTTAAACTTTACACCTTTCATTTAAGTCAGTGGAACTTTTCATAGTTTTGAGTACAAAACCTGACAAGAGGAAGCAGTTACAGCGCTAGCATCATAACATCTCAACCAGAGCAGGAATGCATCCTCTTTATGATCATTCTTGTAAAATGGACCAGGGCTCCTACTATCTCCATTTGCTTTTGGTGACTGGTGATGAGGTTAACACTTTGAGGCATGGGGCTGAAAGTAATTTCCCAGCTCAGTGCTGAAGAACTGCTGTAATTGTTTTCTCTTTCTGTGTTGTTGTTCACTCGACAGCTTAGCATACAGTAACTGCAGGAACAGGCAAGTCTGTTGGCTCTGGTATGGTCAAGGGTGTGTTGCTGCCTGTTTGGTTTGAAGCACAATCAAGTGTTAATCCACAGATAAGACTGAATTCATTAAATCATCAAGGCTCATTAAATTAAAAAAAAAAGATAGCACAGTACTAGTAACAGAATGGGGGGTTTCTAATATTTGAATAATGTGTTATTCAGCTTGTGAAAGCCTTAAACAGCCACAAAATAGAATTGACAGAGGCACACACCCCGTTAGTTTATCAGATTTTTAAGGTGTTTTTACTGACTTGTATTCTGGTAGGAATTACTATGTTCAGAACTTGACCTAAACCGTTTAAGCGTAAAAACAAAATATCCAGATTTAAATGGAAGTCACGTTTCTTAAGATCTTCAACTAACAACTAAATCTAATTTACAATTATGTAAAACAGAAAAAAAAAAACAATTAACTAAACAAAATTTTCAGCACTTCCACATAGATTTGTCAAAAGGATCAGATCTCTTTCAGAGACAGAACTCATGATGATATCAAGCATCTCTGACAACATGCAAATTTGTCTCACAGTGGATTTTTTCTTACCTTAAACACATTACCTTTGACAGAGGCTTGGCAGCTACTTGAATCCCAAAATGTCACAAAAATACTTTGCTGTGGCCAGAGAAGCAACGGGTATTGTTGTTAAACCAATGACACTAAAAATTGACAGACAGTAAGCAGTAAAGTCATGTTGCAGCTCCAGCATACAGTCAAACTTTGTTGTTTGACAGCTCTATGAGAACTATACGACCGTGGAGTTGTGAAGCACAACAGCTAAAACAGACACTGTGGTTTTCACTTGAAGTCTTCATGAACGCCACATAGAGAGACATGTAACACATGAGTGACAGCTTGAAAAAACAATGAATACTCAAGTGAACAGGTGGCTGCTTTTCACTGCAACTGGTTGTTTAATATTTTGCTTTTTTATTTACAGGCCAATTGAATTCTTAATTTATTTTTAGCATAATTAAAAAACTGGCAAAAAATGTAAAAAGAACAAACCTACAAAAAACTGCATTCCAATGCAGCAATTTTGAGGGATTTTCATTCAACATTTGTAAATGAGAATTTGAAAACAATTTGGTGGCACACAGCTGGAACCTTCAGTTTAAGGGACGGACTTGTTTTGTTTGTTTTTTTTGTAGATGTATCCTTTATCGGTTAAGATATCACACTCACACTAACAGTGACAGCATAACACCTTTAGCTACATATTTTATAGGAACAAAATATGTTTTTAATGCTTTATGGTTTACTTATTCATATCTAAACAGAGAGAAATCATTTGGCACATGTTTTACTGCTCTTCAGTCAGTTAGAAAAATCTCACATCTGTGCTCATAGTTCACAAATAAGAAAACTAGTTGTGTTCCTGTTTATATTCAGTCTGTTTCTTCACGGTGGTGCCTGTGCAAGATCACACTAATTATTATTATTTATATTTTATTTTTTTAAAGCATCACAATATAACTACACTCAACTCAATAGAAGGACCTACACTACTTCACTTTACTCCCTTTGAAACAGGTGGTGATGTGTCTTATCTTGTTTTGGATGACTGTTGCAGTGCCTTATTTAAAATTGTTTGACGGTTATCAGCCTGTTTGTGTGTTTTAGTTGAAAAAAATTCTGACCAAAGGCTTGTGAAGGTGGAGCTCACTGTGGAGCCACATAACGGACCTGTCCACTCTGGCTTTGGCTAGAATTGCCTAATGGTAGATTCACACCAGGCCAAATTAGATTTTATGACTGTGTATGGTAAATCATTGATGTATGGTCATTTGAATTGATAGGCATTAGATATCTCTTGTAAATAATCCTGAAGTAGACTATAACTGGAAAGTCCATCTCATTTCCCAACATCAGAGGAACTTTGATCACTAGCTTGTTCTTATGAAGGTAAAACATGAGTATACGCTCTGTAGGAGACAAAAGCAAGGCACCTTGGTTGTGTAATAGTGGGCCTAAGAGGACTGGATAGCCTAAAGTAAAATGGTAGCAACCTTTTATTAGCAAAATCATTTTGTGAGTTAAACTTTCTTCTCTATTGTTCAAACCTTTTGGAGCCACTGGAAGAGTTTAGTATAAGTTAAAGAAACCAGGCCAGCTCCTGATCTACGGTACTTTTGTTGTAACTGTGGGGACAACACGATGTAAAATGGATGTGACGGTAAAAAAACTAAGTAGAACTAGAAAGACTTTCCTGAAATGTTAATTATAATTTGCCAAATCCAGCAGCTATATAAACTCACACATTGCTTATCATTTCAGCATAAAAATATAACATATGTGGTTTTTGCCGGTACAAAGATGTACATTTTGATACACAACTGTTTGATATACAACTGTACTTTAAGTAGACATACATATTCAAAACAAAATCCTAATACGGATGCATTGATGTGTGTGATTGTGTGTTGGTACTTACACTGCTGTTCATTACATATTGTTGATAATCATATAATGCCTATATTGATATTACCATGCTATTGGACCTAACTGCATTTGCACTTGCACTATTAAGACTAATATTAAAGTAACTTGCTAGTGTTTATTTTATATAAAATATAAGTCTAAATTGTATTTCAGCACATAACTGTCTGTCTGTCCTAATCTGTCGTCCCTCAGTTCCTCTCTGGCTGTGTTTACATTACATTACAGCCAGACACTAGTGAGCTAAAAGGATTACATATCTGTTTGTCTGAACTGCCCTGTACATCATTGTTTTACATTGTGTATGTTAGAAATGCTGCATTATGTTGTAATGTTATTTACAATTGCCTATAATACTGATCAAATATAATGTATAATTTCATAATGTTCAAATCTGGATAACAACACAATTGGAAAGAAATCCGGAGGATCAGTCTGCATTCTGGAAATGTTTACCTTTTTTTTCTTTTTCTTTAAAAAAAAAAAAAAAAAAAAAATTTGGTATGCATATTTTAACACATTGTGTAGAACAACAACACATTGTTCTGGGATCATGATCTACACTCCAGTTTTCCAGGCCAGTGTTATCAACAACAGATAAAGAGTAACTGAAAACATAAATAAATAAAAATGATTTGGGATCCGAGATGTGTTAACCTTGTTATGTAATTTGTGTGAGATGACAAGAACTTTGACGATGAATTCAAACAAACCATCAATGCTCAGTGTTAATCATTTTATAGTAGCTCAAATTTCATCTGCAGTTTCACCTTTAAAACTGGACTCAGTAAGAAGACTAACAGCCTGAAAGAAGTGCTGCCAGTCACTGCTGAGTTGTTAGCACATGGTTTGTGTGGATAACTTGCCAGTGTGAGTGTCACATAGGTGTGTGTATGTGTGTGTGTTTCCCCAACACTTTCATTTCACTAACCTTCCCGTTCAGACAGTCTCCTCTCTGAGACGCCGTCTGTCGTCATTGTGATTTATGAGTTTAATAAAAACCTGTGTGTGTGTGTGTGTGTGTAGCTCAGGGCCATACTGTCCCTTACAATCACTCTACAAGCTCTCTTTTCACAACCTCTCCCTCTCTCCATGGCTGACAATAGCTGTGAATGTGGCTGTGAATGTTTTAGAAGTGCCCTTGTCAGACTGGTGTCCTTGAGCGAGGGCAAGGTTGTTACTGCCAGTTTGTTAATTTCAAACTTGCCTTGATGTCCCCTTAAGGGACACAGGAGCAAAACTAAATTACAGCTGTATAGTTTTGACAGAGATACTGGGCCCTCTGTGTGTTTGTGCTGGTGTGGTGGAGTGTGGAAACTAAGTCTTTACACAGCTGATGGCACATCTGTGTTTTACAGCTCAACTCATGACCAGTCTGAGTCTCTGTAAGATACAAATTTAGGAAGCGCAGTTTCATTTAAAATATAACATGTAGTGGCATTCAGCTACGTATTAATGCTGCAAAAATGTGTTACAGTACAGGACTCACTATTTACAGTGCTTCTGTAAATGTTGAAGGTTATAACAACAACAATAGACTGTTAAGCTAAATATCTCAGTCATGTCTACAATTAAAATGAATATTTAAACCATGGCACAATATTAGTCTCATCATGAAACAAATCTCCATGTGTCACTACTGGAGTTTTGGTCCTTCATCATTTTAATGCATTTTTGTCCACATGCATCATGGCTTGAACATGGATTTGGTATGTTTGTGTGTCTCCTCTGTTCATGATGGAGTAAAATAATATTACGTTTCTACAAGTTGTCTGTGGCTTTTTATTTTGCACAGGAACGCTGTTCATATTTTTGACCTGTATAAAAAGAAAAAGTGGAAAAAATATATGGTGCATAAATCTATAAACACTATGCTAGGATATATATACAAAGTACTACATAGATGTCTGAGGAGTGATTCTTGAATAACCCAATGAGCAACAGGACATGGACAACAATGTCTGCAGACGATAGAGAAATTTAAGAGGGGACACAGTTGTGCTGCAAACTGCTTGCTTTGAGGACGAGTGCAAACTGTACGTGAAGTGTTAATAATCAAGTATGTTTCAAGTAAAGAAACTGTATAATTTACCAGAAAAACACAAACACTGATCAATGAAACATCCATAAATAAGACTTTTTATAGAACAACCATAAATAATACTGCCAGTTTAAAAAAAAAGAAAAGGATATATAACAATACAGTAGGCTTCAATTTTGTACACAAAAACATGAGAACCCATCAATATGACACAGAAATTCAACATAGCCCTGATAAATACTGTATCCTTGATGTTTAGCTTGCTCTAAAAATTAAAGGCCCAACCTGTGGAATCAAAATATAAACACTAGCTGTGTCCTAATTCAGGGGTTGCACCCTTCGGACGACATGGTGTACAAAGGCGGGGCCTCCGAAGGCTGAATTGAACATGAAGGCTGAACTGAAATGAGACAGTCTCGTCTACGGAGGATTTCCTATTTATCCTCGGCCACTGATGTATTTGCAGACTGCACCTATTCTCTTCTTGAAAAGTGATTCATCACTGCACTGGCACACAATGAATCTTGGGATAGATTGGCCTGTGAAGAATCCAACAGGTGGATCCTTCGCAGCATTGTGCCGCTGTGACACAATCGGTCTTCAAATGCAGCATTCGACGGTTGTGGCCCCTGAATTGAGAGACAACTACTGTTTCATTCCTGCTACTAAAACAAAACAGGACACAGCAGATATATTTTCACTCCTAAGATGATTGTGCTCACGATACAAGGATGAAAAATGTCTGTTAAACAACACTGACTCTGGATTCCACTGACTAAATGCAGACATTCAACTTCACTACAGTTGCACAAAGCTTAATTTCGTTATGTCTTCTTCCTTCTACATTTAAACGTAAACTGTGTTTGTCCACAACTGATATGTTCAATAAAATCTCAGATAGGGCTTTCAAGTTAGGTCACATGATCACAACAATAAAACAGCACATCTGTGATTCCCAGCCACATCTAAAACATTAAGAGGGGAAAAAAACAAACAAACCAAAAAAAACAACAGTAGTTGGCATTTTTTGTAATAAAACTAACACCAAGGCCATTTGTCTTGTTACAACTAAAGGGCTATTGTTATTAATAATTTTTAAGTTTACTAGGCACAACAGCTTGTCGAAGCAGAGGACGTGACTGAAACCTTTGACATTAAATGTTTTCTAGACTAGCTTGATTCCTAATAGTGAGAAGTTAACCTGCTATAGCTGATCTTTCTGCATTTTTTTTAAATAACTAAACTACAAACACTTGGCAAGCAGAAACAGCAAATCCTAATAAACCCTGAACACTCTTGCAGTGTTTAAGTCGTTCGAAGAATGTTTTCGTTAATCTGAGCAGGGTTTTAAGATATAACGAATTGTATAATGACAATCCAGATCTATGTACAGATATACAGTCAAACCAGATACTGTAGCTTTTTAACTCACAACCCACACAATCACAATTGACTGGCTCCATATCTGTGTGCACTGATTTTGGTACATTATTAAATTATTATTAACACTCTCCCACTGCATTTGGAACATTATTAAAATGAAAAGTAATTTGGTCATCAATGCTGAACAATTTTTCTATTCCAGTATTTTTCAAGACTTTCAAGACTATAGCCAAATAGTCCTGTCTGTCCTCAGCCAACATTGAATAACATGAATGAACATTTTAGCGTCTGGGACTGAATCTAGTTCTGAATTGTGACTGTGATACCTGATTAGATGTCGGGATCTTGTCTTAAAGATGAGTGTCACTGAACATGGTATGTTCCCTTTTCACAGAACTTAAAGCCTTGATGGCGTCCACAAACTCATCTTCCTCCACATACTGAAAGAAAATGAAAGGAGTCACAACATTGGAGTCAATGAGAAGATCTGTAATATACAACCTGTGAGCTCAGTGAGAAAAAGAGACTTTTTTTCACTACAGGCATTTTGATTTTGCATATTCTTTCAGTGCACAATGTAGTTCACTTCAAAGGCTTTGTCCTTCTGAGGTTATACTAAATCAACTCGTACAAAACATACACAGACTGAAATACTACAGCTTGCTGTAGTTTGAATAGTTTGCATTGTATTTTGATCGGATACTCCTTCTTATATGAGATTGATGGCAATTGTTTCTCACCTGTGCTGCTCTGCTGCTCTGCAGTTGTCTTGTCTTTGATACTTTTCTCAATTTGTTTTTTTATTAAGTTAAAGGCTATAAGTCTGTGTTGAGTGTCAATCTGCAGAGATCAGGTAAAGACAGGTGAAATAAGCAAGCCAGTTTTCCAGTGAACAATCCAAAGCAGGGTCTTTTATTTAATTCTGTGGTCCAGTGATACTGTGTCCCACAGATTATTTCTCAGATCCTTCTAAATAACCCCCAGAGTTAATAGTAAAAGTGCCAATTTGTGGTAGTACTGGTGCTCCTAACAGGGCTGGTAATTAGAAAACAAAGTCTGCCTGTATTGTAGTCACTGCACTCTACTGTAATTGTAATGTAATTGTAATTTTAAAATGTTTCTATCCTCACCAGCCCAGAATCATGTCCCACTGGGTTGTCCCAGCTTCCTTCCTCCATCATCAGTGACTTCCTGTCAATCAGTTGACTGGCACTGCGGTGCAGGGAATGCTGGGAGTAGGCTTGACTGAGGTCTGTTTGGCTGGGGACCCGCACGACTGACATGGGGCTGAACCGTGAGCTGCTGCCGACTATCTTTGTGTCTGTCAGTCCCTATGAAACAGATTACAAATCAAATACTTCATAATACTGCTAACCATATTTCAGTGCATGCTGTAGTTTTAAATATACACTCCATTACCACAACAACCTGAATTTGATTAAGAAAACAGGTATGATGTTCACTGTCTGAAAAATGGTGGGCAGTTGTGTAAGGTAAACATAATTTTATCTATGGTTTATTGGATAAACGTGCAAAATGCCTGCTATAATTTTTTAACTGCAATTCCACCCAAGATACGTTTCTATTACTTAAAAACAATAAGACATAAAACAAGTTAAACATTATCATGAAAGCTCAAATACAACTCTGTATGTAACATATAGGGTCTTGATTCTGCTGCCTCTGCACAGGAAAATATCTATTTGAAATGACGATAGTATATAACAACATAATATTACATTTGAATTACTGTTTGAATTTAAATTCATATTAGCTGCCATTGTCATAGTATCAATAATCAGCAGGGGGCACTAGTCTGCAAAGACTGGCCCTTTAGCTCAAACAGGAGAGGGGCAGAGTAAAATCTTTTTTTTTTTTTTACATTTGTTCATGAACAAAAACACAGCACAACACTTTGAGCCAATTAAGCTTGAACCATAAAAGAAAGAACAGGATTAAGATAAAGTTTACAGACAATGCACTTTTCAATAAAATTGAAATTATGGTTCCTACTATAAAATTTGGATGTATCAGATTACTTTATTTGTTGCATATAGAAAGTCAACAGCGTATGTGAGAACAAACTTACAGACTCTACAAAATGTCTAACCTTTACAAATCGAGATGAACCAACCACTGTAATTTAATAATTAATTTAATAATATCTAATTCACACGTATCTTCTTGTACTTATTGATGTGAACACAAAACACGCACCTTGTCTTTGTTCATTCTCAAAGGCCTTTATCGGTGTGGGGTATGCACACACAAAAAAATATAGCATGCATCCACAAACAAAACAGACATGCATACAAAGGCACCCACAAAAATTCACAATCCCATACCTCATTGTACACAGTGTAGCTTTTAAGTATAATGTTGCTGATCTCAACACAGTCTGCTACAGTGTCAAACTGCAGGGGGACAATAAAATAAGCATTTAAGGTTTTGACAATAAAATACTGGGAGACAATCTTACTGTGTGGCGATCGGGGAGGAGCACACAGCTGGAGTGATGTTTAGAGCACAGCTCAGGACAGGGCCTCTGAGAGAGAGAGAGAGAGAGAGAGAAATAGAGAGAGAGGATGGAGAAAGTAGTATATTGAGGAAGGGACTTAGAGAAAACATATAAAAGAAAAAAAAACAGAGAAGGAGAGATTGACACCAAATGAAAAAGAATGAAATCAGAAAATTATTATGTGGGAGAAAGAATTAATAAACTGAATTAACCAATGGAAAAAGGTGGAAAGTTTAGTTTGAGTTTTGCTCTGGTAGCAGTTACTGTCAATTACTGGGAATAGTTAACTTGCGTGATAAAATGGGATGACGTCTCAACACTTGTGTTGTAATGTATCAGATGATGCTGCGCACATGTGCAAGTTAATTTCTATTCTTCAAACAGCGTTGCAGTGACAGTAGTTGTTTTATCCCCCTCTGGCAGAAATAAGATTAAGTCACAGCTGCATTTGGAAAGAGGATTTTTTTTTTTTTTTTTTTTTTTTTAAATATGTACAATATGCAGAAAATGGAGTTTTGATTCAGTCACCGAGTGATTTCAAGGAATCAAACAAAATACAGTCTCTTTTAGTACTAAACTTTTCTTCATCCTCTTTGTAACCCCGACTACCTCTCTCTGTCTTCTCCCCTTTCAGCCATCTTGTCACTCTCTCTTTCTCTGAGCGCCTTGTTTCTCTGCCCCTCTCACCATGTACGTCTCTCCCCCAGCCTTCCTGTTCTTCTGAAGCATGACCAGTGGAGGGCGCTCTCTGGCTGACGGATTCTTCCTCAGGGCTCTGGAGGGGAGGAAAAAATCATTAACACTGTTTTCTTCTCAACTGCACTGGGTCCCAGTTTCTCTTAGATTGTGTGCTTTAATCATATACGAGGCTCTGAATGGTCTGATGCTGGAGTACATAACCAAACTCCTTACACCCAACTTTCCGAACAGGCTCCTCAGGTCTGCTAATCTGGGTCTCATAACTATTCCAGAGTCCAGGTTAAAAGCAAAGGGTGATCGAGCCTTTGCAGTACTGACTCCTCAGCTCTGAAACAGCCTTCCACTGAGCGTCAGGTCAGCTAACTCTGTTGCTGCCTTTAAATCTCTTCTTAAAACTTATTTTAATAGAATGGGGCCAGGAGCTATTTTTATCATTCAGAGTTTTTATCTCTTATCTTCTTTCATTGAGAGTTTTTGTTTGCGTGTGTACGTGTGTATATGGATAAGCATATTTGTATATGTATATATATATGTGTATGTTTGCATGAACAGTATATCCACATGCTTTTCATTATTTATCTCTTGAACTTGTCCCTAATTGTTAATGTTTTTCTCATCTGTGGAAAGCACTTTGTGCTTGTTGCTTGAAAAGCGTTCTATAAATAAAATTATTATATTCTTGTTCAGATCAAATTGTCTGTGTTTTTACATAGAGTGTGCTGTGTTTTATAAAGACATGTCTAAGTTATGCTCAGTTTTATGTATTAGTGCAGTTTTATAATATATTAACAAATGCAGAGTACTTGAAGTACCTGATGAAATTCTATTCTTTTTGTGTCTTAAATCTTTTGCATACTACACATTACTTCAGAATACCTCTGTAGCACTAGGCCCAGCAGTATTGCTAGCAGAAAGAGACCCAGCAGCGCTAACAGCAGGATGAACCACAGCTCAGAGTAAACTGGGGTTGCTGAGATGCTGACACCCTGTGTACCACTGTCTTCAGGCTCAGGAGGATCTGCAGAAAGACAGAACACAACATTTTGTGTCAAAACATCATGCCCATAAAGTTTCACTGAATTGCAGAAGAGGACATAAGAGACAGATTCCTGAATTGCTGTCTTATATTCAGCTTCAAGTTTGACTGTCTCTAGTAGTGTGTGTGTGTGTGTGTGTGTGTGTGTCTGTGTGTGTGTGTGTTACCGAGGCCTGTGGCAGGGCTGTATCTGATGGTGGGAGTACTGGCACTGCCACTGTTTGTGGTACAAGTCACCTGAAATAAAAGAGCTGAGAAGAACAGAGAGAGATATGGAGCAGAAGAACATACAGTATTAAGTTGAAGTGGAGGTAAAAGATTACATATGTAGAGTTGGCGCTGTGAGGCTGCTTATATATCCAAAATTAATACTTGAAATGAAAAACATTTACTCTAGTGGTTCTAATCAGAGGCAAAACTACTACTCTTTACAGTCACTTCTGGATGCTTCTCCTGTCAACACTCCAACTCTCTCAACTCATAACTGCAGCTCAGTCTGTGAGGGCAACTTTCTATTCTCTGAGCTAATTAATTACACAATATTTTATCCTTTAATGGTAATTACACTAATGCTTAAGGACTGGAATGAGTTAAAGTAATCATATCTACGTCTGTAGCGGTAGACACTTAGAAATGACTATGACATGTATACATTTATGAGTGGATATGTATGTGTGTGTTTGGTATATGCATGCTCTCACTTTTCTGTGAGATGCGTGGAATATGGAGATAGCTGTAGAAGCCAGTATAGACCCTCAGCTGGCTCTCAGTGACACTATACTCCTTCAGGTATCCGTTGAGGGAGAAGGACGCGGCCCAGTCCAGCCAAATGACTGTCAGATTACTGCCCACTGAGAAAGGAGACACATACTCTGGAGCTGGAGGGAGGGAGAGAGAGGATAAGAGAAACAGTGGATGGGTTTTTATGTTTCTTATGACTGGTTATTGGTGAGGGTTGTGGGCTCTGCTGTTTGTTACCTTCACTGAGTGTAGTAACAGTTGTCCAGTTGGAGGCAGTGCTGCCCATGTTGTTGAAGCAGGCAGCTCTCAGCTCATAGGTGGAGTATGGTTGGAGACCTGCACAGTTTACATTTACATTTACTCATTTGGCAGATACTTTTATCAAAAGCGATATTTTTATTCTAAAGTATGTCAGGACATCTTTGTGTCATCACAAATTTTAAAAATATCTGGACGGCACTATAACTCACCTGTTACATTGTAGCTTCGCCTTTTTCCAAAAAAACAGATTTCAACTGTTCCTTCAATGCAAGGCAGAGGTACAGGCTGGGGGGGCTGTGGGCAAGATGATCGGAGATGTAGCTCACAGCTGGAAACAGAAAATAGAGAGTGAGTGAGAATTAAATGATGGTACATGTATCTGTTCAAGTAGTCCGTCTCACTCATTAATGAACTCTGAGTGCAAATAGTTTTTCCTAATGTTAACTTTTTATGGTGTCTACTCACCTCTCAATGACTCCATTAGGTGCCAGAGGCTCGTCCCAGTCCAGCTGAATAGAGCGGGAGGTCAGGGTAACAGGACGAGGAGGGGGCTGGTGGGCTGGAGGTGCAGTCAGGGTGTGAAGCTCACCTAGTGGACCCTGGCTACAGCACTGAAAAAAAAGATTTATCGTTTTCATAAGTGTACGAGTACAGTATCCAGGCAGAATTTAAAAAGAAAAAGTATATACACAACATGTACCCTCAGGTATTTTCCAGTAAAAATGTTGCTATTAATGCGAGCACATCACATCACATAAATATCACTCAAGTGGAGGTACATTTTCTTCTGTCAAAAAATACTTTGGTAAAAGTACTAAATAGCTATTTGAAGACCGTTCTGAGTAACAGTTACGTGTGATAACTGTAAAAGAGCTGATGAGGCAGTCTGACTGTAACAATTTAATCTACATTTACCCTGTCAAGTAATTCCTTTGCAAATCAGTGAAGCTATTTAAAGTGGTGACCATTCTTTCTTTACAAGAAAGGTGTGAATACAAACTTAAACTGACTATCCTCCTCAGTCTAACTATCATTATATCTCTTTTTTACTGGACTGGCTCACTGTACTAGTTTGGAAACACTAGTGTGACACCAGTGCTAGTATCCTGCTAGTAATGCTGCTAGTAATTACCTGATAACAAGTGCAGGCCTCTACTACTACCCAGTACTGGGTGTAAGGACGCAAACCATGGAGTGTCTGCTGATGGGATGTACCCTCTGAGAGCTACAAGAAGGGGATAATGAGGTAAGTTTACATTTTAGGTCACTGTAGTATCATGAGAGAATTAGTGGGTGGGTTAGAGGGGAAGGAGAAACAGTATGTGAGGGTGAGGAAGAGGCAGTGTAGTTGTAAAAAAAAAAAATTGAAGAAGAGCATTAAGTAAATTATTAACTGCAGTGTTATGTGCTTTACCAGAGTGAGGTTGTTGTGGTTCACTGAGAACACTCTGTAAAGGCTAACAATCCCATTGGGTCGAACTGGAGGGGCGATGTCCACAATTGCTGAAGTGGCTGAAACACGCAGGAAAATAGGCGGGCCTACACCCTTGGGTGGGGCAGATCCTGTCTTCCCATTGGCCCATGGGCTGCCAGTATGACCAGCTGAATTCACTGCCCACACCTGTCGGTCAAAACTTCACATTAGTCAATAATATCAAGACTGAACCAGACTGAACTGATGGGAAATAATAGCGAGGGAACACATGACAAAGTGAGTCAGACAAACTTTTTTCTTCCATCACAGGATTTTAGATGCATTTTATTAACTCTTCATGATGAAGGCTTCTCATAATTACCAGTTTCCACCAGACCAACAAAAGGATATAAGGCAATTCATTGGACCATCCATCAAAACCACCATCAGCAGTGAGAGCAAAACCTTTTCACCATGCAACCCAACACCAACATATCTGCATGACAATTACTTTTCACCTTCATCAAGGAGTTATTCTCACTCTCTCTCTCACACGCGCACACACACACACACACACAACACACACACACACACGTAAACAGTAATCTTATTTGTGCTCTTGTGTTGGGTATAATTAGACGGTGTACACAGCACAGGGTCAGGCCGGGTTGAGATTTGCATGTGTAAGTCATCTGTAGCCTGTCAGAAGTAGTGCAGAAGGCAGATGGATGGGTCTGAGCTTTTGTCTTGAAAAGTGTGTGTGTGTGTGTGTGTGTGTGTGTGTGTGTGTGTATATATGTGTGTGATTATTGTTTGCGTCTGTGATCGTGAGTTTTGTTTGCATGCGTGTGCATGCAAGTGTGTTAGGAGTTGAATTAACCTCAATAATAGTCAATTAGGCTGTGATCAATCAGACTGATTGATCTAAGTGACAGCACAGATGGACTGAGATGGGAGAGGGGAAAGAAGAATGGAAGATGGAGAGACTGGGGACAGGGAGGAGGAGGACTGGAGGAAGGGTGGACATGACACAAGGAGAGGAACCAGGAGAAATTCTGAGCTTGGTGCTGGTTTGTAATTTCGTGACTCCTGCTGCTTGCAGTGAGATTTAGTTTAGTTCTGCAGATAGGATTACACTGACACAGACAACGTCTTAGTGCTACCCTCTTGGCTTTAGTTGATGGTGGTACACAAAGACATCTCCAACATTAAAAAATATATATTCATATATGCCAAACTTTGCCTCAACAGCATACCCATTGAATAGATTACTGTATTGTCCATAATAGTTTTACACAAAAAGTTGATTCTTCCCAATGACAACAACCAAAACGACTTGTAAAATCTAAGGTCCTACTCTTTAAGTTGGATGTAAATATACACCAGTCAAACAGCCTGAACAGTTGCAGCACGGAGCCAGTATCCAATAAAATGGGTATACAACCTAATGTGCATTAGTATAGGCTACACAAGTCTGGTGCACCACATAGAATCAAAGTCTACACAGTAGAATGATCTGCGTATAGTCAGGGAAATATTTTTATTACACGGTGATTTACTGCTTTTATATGCAATCTTGTAAGCAGCCAGAATATAAATACAAACACTTCAACTTTGTCTTATCAAAAGAGTGTAATCATGCAAATATATGTAAAAATCAAGATTAAGTTCAAGTTTAGTGACCACACAGTCATACAGTCAGTCCTCTAACCTTTTCTGTGTTCATGTATTACAATATCTTCCTTTTGGGGCATTGTATATAATGTTGTGTGGTGGATGAAGAGAGGGGGACAGTGGGAGGGATGGCAGGAAGAAGAATGAAGGAAAGAACAGGCGCCTGTGTGAGGAAGTGAGAAGGAGGGATGGAGGGAAGAGGGTACGTTAGGTAAAGGGCATGCTGTCACTCTGATAAAGAAAGGTCAAAGAGAAGTGTGTGGCTAACGGCAGTGAGAAATGAGCCCATTGTGTTTGTGTGAGTGAGTGTGTGTGTGTGTGTGTGTGTGTGTGTGTGTGTGTGTGTGTGTGTGTGTGTGTGTCTCCAATGGGTGTGAGACAACTGACAATTACATAAATGGTCAAAAATGAAACATATATTTGTTTGACATTAAAACTATGCTCATAATATTGTTGGTTTTAAGTATCTATCAAAATGATGGCTGTACAGTCCTGCAATACAGAGATTAGGTGATTCTGGATCACAAATAACTGAGTGAACTGAGTTCTCATTTCTTCTGTATATAACCAATTAGATCTACAGTAATTATACTAACAATGTCTTGTTTGTACCTTTTATTGTAACTTTGTTAACCTGTGATAAACAAACTATTGCTGTTATTGTAATCACATTTGCAGCAGCATATTAATGGAACTGAGCCCTTAGGAAGGATACGAAATCTCTGGTTAAAAACCTGGAATAAAAAGTGCATTAGCATTAGGTTTTCTATTACAAAAGGTTTTCTACGGCATACATCATGTAGTTTCTACACAGTAACTGTGACTTGACTTGTTGCTGAAAATAGTTTCAATTCAATTTGCTTCTGCCATCATAAGAATTATAACTTGCAGCAATAAAATATTCCTACCCAGCAACAACCATGTTCTTCCCCAAGTAGCAACACAGTTCAAGCCTCAACATGACGCAAGGGTTTGGACTTGATTAAGAAGTTTGTGCCACATCAACAGAAGAGAGAGAAAAAGTTCAAAACTAAAGTCAGCCCAGATCACCTTGCCCTTGATCCAGTGCTCATCTCTTCATCCTTATATCATCTACAGACTTTTTACTGCTTTCTCTCCCCTCCTCTCCTATTGGGCCATGATTTGGCTTAACGGACACAAAATAAAAATATACCCTGTTAGCTGCCATGGCAGCAAATGAGCCGCCATGGCAACAAACGACTTCAGGGAACTTCCAGACAGTATTCAAGCTCTTTTATTGGACGCTTGTACTGCGGAATTGATTTGAGCACTCTGATAGGCCAACAGGGCTACTTGGCGGGTGCATCTACTTGGGGTGAAGGGGCTAAGTTGTGTGAAAGTGGGCAGTAATTAAAACCAAGCATAAAGCTGTCAATAGGAGCTTATGACCCAGTGTAATTAGCCTAATATGATTTCTCTCTCTGCACTGTGGTGTGCTAAACTGAACTGACTTATCGTCCTTGTGTACGCCTGAAACACAGGCAGAGAAAGGATGTGAGTCAGATAGGAACAAAGACAGATTAACAGCTAAATAAAAATAAAGCCAGGCAGACGGATAGTTCTGTAGATGGACAGACAACCTAGTGCATGGCATGGAGAATAACTTAAAATCATATGTCCAAAAATGCTTCTTTGCATCTGACACAAACACACACACACACACACACACACACACACACACACACACACACACACACACACACACACACACACACACACACACACACACACACACACACACACTCACAAACAAGAGCACTACTGTGTACATGTGCTCATGTACAACAGACACATACCACCACCTTGTCCACGTACCCCAATCCCCCACTGGCACATCCTCAGGGGACGTGTAGCGGTCACCATTAAAAGGTCTTTCCAATACAAGCTCTGTTACCAAGGGGGCTAACAGTTAATTCGATTGGTTGGCTGGTAATCAGGAAGTGGGTGCTCTGAGGGCCCAGTGATTAATGGCTCTGTTGCCCGCCCGTCATCTCCCAAAGCTCCTCCCTCCCTCCCTCCTCCTGTCATAAATTAGGACCCTCGTAAATAAAGACGGCACCACAATCAGGCAAACTCAATCAATTACTCAGGTTCTCTGGTCTCGGCTCGTATGTCTGACAGGCAGAAATGCTAATGTTATTGTTGCTTCCAAAGGGCTAGCCTGTCAATTAGCGTACCAATGCACAGCACAACAGCATGAATATGGACCCCTCCATTTAACACCTGCCTGATTACTTGGCTTATGTGTTTGTGTGTGTATGTCTGTGTACATTGGCATGTATGGATGACTATATCAGCTGAGATGTATGCATTTGTGTGTGTGACTGAACTTTTCTTTCTTTTCTTTCAATCTGAAAACAGGCTATATCTTCTGATGTGTCAGTCACATCAGATCTCATCTCCAAATGAGGTTCAGGGATCACAATAAAACATTTTAATTTGTTCCCATGTCCACTGCAGAGGACAAAAATGAATAAACATTTCCGTAGGTGTGAGTGTGAATACATATGTATATGAGAATATATATTATGAAGAACCCACTATTTCTGTTATCCTAGTTCTTAAAGGATTTTTGTAGATCTTACTTTATCCAAAAAAAGAAAATCTTAAAAATAAACAATATCCATGAAATTTGAAAACAAGTCAACTAGCTCTCTCTCTCGCTCGCGCTCTCTCTCTCTCTCTCTCTATCCTTTCTACTGCTGAAAACCTCAAGGATGCATCATAAAATTTGGATCAAAATCCAATAGTATTCTGCTTTAATGACTACCCAAGGATTGGTTTCCATTTCCTCTCAGATCTGGATAAATATTATATCTGTTCAATTTTAATAGTAAAACCTAGTTACTACGTGTTTGCTGTATTTTATTTCTCTAAACACAAACACATTCAAACACACACAGCATTATACCTGATACTGGTATAGAGTGTACGGCTGGAGTCCTTCGTCTTTGTATACAGTGGAGACATTCCTGTAGACAAGTGCTGCTGCATCGCCTCTGTGGGTATCAGTGGTATGGTCCAGTCTGCGGTACACCTCATAATGCAGGACTCTACCATTTGGTTGAACTGGAGGGGACCAGGTGAGCAGGAAGGTGGTCTGTAGGCCGGTGTGTTCGTCAGGCTGCAGGTCTAACAGCGGTGCTGTCTGTCCAGCAGGGGGAGCCTCCAGAGTGAGTATAGATGACCAGTCACTGGAGGAACAGCCCAGCGCTGTGCAAGCCTCCACCCGCATCTCATACCTACACACACACACGAACGCACGCACGCACACAAACACACACGCACGCACACACACACACACACACACACGCACACACACGCACACACAAACCATGATACCAGTGTACTGTGATTAAAGCTTGCACATGAGTTTAATCAAAAAATAAATAAATAAATATGCCAACAATTAACCAGATATTGTATAAATCAGCAAACTATATTGAGTTCATAAATGATGATCTGACTTGCTTTCTCTTGAAACTCCCAAACTTCAGTCTGCAATTACCCTAACCCTATTTAAACTAGGTGCTAGTGTATATGTACAAAAACAGTGCCACAAATCTTATTTCTTGTGCCAGATTTATTTAGAAATGGATTTTAGTGGACAGTAAAGGAGTTTTTGACATTGCCTTCAGAACCATGTCAACCACATTTTCCAAGTTTCGAAGACTGAATTACAGCTCAAAATAATGTATTTAACAGAAGCCATGAGAAGCCATTAAGTTTAATTCAACCACATGTCCATTGAGCCTTGTCAGACTACAAAACAAGAACCGACTTTATGTGGTAACTAATTTAAAGACATTGTTGTGTTTTTAGAGAAAGAGTGAAATAAAGGAGATGACAGAGGGGAAAGAGGGGGAGGAATAGAGAAAGAGGGGAATGAAGATGAGTTGAAAGGATAGAAGGTCATCAGAGAGAGGGGGAGCGATCTTTAGATGATAAGGCTGATGAGCTTTTATTATCTGAATCTTATTACCACATACACACATACACAGCAACATATTCATGCACACTGATATGTACACACCGGAACAGGCACACACATCTGCTACACTGTTGTCTTTGTCTCATAGACAGTGATAGATACATTGTCACTGACTCAAGGTCGATGCTCTTTCTCTCTCTTTTTCTATTTCCCACTTTCTTAAACCGCGACAGTCTTGATGCTGTCCTTTTGACAGCATGTTTGACGGGTTGTTTTCACAAAATCAAGTTATCTGCAATTTGTTAAATGCTTTCGTATCTAATATATCAAACAGGCCTTTGATTTATTAAGTGCTTAGATGTCTCCAGATGTAGAGTTTGTGCGGGACAAAACAGCACAAACTGCACCATGATGATGTGCATGTTTATTTATGATTATCTTTCATGTGGAAGAAAATGCTTTGTTAAAATCATTGTGCTCAATATATAAAACCACACTTGGCTGTTTTTTGATCCCTATTTTTCCGTCCTTTTACACCTTTTTATATGGGCTCACTTTCAGCGTAATTATTTCAAAATATATGTCAAATATCACCATCTATTGACTGCAATGAAAGTGAAGTGATCTCAGCTCTGATAGCTGACCTGTGGTACAACAGTCCCTGGATTGTGGAGATATTTAAAGAGTTAACCAGTGTTTTTTGTTACCAAGAGACGGCACTCTGTTCCGCACATTTCCCTCCACTGCAGTACGTACTACACAGGGAAATGTGGAACTGTAACTGTGTTGTTAAACTTTTCTCTCAACCATTTTAAGCAATAAAAATGTAATTATAAACAAGATATATTTACTTTAGATATATTTACACAAGCTTCTTGCAAAAAAGACTACATATATACTGTATCTACCTCATAAACAATACATAAAACATACTGTTAATCCATAAACAGAAATACTTTGCTGCATAATAGCCCAAAAGTTAACTGTGGTGAATTGTTCTTTAGCTGACCTGTGGTAAGGAGCCAGCCCATGCAGAGTGGTGTGTCGGTCAGAAAAGGCACTATCCATTGGAGTGAAGACAGTGCTGGTGATGTTGAGCTGGACTGGATCTCTTTGATACACAGTGTAACTCACAATGTCTCCATTGGGACGGACTGGAGAACTCCACTCCACTCTCACCTGGAAAGACAAACAACATACAGCATAAAACTTCTCAAGACAGTACAAAGGTAAACCTCAGCTTTAGTTATATCACGATTTAGCTGTTACTCATACAATATAGACCGAAGAGATGAATGACCCACCTGGCTTGGTCCCAGAGGCGTCAATGTAGGGAGACCAACACCAGAAGGAGCTGACGGGTGAGTCTTTGCTGAGGCTGCAGCACTGCTCACTGCACCTTTGCTGTTGTTGGACCTGACAACGTAGCTATATTCCACACTTGGCAAAAGCGTGAAGTCGTGGTAATGTGTCTCTGTGCCAACATAGATGACCTCACTATCTCTGTAGAGTTCGTACCCTGTGATGTTGCCATTAGGATGCTCTGGTGGTCTCCAGGTAATCTCCACTGACTCTGGGCCAGTGACCTTCAAAGGAAAAGTCAATGGTCACATCAAACAGATCTCTGAACAGCATTCAATATTCAAAGTTATGCAGTAATAATGATAAAACAAATATATGACAAGAGACCAGCTTCGGATAGGATCACATGATGCCCATCTGTACTGTATGGTGTAATGCTGACAGATGTTTCTATTATTTTGCCCGCCCCATTTATATCAATGATAGTAGGCTAAATAACAGAAACACATCTCTGTATGAAGCCATACGGTTCAACAGCACGACAAATCACACCTCTGTGACAAGTCCTGCCTTCATGAAGGCTGTTGTTTTAGACTGCATTAGTTCTAGTTTGGTGTATCTAACAAAGTGGCAACTGAGTGCATATGTTTTGTGTCAGATGTAAAATTCCTAAAACCTTTAATTATTCTACTGAATGAGTGTTTCACTAAGCCTGTGTATATTCTCATTTGTCCAGGTCATAGTATCCTAAAGGAGTTTTTTAAATCGAAAACAACTGGACTAGGTTATTTGTCTGTGAAGACGTTTCACCTCTCATCCAAGAGGCTTCATCAGTTCGTGTACGCATCTGACCAGGCTAGGACTGGTCCTATTTTCTGGTGTGGAGACCCAGGTATTTAACCTCTTGTGGGCGTTCACAAGGATGATGATGTCACTGGTTCCCTTTTGTGCTCCAAGTGTCAACGACAGTCGTTTGCATGACTGTCGTTGGTGGAAAATTGGTTTCGACTTCGTTAGTGCTGTATTGTGTTATAACGACAGTCGTTGGAGTCACCTGCCACTTGTGAACAGTTGTTATTCTTGGAGGCTAGATTGTTGAGTCTCCTGGGAAGGGATGAAAGGGCAGCATTGTATATTGGAGATATCTCCAATCCTATCTATTCACTGAAGTGAAATTATCTTGGATGAGTGGGAAAATGTTTTCGGTAGTGCAAAGCAAGTCCAGTTGCTTTTGATTCATTCTGGACTGAAATCCACAGATTTAAGTATTGCACATATAATAGCAGAGGTTTTAATTGGAAGTCAAAAATAAACAAAGACACCTTAAGAGTCGGGGGACGCAGGCCAGTGGGAGGAGCCTCCTCAGTTAGAGCTGACGTTGTGGCACTGGTGGTGCACCCACCACTGGTACAGGCCAACAGAACCAGCTGATATGATGTGTGAGGCTGCAGATCTGACACCACTGCATTAAGGTCTCTCCCACGATAAACCTCTTCATTGTTCAGTTTCAGCACATATTCTGTAACCTCTCCATTCTGCGTCAGGGGTTTATTCCAGGAAAGGTTTATACTGTTAGCTGTGGCAGTGTCCGCTCTGGGAGCTTCCACTGTGGCAGGTGGAGCCTCTAAGGTTGTGATGTTTGTATGAGGGCTGGTGATGCATCCCTCCGATGTACAGGCTATGACTGAGTAGCTGTAGAAAAGAAGAGAATACAACAAAGGTTTTAAAAATATTATTATATTTGTTTGTGGTGGTTATTTGGAGGCCTCACACAGAAATATTTAGGATAGTTCATTTGAAAGAAAGCAATACCTGTATGTAGAAAATGGCAGGAGGTCTTCATCAATGTAGCTGAGGACGGTAGGGTCAAAACTAAATGAGAAACTGACACCGTTTCTCTGAATCCTGTAAGACTGAAGTACCCCATTGGGCTCCAAAGGAGATGTCCAAGAGACCAACACCTCACTGGGCCGGCCATGGAGGTGACTCACTGTTGGAGGAGCTAGGCCATGAGGGGGAGCCTGTCTTGTTGTGACAGTTACCCAGGGGCTGCTTGTGTGCCCAGCGGGGTTGTCAGTACGGACACTGAACTCATACTGAGTCCAGGGACGCAAACCGCTCACTGTATACGAGAAGGTGTCAGTTTGTTGTGGGGATGATTCTCTGAAGAGCACCTGTTGGAAACGAGGGTGGATGATTGAAGTTGATGATTTAAGTTGGACAGTAGCAACACAATTTTCTTTTAATAACTGCCATTTAAGGTGAAAACCAAGAGATGCTGATTGGTTTGAAATTTGCTGTATTTTTACATGATGATATCTTTCTTGGGTATAAAAACAGAACCAGGGTTCAGGAACCAGAGACTCAACTGTTTAAAGATATTGGGTGCACCTGTGTATTCTATCAGCTATTGTCCTGTGAACTTAGATATCGCTGCCTATATCTTTCAGAGATGTGTCTTTATTTTCACCCACCTTTCCTCTTTCAATATCCTCTTCATTACTGCTTCCCATCCCCACTTCTTCCAGACTTCTCCCAAGTAAGATATACTCTCCAATTGGCCCATTGGGCTGGGCGGGAGGTCCCCAGCTAAGTGACACATTGTCTGGGCCAATGAAGAGAGGCCTGGGGGGAGGCTGTGAAGCAGGTGGAGCTGCTGCTGTGGTGATGTGCTGAGGAGGGGTGTGTGTGCAGCCTGCTGAGGTACAAGCTTCAAGAGTCAAAGTATAACTAGTCCACGGTTCCAAGCGACGAAACAGGAAGCTGCGGGATAGACCGCTGAACTCCAGGTTCCCCTCACTGTACAAGTTATACATCTGGAAAGGAGGAGAGGGAAAGCAGCGAAGAGGAAAGAAAAGTATTAAGAGCGGTTGGAGAAGAAGAGAAGAGGTATTGTAGGTGAGTTAAAGTAGGACATAGTGGAACAGAGAACAGTGGAGAGATAAAGACGTGAAGCAGGTGAGAGGCCAGAATACAACAAAGCTAGACAGAAAAAAATGATTAAGTATATGGTAATGTGTGTATGCTTGACTGTTCTGACTTCAGGAGCAGGCCTATTGCTGTGCACGAAGTGTGTATCAGCATGTATGTGAAGTACGTCCATGTGTATGCAAATGAGCTTTTGAATTGTGTAAGTTGATACCTCATGTTGTGTATACTTGTGGGCTTTAGTATATGTGTCTGTTTGTATTATAGATATCTATCTGATGCTACTACTGTATCTTCTACTATTTTTTCACTGTTGTTGTTGTGTGAACTGCAAGTACCGTGATGACTCCATTTGGAGCATGTGGCTGATCCCAGCTAAGCAGTAATGCCCTGCCCTGCTCTCTCTGCTCCACTGTGAAGTTAGCCAGGCCAGCCGGAGAAGCCTCCAGGGTCCTAATGCCTACCCATGGGCTGGACACACTGCCTGAAGGGTTACAAAACATCTAGACTCAATGGAGGGGTTCAGTGGCAGGTGCTGATATTATTTATCCCTGATGGGTTGAATGAGATATTATTCATATTCAACATACCTGCCCTGTTCACAGCTTCCACTTGAAGACTATACTGACTGTATGGTTCAAGGCCAAAGACTGTTGCTTCGAGGACTGAACCCTGTGAGAGAAAGAAAAAGTGAAGTATGATATACAAAGAGATGGAAAGAGTACAAGGTCAAAGAAGTAAGAAAAGTAAAAAGGGAAAAAGTAGGAGAAAGTGGGAAAGAGGGATGAGAGGGAGACAGTCGTGAGGAGGGGGAGATATTGGAGAGAAAAGAGGGAAGACAATGGAATGATTGCTCAAGAGTTAAAAAAGGAAAGAAAAAAGAGTGGAGACAGAAAGGGAAACAGGGAAGCACACTGTAGCAAGAAGAGAGTGTCAGGAAATTAGTTACACAAACAAACCCTGCATGAATAAAACCATCACATTACTCATTAAAATGGGGAATGAAAAGGAACACTGAAACAATGGCGAGCTAAGATGACATGACATGGGATTTGTGATATCAACATTTCAACATTCAGGCTCTGCCATGGTAAAGTAAGTAGACACCAGAGAAGTGGCAGAGACAGAGAGAGACTGGCAGGCAGACCGCCGTCCCTTATGGGTGAATTCAAAGCTTCCAGATTGAGTGTTTATGTCACACATGCACCCTTTCATATCAGACACACACAAACATACACAAACACAGTGTGTCTGCCAGTAGCTTTAGGCAGTGGGACCCAGCCCAACACCCTGGCAGACACAGGGTAGTGTGTATGTGTGTGTGTATGATACAGTGGGAACAACATTTACTAATTGATAAGAGACACACTGTTGTTTCAAAAGGCCCTGGCGTGCTATGACATGGTAGTCAGGGAGCACTGGGCTCCAGGATGTGGCATTGCCTGTTTGTTTGTCTATGACTGTGAGCTTTGAATCAGCTGTGAGATTGATGTTTCTCTGTGTATGTGTCAAAAAATTTGTGTGAATGCACAACATAGGAGGCTGTATTTTTTTATATGTTGACTCTGCAGTTTTTTTTTAAAGTGTCTGTTCAAGACTGTATGCTTTCACATAAGCAAGCATATGTAAAGAGATTAACTGGTAACTGACTTCAATGCAGCAGCAAGAGGATCAAAAAGACTCCAATTCAAACTGAATCAAATGAAAACCCTGACAAATCACCGTAGCGTGGCACCAAGGATGAACTGTCTGAACAACAACCAGAATGCATGTATTCACAGTTTTCATGTCTGGGAGCCAACATGTTTTTCATCCACAGTAAAATAGGATTAATAAGCCCCTAGACACTAGCTAAATCCTCCTGCAAATCACAGTTCTTCTCAGTAGAGAGAGGGAGGGAGGGACACAATGAGAGAGACACAGGGGTGGAGAAAGATGGAAAGAGAAAGGGTTGGAGGGGGTGAGAAATAAAGACTGAAAGAAAAAAGAGATCAGAATGAAATGAAGTATATGTAAGTAAGGCGATGTAGGTCAGAGAACTGTAGAGAACTACAAAAGTAAGAGAGTGAGTAAGTTAATAACTGACGAAGGAAATAAAAAAGGAGAGATCGAGGAAGGGGGAGTGAGAGAGCGCAAGACAGAGAGAGATTGAGTGAATGGTTAAAAAAAGAGGGGAGAAAGCTAAAGTGGAAGGGAAAAAAGATAGATGTGGCAAAAGGGAGAGACAGATTAAGTGAGCGAGAATGAGAGATCTCTCTACCTTAAAAGCCAGTGAAATATGTGAGGCATGTGGCCTATAAAGCGGTTAACATATGCACATTGTCAATAGCAGCATCTGGCGCTGGCAGCTTTTATAGGAGCATGGAGACTCTGCTACACGCCTCTAGATGGCAATACATTCAAACACTTTATCACTGAAACACACCACATTAACGGCCTCCACGCTACACCACACACACACACACACACACACACACACACACACACACACACACACACACACACACACACACACACACATACTCAACAATCTAGAGCTATGAAATTCACAACCTCAGCCTACTAACTACACACACACACACACGCACCAGCACATAGACAGACAGTAATCAAATGGTGTAACACTGAAACACACTACTATTACATTACATTAACAGCTCCCTCAATAACTATTTCTCTCTCATACATACACATGTACACACACACACGCATGCACGCACACACACAAAACCACTGGAGAAATAATGAAATGAATAATGTTAAGGTAAATTAAATACCCACTAATCTCTGCTGTGAAGATAAACACATTGGAGTATAGAAAATACTAAATACCACAACACAGACTGTATTTCCCAACCTTATATTTGTAAAGTTTCTGTCATATATATACCACATTTATACTTTATGTATAGTATATAGCATCTGACCTTGATGTATGTAAGATTAAACAGGTAGACCTATTAAGTGTTTTCCTTCGATACTTATCAGTTCATGTCTCCCATTTTGGAGTTAGAGCTAGACTGCAATTCAGCAATGGGTACTTATGATTCTAGTGTAGGATTTTCACAATTCTGCACCATAGGTAAAATTATAGCTGTAGTCATTGTCAACAACTGGACTGTGGTAGTAATAGCTGTTTGATAAATGGTGGTTTTTCTGTTCTGCCTATTTTGAAAAAATGGCCAACCTATGAAGATCACATGAAAAGCAACAACGTAAGATATGAAAAGAAAATGTTCTCGTCAACCTAAATCCAGTGAGCATGAGCATGTGCATGTGTGTGGATGATCAAAGTCACTAGTTAATCATGCCAAATGCAAAAGAACAGAGGGGGAGCAAAAAGTCAAGAGAGAGATTGTGTAAAGTGTAAACAAGACAGAAGGAGAGAAAAGGAGACAGTGATAGGGAAAGAAGAGAAGAGACAGGAAGAGGTTGTGCTAATTTATACATTAAAGAGCCCTCAGATCTTACATGGTTCAACACAACTTAGCATTGAGGGCAAGGAAGCAATCTATTCAATCTTTTATTTCCTCGTTCTGTCTTCTCTTTGGTGTGTGAGCTGAGCTACAGCAGGGGTCCTCTGGACAGTGTGTGTGTTTCTGTGTGTAAGGTCAGTGTGCATCTGTGTTTCTTGAACCTTGCACACATATATCGATGCTGGTGTTTATGTGTGTCCATTTGCACGTATCTTAACAAGCCCACATCTGCTTGCATCTTGTTTTGTACCCATGTGTCCCTAGAAGAGTGTGTGTGCAACTGTACATCTGTGTGTGTGTGTGTGTGTGTGTGTGTGTGTGTGTGTGTGTGTGTGTGTGTGTGTGTGTGTGTGTGTGTGATATTCAGGTGGAGAGGCAGGGTGCGGCTGGGGGGACAGTGTGTGATACTAATTAAGAATAACCATGTGTATTTGTCAAAAGAATTATGCTGATTATCTCACAAAGGCCCCAGCACTGGGCCCCGCAGAGAGACAGAGACAGAGAGACGGACCAACATTAGCATATGGCTACACACTTGCATGCACGTACACACACACACACACACACACACACGCACTCTTCTCTCTCTTTGTCTCTCACTCACTCATACCACACACACACACACACACACACACACACACACACACACACACACACACACACACACACATACATACACAGACATGCAAGTAGAGGTAAAGCAAGTGCCTTAGAACATCCATGAAAGCAACATTCCTATTGATAGGTGAATGGGGTCCAACTTGTCGGCCTTAGGGGTGTTTCTCTCCACAGCCTCTCTGCTCTGTCATATTAAGTCCTGGAGAGATTATAAAGCACCATACTGTTTCACCTTTTCTTATGTGTCTTAATTCTTTCAGTGTGTGGTAAAACATGCCATGGTAAGATATGATTCGATTCAATTTAATTCAATTCAATTCAATTCAATTCAGTTCAGTTCAGTTCAATTCAATTCTTCAGTCCAGTCTATTAGTACAAGCTGTGCACTGACCAGCCCTGTGAGAGCAGTAATTGTTTTCGGAGTTTTCTGAGGTCAGCCAGTGCACCCCACGCTGCTCTCTTGCCCCCCCATGCCAAGCTCTCAAGCCAAGTTTGTGTGTGTATGCGTACGTATTTATGTGTGCACACTTAATTCAATGCTGCTGGCACAATTGCCCTGTGTCTGTTTGCAAATGCCCTGCATGGGTGTCCCTGCTAGTCAGTGTGCGTTAGACAGACCCTGACACATACAGACGTTCGTGCAACACACAGACACACACACACAGACACACACACACACACACACACACACACACACACACACACACACACACACACACACACACACACACACAGAGAGAGTGCCATTAGGCATGTGTTTGTCTGTGGCCAACACAGACATAGAGAGGGACTGCAGGGGTCTGGAACAGGCATGCCCACTTCACACGGACAGCCATGATTGGCTTTGGCGGTTCTAGACCCCAGGAACAGCATATTTGATGTGTATATATGCGTGTGTGTGTGTGTTTGTGTGTGTGTGTGTGTTATGTGGCCAAATGGACAAATTCTGGCAAGTGCTTAAAATCCAGATAGGTCCTGAAATTGAAATGAGCAAGCATGTGTTTGGTAAAAATAAATAAATAAATAAACAAACAAAAACTGGAAAGAATACGAGTATTTGTTCAATCAATTTCCAATCAAGGGCTGTAAAAAAGCAAAATGTGAACACAAAAGCCACTATGCTGCACTAATCTGGCCATTTTCATGTATTCAGGTGGGTAGACATGATGAACAAAACTGATATCAATGGAAACTGATATAGGGTTAATTTTAGGGAATTAATTTTTTGATTTTTTTTTTTTAAAAACAGAAAAACAGAAATCATAAACAAATTAATGAAACATAACAATGAGTTTATTAGATGTGACTGGAAGCATCTTGAAATTCCATTTGATGGAGGGCTCATCCAAAATGCAGACACAGACCAGCATCTTACTAATACTAAAGCCTTTTTTTGACATACTTGTCATCTTCAAACCCCTCACCACCGATCGATGGAAATTATGCTGACAACCAAACGTAAACACAAAGACTCTGCATTCATATCCAGGCTGTGATAAAGCATCAGACAGAGAGGTTGGCAGGAACGCCTCCTCCAGGCTATGGTCAAACATACTGCCCACTTCCAAAACAAACACACACACACACACACACGCGCAAGCATGCACGCACGCACGCACACATGTTACTCCAGAGTTGAATGGACACATCACAAATATACCATACTCATTTTCCCCCTCTCTCTCTCCACACTCTCACACACACTCAGCATTCCTCTAAAGTGATGACCATCATATCGTGGTTGCAGTACTAAACACCCATTAAGACAAGTGGAGAGCTCTAGACTGGATGGTGTAGCCTCTTCACAGACAGACACACAATAACACACAACCTGTCATTACCCAGCAAAAGAGAGTGTGTGAGAGAGAGCAGGAAGAGAGAGGGAGACTGAGAAAGTAAGAGAATATAGACTAAACTCACTTGAAAAAAAAAATCACTTGACAGAGTGAGAGGGAGAAAGAACAAGAGGGAATGGAGGGGGCAAAGATGGTGGATGAGAATAACATAAAAACTGTAATTTGTGACAGAGGTAGAGAAAACTCAGATGGAAATGTAGTAATGGAGGGAGGCCTGAACAGTATGGAGCGACAGAGGGAGGAGTTGTGAAAAAGATGAGGAGACAGAGAGAAAGATTGCAGTGAGGAGAAGGAGGTAGTGTTGCAGCCTGATTATTTGGCTGTTTATGCAGAATGCTGAGAGCCCTCCAATCAGAGTTGGAGACCTCTAACTAAGGGGTCTGATAGGCCGAGGGCCTGACGAACTCTGCATCTGAGTCTCCTTATCCTCTCCTCTAATCCTTCCTTCCTCTCTTCACCTGTCTCCTCCTCCACTCTCACCCTCCTCATCCCTCTCTCCTCACCCTCTGTGCACTCAGCTCTGCATTCCTCTCTTCCCTCCACTCCTCTGTCTCTCCCTCATTTGTTAAAGGGTGTCACTCAGAGCAAGGGCAAAGCCTTGTCATTCCTATTCCTGTGACCACCCTCTATCCTCTGCTCCTGTGGTTAAGCGATGCAAAGAGGATAACTGAGCAGAAAGTAAGCAACAAGTGAAGGAATAAAGCTGCTGTTCAGTCCTGTTTCCATGTCATTAACTTATTTTATCTAAAGATTTACAGACAGAAATCTATAATGTCACTAATTAAAGATGCCTGGATATGATCTTTTTTTATCTTTCTTCTTTTATCTTGAGGATAAATACATTTCCATGGATATCATTGCAATAAGAGGGGAGCATTTTGCTTTTCATGATAATGTGAAAACTGCGGCAGCTGACAGAGCTAAAGTTAATAATACGTGCAGATAGACAAAACAAAAGCAAATGTGAAAAACATATTTACCAACAACTAAAAGGAATACAGAAAATGAATAAAATGTGAACATTCTGACTGCACAATTGTGATATTATTGGAAATGATGGCCTCAAACCTAGTTTAGTCTTCACTAACTAAGAACTGGATCATCAGTTTTTGTGTCCCCCTCTGAGACCTGCATTGGAGATAAATCTTAAAGGAATTGTTTGACATTTTGTAATGCTTTTTTTACTTTCTTGTTGAGAGTCTTGTTGCCAGTGTGAGGTTACCAGGTAACCAGCGGAGACTCATTGAAATCACTGCACCCGGCCAAGAAATAGTCTGGTACATAACCCCATGTAAAGATGTAAAGCTTTAGAGGTGGAATTTGTTACTTTTGGTCAAAGCCAGGCTAGCTGTTCCCCTCTGTTTGTAGTCTTTATGCTAAGCTAACCTAACAGGCTGTTGGCTACAGATATGAGAGTAGAACCAATTTTCTTATCAAACCCGCAGCAAGAAAGTGAATTAAGTATATTTCCCAAAATTCTGAACTGGCTCTTTAAAGGAGATCCATTATGCTCATTTCCAACTCTATATTTATATTCTGGGACTCCACTAGAGTAGATTTGCATGATTCTCAGTGAAAAAAAAAAAAAAAAAAAATGTATCTCGTAGTGCCTGTCATGCAACCCCTCAGTTGAGCCTCTGGCTGAAACAGGCAATATTAGGTCCAGGCTCTTTAGGGCCCCCCTCCCTAAAAGTTAATTTCTTGTGATTGGCCAAACTCCAGAAGCCTGCTGAGGGGCAGTGCACCCAGCACTTGGGAGCTTCATCCTGGTGTAGAGGCTCTGAAAGCAAACTGTAGAACTATCACAAATGACTGGAAATGGCAACTTCTCAAAACCATCTGTACATGTTTGAACTCAAGATTCAAAAGGTAATGTCGCTAGTAAAATTCAAGTCACCCAACAACTGTAAAGTAAACCTGCGCCAGTTATTTCTATGCTGGAGCGCATTGGATGCCAATGAAACTACTCAGGTAGACTGCTTTGGGAGAACAAGCTGTGCATGGAGTGTATGACCACATGAAGAAATCCACAGCTAGCTGAAGCAGAAAAAAACCTTTGGAAACCTTGTGTTCAGAGCGGTCTGACGCCAGAGCGTTGCTCCTACAGGGATTACTTTTACATACGTTTACCTCATTATTTTAGGTTTTCATTAAACTTAAGACACTGCAACATTATATATATGACTGAAATTAAGGAAAAGAATAATATGTCCCACCTTCTCTTACAGGTGATGTTTAGCATGTGCAGAATTGTTTGAACAATGACGTGTACTTGACAGTACAAATACATTTTTCCAGTGAGTAATCAAATACTTGGCATGGAATTGGTTTTCCACTCGCATTTTCAACGATGTGATGCTCAGGCTAGCTGTACTTAAGGTCAGCTCACCTGTAACCAGAAAAAACCTCCAGTGAGCTATTCTCAGTCCTTGAGGTAAATCTTATTTGTTCACGTCCTTACTATGCATTCCCAAGCAAACCCATGAGCCAGCCCAAAACATATGCATGTTTACATATTCCCCAAACTCTGAATCTGTATTCATACTTTGTGTTTCACAGCATTTGTTTAACACTATTACTTGTTTGTCCCGATCAAATCATTTCAAACACCTGCAGGCCGTTCATGTCTAAGTACACACAACATATTCTGATAACATGTCCATATTTTTATACGTCTCCTAGCTGTGCATGCCAAACTACACAAACACACACACACACACACACACACCGACTCTGAACCTCATGTTGGCTTTCAGACACAGTTCGCCGGCTGGCCCTCGCTGTCCCGCACTCTCTGACGGGCTCTTAATGGTAAACTAACAGATTGTAAACATGCTGCTAGCTCTCTCTCTCTTTCTCCACTCTCTATATTAATCACTCTCTCTTTCTCTCCATCTTCTTTCCTCACACTCTTCTTCCCCCTCTTTTACTTCCTGTTCCCTCCATCTTTCCCCCTTTATCTTCATCCCTTCTACTCTTTCCCTCTCTCACCCTCTCTGTGTCTCTCTTGCTTTTCCTGGGGTATTTTTTAAACAATGTGTCCTTCATGTACGGTTGGTTACGGGGCGTACAGAAGGACATCATTAGCGCTGGTGGTTAAGCTGTAATTTACACCATTACCGAGGTAGGGGCCATTTTTATTGCCTAGTAAATTTCAGCTCTGAAATATTTAGACCATATGGCTCAATTTGTGTAATAACCTTAATTTCCAAGCACCCTTCAGCTCCCTTCAGCGCCGGCTGTTGTTGGCGGATGGTGGACTGGTGCGTGTACACGTTCGTATGTGTGTGCATGGTTAGGGTTTGGAACACACACACACACACACACACACACACACACAGACACACACGCACGCACACACACGTATGTATGCATGGCGGTAACAGATTAATAGGGTGTCAGCTTGTGTTTGGGTGAGGGAGCGTCAGGCGTCGGCCAGATGGTTCTCAGGGATGATGACTGTCAGGGGTCCTGCTCTGATCAATGGGATGTATTAATACAGCACACGCGCGCACACACACACACACACTGTTGCACATACACACACAAACAAAAATATGTTATGCATGCACACACACATACTCACATGCAGTCATATTCAGACATATGTATCCACATAAAGTAACACACACACACACACACACACACACACACACACATACACACACATATATGTATTCACATGGTCTCCCTTCACGAGTGATCCCAAGGGCCGCAATGTAACATCTGGAACAGCCAAGGGAGGGAGAAAAGGACAGAAGACTAGAGGAGGAGAGAAAGGGAGGTGGTAGGCAGGGGAATACAGGAGGCACGAGGATGTAAGAGAGGAGACAAGAGTGAATGGGAGAAGGAAAGGAGGTGGAAAGGGAGTAAGGGAAGTTATAGGGGATGCAGGTGCACAGAAGGGTTAGTGTGGAAGAGGCAAAAGACGGTAGTAAAACTGGTGAGAGAAGCAGGCAAAAGGACGAGAGGAGTTGAGGAAATTAAGATATAAGGATAGAGTGGAAGGGGATGTAGAGTGTGGAATGAGGGGAAAATTAAAGGGTTTAGATTAAACCAGGGCAGAGAGCATAGAAGAGAGGGCAGCAGGGATTGAAGAGGAGGATGGGGAGGTAAATGAAAGAAGAGGCAGAAAAAGGTAGAAGAGCTGCAAGGCAGTGTGTGTGTGTGAGCAGAAAATGACAAGGGAAAAAGAAAGAAAGGGTGACTCATGGAAGAGAGGAGAAGATCATGGGGAGGCATGAGGTGAGTGGCAGGTGCATGAAACAAGCCCTGAAACAGTGAGAACAAAATGATCCTTGGTAGCTACAATCTCCAGTGGTATGAAGATCCAGAGAAAAGAAATTAGTTAATATGTCGTGCCAGTGTAAAAAAAGAAAGAAACAAACAAACAAAAATAATGAGGTGACATGGGTAAACAACAAGAGGCCTGAAAAAAGGAAGGACAGAAAATAATAAAGAGAAATATAAAGCATAAGAGAAGTAAGAGGACCACGATGCAGGATAGGCAACCTGACACCCTGTGTGAGTGACTAACATGTCTGTCAGAAAGGTGTAAGGCATGGAGGGAGAATGTGTGTGTGTGTTTGTGTGTGTGAGACTGTGTGTGTGCCAGGCGGCACGTAGGGATCTAGTGAGGCAGGCCGCCTGCGCTTCGTACCCTCATTCCGTCCGATTGCCATGACGACCCCATTAATCAGCCAAGCTGGCACAGAGCAGGGTTCCCAGCCCAGCCTGAGATCAATACACACACAAATACACACATACCAAATGGACACACACACATGCACATAACAATACATCCACAAACTAAGAGATTATGAGCAGAAAAGAATGGGTTGATCAGTGAAGATAAAAGTGAGAAAAAAAGCCCTAACGTCACTTCCGGCAGTCTCTCATTAAGAGTTTCTGTCATCAGTATTTCTGAAAAAATGAAAGATGTTCCTGTGGTTACAATCCATAGTCTACAATATTTAAGAATCTACAATAAGACTTGTTCTTATAATTTGTTAGCACTCAAAAAACTACAGCTGTCATTAAGTTTGACTATTTAACTCCCTTACAGATCCAGCCACTCACTCTGTAACCTTCCCAACATTTTAGCTGCTCGTTTATTTTGTTGTGCATGTTTGGAGGAGATGTTTAACATATGATTATCTTAGCTTGAAGAAAACATTGTTCATTTAAAGCTGCTAAAACAGCAATATAAAGGTAAAAAAACAAAACAACAACAGTAATTGTTTGTCAAATATAGTCCTTTAACTGATTGAGTGTCTTATGTCTTTTAAACCTCAAATGAATTTGCTTTTTAAATGTCAAACCCAATATATCAAAAATACTTTTTGGCTCTGCATTACTAGTGAAGACACAAATGTTACAAAACCCTAATATAGGCTGTTCTTTTAAAGTTTGCTGGGAACGTTGTTTCTCATTTTCACTTTCTTTGTGTATTCCTAAACGACGGAGTGCATGTGGTGAAGGCAACTGTGTGACAAATGACCGCCACCAAAATAAGTCTATGCCATGTCAATGAGCCTCTCTCACATACACACACAAACTCACGCACGCACACACAAACACAGTGTTCCATATCAATGAGAAGGTGAAAGGTCTCCATTTACATCTTGTATTAATTATGAGTGACAAGCCAAAGGTCACAGAGGGAGAAGAGGCCACTCGTATGGACAGAATATAGATCTATACTTCTACCTCTTCTCCCCCTTTTGCTCTCCTCCCTCCTTCCCAGATCTATCACTCTGTCTTGCCCCCCTTTTGTTCCTTCACTTGTCCCCCAAACCCCACCCCCCCACCCCACTTCTCTCTTTTGGTCTCCCTCTAGTGCTCTCTTCTCTTTCTTACCTTCTCTATTCACTCTGTTGTTCTTTGTTCTGCCAGTCTGGCTCTCTGTCTTTTACTTTTTCCCCTTTCCTTCTAAGTGTGTATACATTTATGTATTCATATCCATTCCTCTTTTCTTTCTCCTTTAATCATCATGTCATGTTTGAAACTCTATTTATCTTGTTTGGTCGTGTTTTTGTTTCTTTCTCTTTCTATACTTTTCTGTTTTCTGTCACAGAGATAAATCTATTTTTTAAATGATAACTGCTGCATGTAAGTAGAATTATACAAGACTAAGTTTCAGACATTAATACACACACATACAGGTGTGTGGTGGCGTGCAGAGAGATGCTAGCCACTGTTAGCAAATATCTCATTGTAGCTTTGGGTGAACTTAGCCTGCTTACTGAGCTGCCAACTCCTATTTAGGCTAGATGGCTGCTGTTAACAGTAGTATATGTGTGTGTGTACAGTACATGTGTGAGCCTGCGTGAGGAAGTGTTTGTGTGTTCCTATGTGGTCTTTTTGTGTGCACACGTGTGGGTTTGTTTTGCAGGGGCTTGCTCATAGTTATTCCCTCAGAGCATCAGGCATGGCACAGAATTGTGGGAAGGGCCCTGGAGAATAACTGGCCATGGGCAGTTTGTAAGTGTGTGTGTGTGTGTGTGTGTGTGTGTGTGTGTGTGTGTGTGTGTGTGTGTGAGTGTGTTGCAGGCCCCTCACTGGCAAACAGATGGCACCAGCACCACAGGTAGAGTCCAAATTTCTTTACATGCATTGCAAATGACAATACACACACACACACTGTATCATATATAACGCTCACAATTTTTGAATGCGTGAAGAATGTTATTAGTGCACAGAAACCTGTGCGCCTTCGCCATAAGGATATCAGACTCAACAAATACCTGCAGAAAACAACATGTGATCAAGGAAGAGACTCTCACAGAGAAACGCATGTTCTCATCATCCACCATTTACTGTGTATCTGTACATTTACCTCCACAGTGAGAGCAGTAACAGCAGTTGAGTTGAGCGTTGGGTCCTGTTGGTGCTTCTTGTAAACCAGTCTATAATTGGAAATAAGACCATTGGGCTGTCTTGGTTCACTCCACTTCAGATGGACTGAGTGTGCACCTGTCAAAGTGCACAGCATATGGGACTGGTAAAGTGATTCAAATCAAGAGCATTTTCATGTGACAAAAGCATTCCCATGTGACTGAGTGAACTCACCAGTGGGTGTGACAGTGGGAGGGGTCATATCTTGTGGTTCTGCTTGTAAGGTCTGGGCAAAAGCCCATTGGCTCAGAACTGAGCCTTTGGAGTTGTGGGCTCGTACCCTGTACTGGAAGTAGCTGAAGGGTTGCAGGTTGGGGCTTGCATCAAAAAATTCAAGTGGCCCACTGGACCAGATGAAAACCAGCAGCTCCTCCTCTGTTCCTACTGGACGCCTATGATAAAATAAATGCTTGGATTAGCCATTGACTATTTATTCTTTATAGTCCTAACATAAAAAGTATAGAAGTTCTGTTGTGTTTCATATACTTAAGCACATTTTTTATTTATCTAAAATTGATATACTGAAAGTGACGTTTAATTGAAACCACTTAGGTTGTACTGCACATGAGATATTTTGAATAAACCATGGGGTATTATTTTCATGTATTTCTGGAAAACATTGGTGAGCAAATAAGTATACTATATTCAAAATAAACTTTAGGTGTCTTTTTGCTCCAGTATCAAAAATATATTGACATTTCTCTTTTGTGTATTTGTCATATGTTCAATATATATACAATATATATAATGCCTCTGGCCCTGGCTGTCACCGGCGTGGAGGCATAACAAAGAAAAAGGATCAGTATGTTAAATTAGTTATCTCAAGTACGTTAAGTGTTTTACTATATTTTAGTATAGTTTAGTGTATTGAGAATAAACACATTTAAGTTGTGGAACTGAAA
>NW_019525316.1:765606-768960 GCF_002814215.2 Seriola lalandi dorsalis
TCATATCTTGTGGTTCTGCTTGTAAGGTCTGGGCAAAAGCCCATTGGCTCAGAACTGAGCCTTTGGAGTTGTGGGCTCGTACCCTGTACTGGAAGTAGCTGAAGGGTTGCAGGTTGGGGCTTGCATCAAAAAATTCAAGTGGCCCACTGGACCAGATGAAAACCAGCAGCTCCTCCTCTGTTCCTACTGGACGCCTATGATAAAATAAATGCTTGGATTAGCTATTGACTATTTACATTTCTCTTTTGTGTATTTGTCATATGTTCAATATATATACAATATATATAATGCCTCTGGCCCTGGCTGTCACCGGCGTGGAGGCATAACAAAGAAAAAGGATCAGTATGTTAAATTAGTTATCTCAAGTATGTTAAGTGTTTTACTATATTTTAGTATAGTTTAGTGTATTGAGAATAAACACATTTAAGTTGTGGAACTGAAATAAATGTAACATCACATCTTAAACATTATGTGTAAGTCAGTGGCTGATGCAAGCACCCTGATGTCTTGGTAAGCCCCTTTGTCTGTGATTACACAGGGTGTCAGGTAAGTGTGTGAGAATGTGTGTGTGTGTGAGAGAGAGAGAGAGAGATAGAGAGAGAGAGAGAGACAGAGAATTTCCTATTTCATCCAAGTCCCTGTCTGCCTGAGTCTGATCATGCCAGGTGTGTCAGTGTGTGTGTACTGCTATGCTAATGTGTGTTTCCTGAGGAGTTAAAGGGCTTAGTCTGGTCTGACCCTGCATACAGATCACACACTCTTTGGTCAACAAGCAGACCACGACCTTCAGCATGACCACGCACACACATGCACATACACACAACGTACGTAGATTGGCCAGTGGACATTTGCCTAGAGACACAAAACTTCTAGGCTTCTCAATATACACTGTATGTGTACATTACATGTATGCAAAGGGTATGTGTGTATGATATACTGTATGTAATACTTCTGGTTCATTAGTGTTGTAGAGATACACTGAGTAGATAGTGTGAGCACATGGCCACACTGGTTTGTACATAAGAATGTGAAAGCAGCTTTGTATAAAGTGTAGCTGTTTCTCTGTCTGCTTGTCTATAGTTGATCATCTGCTTTCGATACACTTTCTAATGATCACAGAGGCCTTGCTCTTCTAGACAGTGAGTCATATGTAAATACAAAACAGTCTCTGTACACTCTTCAGAAATGGCTATGATCGTGCAAATCATTTGTCTTTGATACTGTCTCCTAAAACAGTCAGCGATCTTCCCCTAATCACAACCAAGTACGAAACCATACCATAAAAAGAGAAGTGGCAGACCAGAAAATTCTAAGGTTTGATGGAATGATGGATAAAGATCGATGGAGAGGTCATAAAGGTGACTTTTGAACCCACTGGCAAACAAAGTATTTTGATATTTTGGTATGAGGATGTGTTGTAAAATTTGACTGTTAGCTCAACCCATTACGTTCTCTCTGGGATAAGGTGCAATGTACCCCCAGTAAAATCATAAATGACTGTGTGAAGATTTATTAAGTGTTTCAAGCACTTCTCTGTGTGTATGTTACCTGTATACATGGTAGGAGGTGATGAGTCCGTTAGGTTTTTTGGGGGCTGACCAGTGGATCTCCAGGACATTGGCTCCAGCTGCCTTTACTGAGGGGGGTAGCAGACCTTCTGGAGCGGCCCCTAAAGTTCGAACTGAAACACCCTCTCCTACTCCACACCCCTCTGCAAGGAGCAAAACAGGAGGAACAGGTCACAAAACACAGACATTTCAAGACACACGTCGTCATTATATTTGCCTCTTTTACATTAACATAACAAATCACATCTACAAAAGCTTTTCCCCCTGTATGACCTCATTCATGAAGCATCTCACAGGTCAGTGTGGTTACACATGCTGTGAGGCTAGAGTTGAACCACCTCAACTAGAGCATGATATACTTTGCCTAAATGAAAAAAGGCCATTAGCTACTGTTTAATTATTCTCTGCAGGCCCCCGATTTCTTAGCCACAGGCTGCATCACAGGGCATCTTACCTCTCACATCACAAAACACGGTAAGATGAAAATGTTAGATGTTAGATGCATCTAACAAGGTGTCTTTGGCATCCTAAGGCCTTGTTTGGCCACCTTTACAGGCCACAGAGAATAAATCTATTAACTAACTATTTTAACTACACTCAGAGTTTTAATGTTATTGGCCTCCTTACTGAGTAAAGCAATGTGATTTCAATCATAAATAGTGCTGCTATCTAAATTAGTTTCTTTGCGCTAAATTCATCTCCTGACTTAAGTTCAAGTTGAAAGATATTTACCAATCTGACAGGCCTGCACTCTGATGTCGTAGGTAGTGAACGGCTCTAGACCAGTCACAGTGCGGTGCAGGTCTGGCCCAGCATGATGCACTATGGCTCTGTCACTTCCTGGATTAAACAGGATGTTGTAGTTTACAGGCTGGCCGCTTTTGAACTGAACTGTGGAAAAGGAGAAAGATACACAATATGATTACCTTCAGTTAGTAATTTGTTGGAGTACATTTATAACTGAAACAAAAACACAAGGTAAGGGATATAAATTTAAGATGACCCTTAAAGCTACATACATGGACTGTGACATAACATCACCAACTTACATTTTTGAGAACATGTCACATCCATGACAGTACAAGTAAAAAAAAAATCTAAATTAACATAAATAATAAAAATAATAAAATAACATAAATTAATGTTGAAAGTAACTGAGCTGCATTAGTACAGCATTCAGCCTAAATAAAGCAGGCTGTAAAATAAACCTGATAGAACAACTATACTAAAAAAAGGCAATTGCCTGTTGTAGCTACTTCTTCTGCTTTGTAAGGAAAATCAGAAACCCAAAGTCATAACTCCATTGATTTTAATTGACTATGTAGAGGAAAATTTGATTGATAAGCACTATAACTACCTGTAAAGGATATGGCTTCCTACAACAAAATCTACATATCTGCTTATATTTTTCTCTTGACACTGAATGATCTAGCCTTTACAATCCTGGCACTGTGGTCTCACAACCAGACAAAAACACACAAATATATACATTCAGAAACACACACACAGATACACACATGCACTTAGACTTTGTTAATATTCTCACCGGAGGTTTTTCCATAATTCAGGCCTACTGTATTGTGATGGGTTATTCAACATTCATGAACTCTTGATATCTCGAGAACGAACTGATTACCAGACAAATGAAAGACTTCAATTATTCACCCCCCAACTCACATATGCACACAAGCACCTACACACACACACACACACACCTCTGACTTCAGCACATGGTGCTTTTTCATGAGCACACTTTAGCTGCGTTAATACACTTTCACATAGTCCC
>NW_019525316.1:768980-980405 GCF_002814215.2 Seriola lalandi dorsalis
CCCCACACACACACACACACAAACACACAGATATTTATGTGTAAGCACACACAAAGGGATGATAATGTGTCTCTCTTTCATCGGTATGTTGCTCAGCCATGTTTAATTGTCACTGTAATATTTAAGTTCTATTATGAACAACCAATCAGCTGATTTGACATCCCCATCGCCCAAAATGAAACACACAGACAGATACAGACAATGGAGGAATTGATCCTAGACTAAATGTCTTCTTACTAGCCATACGTCAGTCAATGCATGCATAAGACACAAACACATGTGCATATACATACACAAAGATAGACACTCTGTTAGGGAGTCTGGCACGCACACATACACACACAAGTCGAAAACACTCCAGACTCTGGGCTCAGGGAGTTAACCAAGCGTGAGAACCCAGCCGATATTTCCTCACCTTTAAAATCAACCCATAATAACGATAGAATAGGCCTGCCTATGGAAATATCTCCACAATGACATGCACACACACACACGCCCAGGCAGACACACACACAAACACGCACAGGCAGACACACACACACACGCACACAGACTTTCAAATACACATGTATAAAGATGCATACATAAACACAGACACAAATATACAGAAACAAAGCCACACACACACACACACACACACACACACACACACACACACACACACACACAAGCACGCATGCACGCACGCACAGAGTGAACTGTCTTTGCTAGTTGGCCCTATAAGCAGTTTCTGAGATAGGAAATCAGCCTAATGAGAGAGTAATAGTCAATGATAGATGGGTTAGGGCAGACAATCACTGCCCCATGAGCATGAAACTCAGCCCCAAGTGTATGCTCATGTATGCCAGTGTATGTGTGTCCAGGTCCTGAGAGGCCAGAAGGTGAATGGAAAACTACTCAGGGACTTTTGTTTCAGTCTAACCCTTGGACTTGTTCCCATGGAGGAAAAAACTTTGATATGGTGAACATAATTTTTTCTTTTTGTGTTGTAGAGCTAAATCCAATGAATGTGACAGGAATTTTTCAGTATTGAAAATATTGAAATATCACTTCATGTACAATATTGACACAGTATGTATCACATTAACTCTGTTCGCATTTTCTGTCTAATCATGGAAGTGGAAGGAGCCACTGGTTACGTGTGTTTTCCACCAGCATAAATTCTTATTTTCAAGTATTCTTTTAATAATATCATCAATGCTCCTCAACATAGGAGTAGGACAGAAACACAAGTCTCCGGGATAATTTACAAAATTTAGATACTTTAGATATCACAGGTACAGTCAACCTTGTTTCTAAGTGTAAATCTTGTCTGACTTATAAAATGTAAATATGGCACAGCTGCACACAGGGTTCTGAAATTATTTCCAAGGAGCAAGTTGAAATCAATCAATCCATCCATCCATCCATCCATCCATCCATCCATCCACTCACCAGGAGGGGTCCAGGCAAGAGAGATGGAGTGGGGACCTAACACTGTCACATTGTGGGGAGGTGGGATCCCAGTAGGGCATGACACTGGAGCTTGTATAACATATTTGTCACTCACACCAGTCCCACCGTCTGTAGTGGCCTCCAGCTCATACACATACCTGAAGAGATGGAAAGGCAAACAGAGGTGTGAAGGTAGCATCAAAGAGATATCAAAGGAGGGGCACAGAGAAACGAGAGATCACGGGAGAAGGGAAAGAACATACAGTCAGAGAGTTTTAATTGGCGGTTTCACCCAAAAAAAGCACCAATGTATACAGTAAAGCAAACACAGAACCTGGTCAGGATCATGGCTCAGACAGTCAAATAATCAAAGGGAGCTTTATTAATATGTACAGTGGAGTCCAAAAGTCTGAGACCACGTTTGGATCCCACTGTATATCCCCGGTAAATATCCTACCACTTCTTAGCTCTTTCCTTTCAGTTATGAACGAAGTAAAAAAAAAAAATTATTTTACAAATTACGTGTGACAGGTCCTCCTATACCACATTAACTGAAATATAGTCAATTATTACTACTTCACTTAGCACAATTAAGAAGCACAGGCTCAGGTCTGAATGTTAGGGGGCTTTCAAACTGAAACTGTCAATACAGCAGAACGAGTGTTTTTGCAGATTATAATAATATTTAAGTAATATTTCACAGTAAAGTTCACCTTTGACCATTTGGATATAGAATTCATTAAAATATATAAACATATACAATCATTTTATCCTATTAGACATTTGTGTTAAATTGTGTCATAATTAGCACATTCGTTAGTTATGGCCAAAAACGTATCTTGTGAGGTCACAGTGACCTTGACCTTTGACCAACAAATTCTAATCAGTTCATCCTGGACTCCAAGTGAATGTTTGTGCCAGATGTAATGAAATTCCCTCTGGGCGTTCTATATATATCAAATTCACAAGGACATGAGGTCACTGTAACCTTGAACTTTGACCTTAAACAACCAAAATGTAATCAGTTCATCCTTGAGTCCAAGTGAATGTTTGCACCAAATTTGAAGAAATTCCCTCAAGACATTTCTGAGTTATTGCGTTTACAAGAATGGGACAGATGGACAGACGTACATCCAGAAAACATACTGACTCGGGCCCTGGCTGTTGCTGGTGCAGACGCATCAAAATAAATGCAAAACACTAAGTCCCCAGGCCTGCATGAGCAAAGGGGTGAAATATTTTTGTTAATGTCATCTATAGAGTGAGGTCTGAACGTTCAAATGAACACAAAATTTGTGTCATCCCATGCATTTTTCCCCTCATCATTTCTAGTCAGAGCAATTGTGCAAAAAATGATGTGTAATGTATATTTAAAAACAGGTTAGACAGACTACAATGAAAATACAGCCCCCAAAGTGCAACCTCAGTGCAACAAAAGTGAGAACACCTGTGATCACTGCAACAAAAGTGATTATACTCATGATTTCCAGTTAGTTATTTTTGGCCTGGGTCATATCTAACATGGCAGCACATGGTAAAGAATTGTCTGAACAAGTAAGAAATCAGATTGTGAGACTTCATAAAGATGGGAGATGGCACAAGAGCATCAATAAGCTACTGAACATTGGCGGAAACACAGTTGGAGCAGTTGTTAGGAGGTACAGGAAGAGCCATGCTACCAATAACAGGAGGTGCAGTGGCTGTCCTTGAAAAATGATGCTATGCACAACTCACTTTTCACGCAAACCTGCATTGAAAAACAGATGTGTAAGGTCTTCTGACTTGGCACAAGGACTATCTGTGGAAAACGGTGTTTCAGTGACTGATCAGACATTGTGTAGGACATTTGTATGAAGTCAAAATCATTACTCACAAAACAGCACAAAAATGGAAGATTAAGCTTTGCCAAAGAACATGAAAAGAGGCCTGATGAATACGGCAGCACATTCTTTGATCAGATGAAACCAAAACAAATCTGTTTGGAGCATAAGGGGTCCAGCATGTTTGGTTAGTACCTGGCCAGGACCAACACTTAAAAAAAATAAAACAATGGAATTTCACTAATGAAGTATGTTACTTTTGAAATTTGTTGCAGTTGGTTCCTCAATATGGACCTTTCGATAGATTGGCTTCATTCTTCTTGGGCTTTGGCTAAAAATAAATATAATTGTATTGAACGGAGAGAATTTGTAACTACTTTAGTGATATGGACCAAGGGTATGCTGAATTTTGTTGGATACTGCAAGAACCAGAAGTCCTCTTGTCCTATTAAATTTCAGCATTTGAAAGTATGTGTCCATATGTATGTGTGCACTCTAATACTGTGACTACACTTAAGGTCCATTCTTTCTCCCGCTCCATCATACACCTTTTCTCTCTCTCTTTCATCTGTCTTGTTGCCTCTCTCGACCCACTCTCTACCTCTCCTGCCCATGACATCATAAGATAGATTTCCCTTTTAAGAGCGCGTGGCTGGCTGGTGCTAAAGCCTACATTAGCTGTGTAAGTGGGCCACCATTTAACATTAAAAGCCTTTAATTTGCTATAAACTCCAGCACACATGCATTAATAGGCGGTGGTGTTGGGTTATTGTTCCTGCGCAGAGCGTTTTAAACAGGAGGCCATTAGCCCCTCTGCAGTGGGTTAGAACAGTAAGGAAAAGGCATTAAAACTCCTCATATGTTACTCTTATAGACACACACACACACACACACACACACACACACACACACACACACACACACACAGAGAAACACAAAGAGAAAAACAAATAAATACACCTCATTGAGATACATCAAGGAGAGAGAGAGAGAGAGAGAGAGAGAGAGAGAGAGAGAGAGAGAGAGAGAGAGAGAGAGAGAGAGAGAGCAAAGCAGTGTGTGAGTGTGATGGAGAGTGAGAATTTTATCATGGCATAAGGTTTCAGTGGGAGAATGAATTTAAACACTTCATCACTGCAAGATATTTACTTAAATGTAAACACCGCCTTGGGATATCAAAAGTAAAATGGTGTGTGTGTGTGTGTGTGTGTGTGTAGGTAATCGATGAGTGGGGCATTTGCATCTGTTTGGCTATGGATGTGGCTGTGTGTGTGTGTGTGTGTGTGTGTGTGCGTGTGTGTGTCCTGCGGGGCCAGCCAGAGGGAATAGGTTAATTCTCTCGTCATCTTAGACACTTCCTGGGCTGCCGAAGCAAAGTGACAGCTAATCAACATTGTCATAAATAATCAATGGCCACTTTGAGCTGTCTCATGCACAGACACATGCACACACAGAAAGGCATGCGTGGGTACACACACACACCCAGGCAAAAACACACACAAGTCTGCCTGGATAATGGGGCCGGTGCTCCCTGTGTAATTCTTGGCGCAGGGCTAAATTGGGAAAAGAAGGGAAGGAGGAAGGGAATGAGGTAAGAGAGAAAGGACAGGAGGGGAGGGAGGGAGAGAGGAAGGAGAAGTGAATAGGAAGTGAGGCAAGTGATGAGAAGTGAAGGGTCGGGACATAAATGCCTTCTGGCAGACTATCTGGAATTAGGGAAAATTAAACATCACACCCACATACGGTCCTATCTTCTTCCTTTCTTCCTTTCTCTTTCTCTTTCACACACATAGAGGAGACTGGAGTACTGCACGGTGTTATCCCAAGAATTCTATTTGGGGTAAAAAGGAATTGTCTCGGGAGAGAGAAGGAGCCAGGAGAAAGAGAAAGGGGAGGAAAGAGGGTATCATTTTGCACTCACATAATTAAAACAGAAAATTCATCTTGGAAAAAAGACACGGATTAGTAAAGGTTAAATGAAAATAAACAGATAAATAAAATATACGCTCCACTGCTGTCTGTAAGCAAAAAACAGATCTGATTGGTGATTTTAATGTGTGTGCGTGTGTGTGGTAATGTTTGCGTCTGTCATTGGTATGTCAAATATTTGCCCATTAAATGACACAAACAAACATGTAGAGAGTGCAGTCCTGAGAGAGACACATGGGTGGGACGATAGGAGAGCTTTTATAACAGGGTGACCCCGAAACAAACACACTCAAACACACATACGTACACACAAATGGGAAAATTAGGAATTAAAGGGATGATTAATTATGTAGCTACAAGTGAAGTGTGTTTATGCATGTGTGTCTTCTACATATGAGCACACACTTGTACATGTTCGCATTCATGTGTGTGTGAAAGCGCGCAAGTGAGTGCTATCCACCTGCGATTTGGCAGGAGTTCAGTGTCGGTATAATTCTGGTCACGGTGGTCTCCGGTAAAAATAGTGTGACCGTCTCTGTTCAGTCTGTACTGAGAGATGTGTCCATTAGGCTGGGACGGCTGATCCCAGTACAGCTCCACCGCAGATGTGTTTATTATCAGGTGTCTGGGCCTTGACCATACACCTGGAGGAGCAAAAGAGGGAAAGAAAAGGAGGACATGAGCATTTCCCATATTCATTAATTGGCACCTATCATTAATTACATATACAATAAAATATTTACAATATACAATAATATTATTATAATCGTTAATATTACGTTTTTGTATTTTCTTTTAAAATATTGATAAATTCATATTGATGACTCAGTGAATCTCTAACAGATGTGGCTATTGCTCAGACACAGTTTGTATGTTGATCTTATTTTAAAAAAATGCTAATTTGCGTTGTCTCTTATAAACAGATACCAAAGTGCACAAAAGCACATCTAAAGTCTTTTTCTTTATTAACTGAGTATTGTCTCGTGGCTGGAGTCTGAGAATAGTGACATTTATTAGCATGAAAACGCAGATTATTAAATTATTGAGGCTACAATAAATTCCTACAGTGATTGAAATTATAATGAAATCAGGACAGGAAAAGAGCTCAGGAGAGGATGTGTTTGGTCAAATGAAATTCATTATTGAAGAATTTCAATTATTTGGACACAAATGATCTAAGACTCATCTATTTGCCTGTGTGCAGGAGGAGAGTTTAATTAACTTACTTCTAATTAAAATTGAATTGTTTACCAATATAGAAACACAAACATGTAGCAGATATGTTAATTCCAATCACACAGACAGATATATTTAAGATGACAAAATGGTGTGGTGGCATTGTGGCTGACATTGAGACACAAGGATAAGGGTGGGGTGGTGGCTGTGGAGAGGAGGAGCTAAAAAAGAAAAAATAGGAGGCCCATATAAAAATAAATAGAATGAAAGACAAAAGATCCAATAGATAGGTGCAGAGAAGGAAAGAATGAGATATTTAAATGGAAAAGAAATAGGAGAAAAACTGAAACCTAAGAGGCGAGATAAATGTGCAATAGGTTTCAAGAGTAGGAGAAACAAGATATAAAAGAAGCAGAGTGGGGAAGATGTGGAAAAAAGAAAACAGATGTGGATGGAAAAGATCAAGACATAGGAGAAGTGGATGAAGAGGGAAAATTATCCTAATTGAAGTTCTTTAATAAATAAAAATCCACAAAGCCATTTTAGTCAGACATAAGAAAAAAGGCTTCATTTCACTGTAGTCAACAGTGAGGAAGAAGAGAGAGAAAGAGAAAGGTGAAGGGTAGGTAGATCCACTGTAGGGAGACCAAAGAAGGACAAGAGAGGGGGATGATTCAAAAAAGGAGAGCAGTGGGAGGAGAAAGGAGAAGTGAGAAGAGCGGACAGGAAAAGGAGAAAAACATCCGAAAAGAGGAAATCAGTAAAGACGACACAGACAAAGGTAAATGGTAAAAAGACATTTACAAAATGTAAGAGATTGGTGAATGTCAATATTAATTAAAATGAGAATATGTTAAAGTTGTGATATTGTTTTGGGTCCTCCAATTAATTAAATTAAACTATTACAATAATCAAATATATTTGAAAATGTCAGATATTTTGCCAGTAATCTACGTCAACGAAAGGCAAAAAATATACATAACCACAAATCTTTTGTAAATGTATGATTTCATGTATTCATGTCATATTTGACATTAGCGATGTACATTCATGTGAGAAAAATGTATGGCAGTTTTCTGTCTTACATCTGTGGAAGACCTGTGGGATTGGACTGACTGCTCATTTCTAAATAAATGTCACTGCATGAAATCAAACAGAGAATTCCTAAAATGTACAGTATATGTTCAATTAAGGTATAAAGTTTCTGCAGGATATTGCCAAGTGCGTGTGTGTGTGTGTGTGTGTGTGTGTGTGTGTGTGTGTGTACCAGCAGGGAAAGCTTGCAGGGTGTGTCCTGTGGAAGGTAAACTGGCTCCACATCCGACAGCTGTACAGGCCACCAGCACAAAACTGTAGTCTGTGTATGGCTGCAAACCTGTAGCATGCAGACTTGTGTGAATATATGCTTAAAACATCACAAAGGATCAATCTTACACTTACAAGTAAAAAACAGTTTTCAAAAAATGAAATGGACAGAGGGATAACAGAACAGTATAAGTAGAGAAAAGGGAAGAGAAGACCAACAAAATGAAAAACAGGCAAAAAGGTAAAAGAGAGGGAAAGCCTTCTCAGCCTGTATCACCCACTCTCCTCCTGACTGTTTTCTCTCTCTCTATCTGTTTCACTCTCCCTCCCTCTGTTCTTTCCACACTCTCAACGGATGGATCCATATCTGTCGGTGTTAAATTATGCATGCCATAACTCAATAATGAAACAACGTAAAGATGGGCAGCCGCGGAACTGACATGGGATAGGACCGGTCTAACGCTGTAATGTCATCAGCTTTTGATCTATGATAATTATGATACCTTGGTATGCGTTTAGGCTACAGCGTCCAGACATGATTTATTTATAGACACCTGCTATGCAGTCTAAAAGAAATCACATAGTGACTGAGTGATCCTTTAACTGCATCCACAGGCAATCAGTTTTTGGTGTGATATTCAACCTATTTTAGTAAGATTTAAAAACTGTAATCAGCTAAAAATCCTACATATTCTAAACAAAGTTACAACTAGTTTCTGGTTATTGAAAACCTTTTTTTCTTCACATATATTTTCTGTCTTGTTCTTAATGTTAAGTGGATGGATGAGGATGAATGGATGGTTGCAAATCCTTAATGCTGCCATGGGGTTTGACTGGATATTTTATGGTCATTCACTTAGCCGACAGGCTACAACAGCTTACAAATCAAATTCAAAGGAAAATGAATGAAGTAAAACGACTATTTCAAAAGGATGACTGTGAGAACAGGCTTTGGCACATTATACACTGTGTTAAATTCTATGTTTCTGCCTTGAATCTGCATTCATATTAGGTGAAACAATAAATATTATTACACTATTTATGATGTCTGATGCATTACATAAACATATTTTAATATTTAGAAATGTCTAGTTGAGACTCAAAATAATGGATTTTTTTTCTAAATAAAAGTGAAATTTCTTCTATTTCATGGCTTTACTTCCATATGTTTAGTATCGAAGGGCAAATAGACACTGGGGGACTCTTAAGCACCATATGTGAGATAGAATTAAAAGTCAATGATGTTTCGAATTAATTACATAAACGTATCACACCTGTAATTTGGTGAAAAAGGATCAAAATTCTAGCACTTGTAAAATAAACACCTTTTTTATATAATTTAGGTAATTATCTAAATTATCTATTGCTGTTTCCAACTGTGTATATTTGGAGGCTGACACCCTACTGTTTGGCTCAGCTGCTATATGTATGCCGGTACCCACCCTGTGTTGACCACATACAGCAGTGAACATGTACACACACGCACACACACATACAGACACACACACAGTCTAATGCACAGCGGAGTGCTTCGCCACGGTTTCCTCACGTCTCTCTCTACTGCTTAGCCTGCTTAACATGCCTCGCAGCCTGCCACGCTTAACCCAACCTCTGATCAATGTGTGTGTGTGTATGTGTGTATATGTGTGTGTGTGTGTGTGTGTGCGCACACACAAATGTTCTTACAATGTTGCCCTGTGTTTGGGTTAAATAAAGAAAATCTGCCAGCCATACGAAAGTACTAGGGTTGAAGCGTAAGGCTCTGTTACACTATTTAACTGCGCAACTAAGCGTGTGTATATGCGAGTGTGCACTCTAGCATAGTAAATGATATCTACACTGCGAGTGATGTCATTTGTTGCAACACTAAATAAAGCGGTAACCCTTGACTAGATTTTCGTACATACAGGCCGACAGTGTCCCGATGGGGCCAAAAACTGCGCTGACAACTGTGCTGTAATATTTTTACCACAGACCAACACTACACCACATGTGGCAATGGCTTCAGAAGTAAGGAAAATGTGTGCATAAACAGAATAACCAAAATGCTTTTAAATGCTGCCCTTGCCTATTAATTAAAGCCTAAATTCAGGTCAGGTAACACAGGGGACTGATCCTAGAGCATGCTTGTAAAAGTTGATTTATCAGTTCCGCCTTCAATGCAATGAGCTCACAGTCAGAAACTTGAAGAACTACAAGGCCAAATAAACTCTGTGAAGCATCACCTGATTCTCCAACCACTGTGTCTCATGCAATCTTAAATATAAACCAAACCAAGCACAGTTACACTTCTCATCCAATGTGTATGTGCAGCTGCATACAAACTCACACACAAACACCTCTGCTGTTTCTTAGTGTATTTCAAATTATCTTTAACACTCAGCCTGAAGAGGGCAGTGTTGTTCTGCTGGAGAAATAACACCGGATCGACGATGGTGAGTGAGTGTTAGTGTGTGTGTGTGTGTGTGCGCGCGCGCATGTGCTTGTATGCACATACCTGTACGTACGCTTACCCGTGCCTACACGTGTGCTTATGTGCTTGATTGTAGAAAGACAGAGGAAGCTTCAATCATTTTAACAGTGATCACTGGGAAGTGAAAAACAGGTGGAGGGCGTTTTGATGTGAGCAACCAGCGGCTCACTAACACATAGAGAGACAAGGCTGTAACTGTCATCGTAAGAGCTGGACACTGGAGACTGGTCTGTGTTTGTGTAAGGTAGAGAGACTTTGGCAGTAAAGACAGAGGAAAGAGTTGGTGCTTACATTCAAGTAAAAAGTCAAAGTGTGCATGGGAGAAAAACTCAAACAAGAGACTTGATTGTGAGACTATTGTGGAGTTCTCTTAAGTATGTGTGTGTGTTGCAGTGGTGCAGTAAAAATAACTGATTTAATACAGCATTTTATTGACAGGTTGCCAAGCCCTGTTTGCATTACAGACTATGATAGGATGATGGGCCTAGCCCACAAGACCATGCCAGTTACCTGATACACCACACAGTCAGAAAGAGAGAAAGAGAAAGAGAGAGAGAGAGAGAGAGATAGTGAAGTCAAAGAGAAGATGGAGAGAAAGTAGGAAAGCCATGCAGGAGAATAAGAGAGAGAAATGTGAGGACAGCTAAGACATGACGTGAAAGCAGCTGAGATGAAAAGAGAAGAAGAAGAGAACAGATGCATTAAGAACAAGGAAGAAAATGAAAGAAAGAGAGAGAGGAAAGAGAGATAGAAGAGAGCTTTGATAACACCTCTCCTAAATAATTAAGAGTTTGACTTCCTGTCTGTGGCTCCCTAATGCAGAGACTGTCTGGAATGGAACAATGAGATCAGGTTCTCTCTCTCTCTCACATACACGCAGCACGCACACACGCACGCACGCACGCACGCACGCACGCACGCACGCACGCACGCACTCACACACACACACACACACACACACACACACACACACACCCATTAAGACTACATGGTAAATTCCATGCCATTTCCAAGTTGCTGCTCTGAACTGTTAAAATCCAGATTTTATAACCAAAATGACCAAACACATAAGCTAAAGACAAAGACTATGTTCTGACTTCAGCTATATTAACTTGTAAAATTATTGCTCAGAGAGAAAGTTAAAAGAGACAGAATATCTTTCTTATTTAGTTTCTCACACAGCCCCCTTCTGGGTTACACAACAGTTTTCACCTATTGTATTTCCTGAAAACGTATTTGAGGCAGGCTTATATTAGAGGCAGGTCTTTATTTATAATTACATCTGTTTGAAATTTATAATTGGTCATACCAGTGTTTTAGTATAAAGCCTTGTTTTCAGTCGCTCCTGTTAGTCATGTTAAAGTTAATTACATATTAATACAAACTCAGTACTTCCTGTATCTGTTCCAAATTAAAGCCCTCTAGTGTCTCAGTGGACAGAAACCCTTAAATTCTTATCAGCGCTTTTATTGCTGTGCTGCAGTAAGAATATCATCTCATTTTCGGTTACTGGTGTTTCTGTTTTTTACATGCTATTCAGATCTGCAGTTTCGTGATCTAAACAGTCACCAGTAGCTTCTCTCTCTCCTGCTTCCTTTGCTTGGTGTGACGTATGTTTAGTTATTCCTCTGCCTTCTTTAGTAATAATAATACATGTAATGAAAGTGGTTCATTTTCTGTAATGGAGGAAAGGCTAAATGAATCGGGAAACCAGGGTGACTGGGTGACTGCCCAACTGGTGTAGCCCTAAGCCCATGGTTGGCACTCATATACAGTCCAGCCATATATTAAGTTTATACCAAGTCTTGTCTGAAAAAGTCTCTGAATCTAGCGACAAATGGGCTGAATTGGCAACACTGCAGGCTGTAAACGATCCCTAATAGGACCCATTGGTGCCAATTTAATTTGAAAGAGCAATGGCCAATGGGGAAACTCCAACTCAGTCACATGGCATTCTGCTGACCCATGGTCCAATGTTAGAAATATAACACTCAACTCTATCACTCACTCAGTCACGGACATTTATGAGTGGCGAATGAACTGGCCTCGCTATTGTGGTCCACCCCAAAAAAAAGAAGCACATGCAAGTACACATACAAGTGTAGAAGACAAGGCCAGACAGTTGAGAGAGAAAGAAGAAGAATGTGTGTTGTTTTATTTTCAGGATAATCTTGAGCTAAATTTTTGATGACAAAAATGATAATGTAGAGAACATGTAGGCCTAAATCCTGAAATGTGTCACTCCTATTTCTAATTTCTTCTTTAACCAGTTGCTGAGTTTCATTTACACAAATTTAACTTAAAATAAATATTTAAATATGCATTTATTTTTCTTGATTATGTTAAAACCAATTTGTATTAGTTTATATCTGTTAACGCTGAAAAAAAAACAACTTCTTTTCATCTTTTCAGTCTTCCTCAATTCTCTGACAATACATCCCTGTCCCTTTCCTTTATGAAGACAACAGAAGGACAGACTTTGGACCTAAACAGGAGTGAGGGTTCTGGCAGGATCAACTCAGCTCGGTAAAGTGGATCCAGTATATCACAGAGAACAAGCTTCTTTATTGCTACCTGTCCCATTGAGCTCCACCATTCAACTGCAGGCCTGCTGAACTAAAGTTAGAAACAGAATTAATGAAAGTGTTACAGGGTGTGATTGTTAACTAGCTGGCTGAAAAACTCTTTCAGTATTGCTGACACTACTGACAAAAGACAGATTCAGGATACATATGATACATGATAAAGATTGTTTTCCATCTCCTCTACTCCTTTTCCCATGTCTACATGCTTGTACCTATGGCATGGTCCAATCACAGCATGGACTGTGGGGGAAACACATTAATAAATAAAAGAACATACTCTATTCCCTGCTGTTCTGAATTAATAATGAGCCTACAAAAGACCAATTAAACACATGATTAATGCCATAATCTATATAATTGCAGGCAATAATTCATTGTGAGCTAATGATAGCAATACTTAATATCGATTCACACGGGGTGTCTTTGTACAGTAGTGCTTAATTCTTTCAGTGAAGTGTCTCTTTTCAGAACTGCTAAAAATGCTATTAATAAGAGTCTATTTCTTGCTTTTCCTAAGGCAAATCAATGATTAAACAGGAAATAGTAAAAGCCAAAATGTTTTTTAAATATTTTTAGATTCTGGCATCATGGAGGCCGCTGCTTATTTAATTTTAAGTACAACACTGTGAACCAGTTAAAAGCATCATCACAACCTGCAACATCCACACTGATATTAGGACTACAGAATGAAAGATTCAGTGTTGATTAAAGGTGCACTTGCCACGCTTTTATCCAAAGCAACTTACAAGTGAGGGACATCACTAAATCTTCAGTGCAGTAAGAGACCTTGGTATAAGTACTTAGTACTACATCTATTTAATAAGTGCAAGGAGATCAAGTAAAGAAGTGCACTGAAAGTGCATAGTAAGCGCTTTTTATATCTTTATTATAAAGTAACAGGTTAATTTAAATAATAATAATAATAGTATTATTATGTTTGTATGTATGAATTAATTTATATGAACTTTTCTTGATAAATTAATACCTCACAGACTAAAGAAAATACTCCATCGGGAGGGGGCATCTTTGGCCCCACAGATTTATCAGATCAAATAAATTACAACATTGCAAGAGTGATTCAATCTAAAATCAACATTTTTGTGGCTAAAAAAAGAACATTTATCCAATTTCTGTGGTTTGAGAGAGTGAGTGTGTGAGCTCTTTGAGTGTCTGTCTCTGAAAGTGGTGAGAGCCGTCAGGGAGACGCAGAGAAGATGAATAATGGCATATTAAACATTAAGGATGAGGGAGTAGCACAGCAATTATTTCTGTTCATATTTCACTGAAAACACTTAGTTACATCCATCCACCTTTTCATGTGTCCCACTCCTTTCTCCTTTTCTCCTTCAATCTTTTTTAAAAAGAGTTATTCTGTGCATCTTCACCCCTTCAGTTTGTCTAATCTTTTTGTAACTCCATCTTTATTTAATTTTGCTGCTGAAATTACTCCCCACCTCTCTCCCTCTGCCTACCTCTATCTCTGTTTCACTTTTCACTGAAGAGTTTTTGTATTTCAACAGCTATCATTTAATGGCAGTTACTCATTACCGTAACATCACATTCGTACATACAATATGTAGAGGAACATTTAAGTCCATATATGCACTATCTGTGTGTATGTGCCTGCTGGGGATGAGTGTGTAAAAGACAAACACAACATAAGACAAATGTAATAGAAACAACATAAACTATAGCCTAAAAACACAATATCAATATTTTGAAGTTCATATGCAATATAAAATCAAAGATTGCTGATAAAGTATATTGATTTAATCTAAATACAATTAGCATAAAGAAAGTGAGAATGAAACAAAAGCCTATTTCTTCAGTTTAAATATATAAATATAAATAGTAGGGTTGTTTTGAGCTGATCAGCAGAACAGGAACCATTCAAGGTTTTTGATTAACCTGCTATTGCTATAAAAAGTTGATTTGTGTTCCTTTGTTACAGTGAAACTGATTTTCACTTCTTACTCTCGTTGCTATACATTAAAACACTAACATATTCCTAATATATGCAAGTATTGTGACAAAGAGAGCTGTGAAGTGGAGAGAGACAGAGAGGAAGAGAGAGAGAGAGACAGAGAGAGAGGGAGAGAGAGAGAGAGGGAGAGAAAGTGAGAGATAAAGAAAGAGAGAGAGACTGGTCGAGTAGTGGTTTTGGCTGAATACGCAGGGTTCTCCAGTGTCTCACTGGGGTACAGGGAAATTTCACACACACATGCTGGTTGCTTACACTGGCACATGGGGCTGGTACAGTATTACAACACATTACCATCTCTATTTGGCATTGTTTGCTTTGCCTCATGCCTACACATACAAACACACATGCTCGTGTGCACACAACTCCTGACCATACAAGCCAACCACAGGCACCATGGGAATAGTCTATTGGCTACTGGCAAAGCCGACGCCTGGTCTGAGTCCAAGACAGAGCAGAGAGGAGCTGTGAAGGGAAATGCCAATGATTTCAGCTTCAAAAGATGTCATCACTTGATCATATGTAGAAATTTAAAGGGGGCTAATCAAATCAGCTTTGAAATAGTTCATATTTGAAGTGAGCTATTTGAGTCCAAAAAGACAGTAAGTATGTCTTCTGTGATAAAATTATCACATCATATATTATTCTATTGGTATTTGTCTGTTTTCTCCAATTATGTTTTGTTTTATACAGACAACTAATATTTGTTTAACAGTGCTTCATGCAGATGTTTGTGTGTGTTTGTGTGTGTGTGTGTGTGTGTGTGTGTGTGTGTGTGTGTGTGTGACGGATGGCAGAGGGCCAACAACACTACTCCTCCTCAGGGTAGATAAAACAAGACTCACAAATCACCTAGTCCTGACACCACCATGTTTGTGTGCAGATCTACAATACATTAAGACGAGCCAACACTTCTGTTTGTGTGCCTGCTTTACATCTGAGTGTTTTATTAGAGCTCTGTGTCTCAAACTGCTTTTGTTCTGCTGTGCATTCATGTTTGTGTTTTCTCAAGTTTGTATGTACAATCCTGGAAATTATTGGTACCCCAGAATTTTAAGTACAGGATTTAGCATGTCCTCAGAAATAAATATAAATTAACCAATTTTGTATAATCAAAATATTATAATAAAATTTCCACTTTTTTGAACAAAATAAAACCAAAAATTGCACAAGAGTGAAATAATACAAACACAAAATATATCCTGGACACAAGTATTGGCACCCTTCACTGATATTTGGTTGCAGAAGCTTTGACAACAATGACAGCCTCTAAACCATCTAGAAGCTTCTTGCACCTGTCTGCAGGTAGTTTCTGCCATTCTTCCATTTCTGTGTGTGTTCAAGCTCTTTTAAGTTTACAGGAGTCCTTTTTGCAATGGCAAATTTCAGTTCGCTCCAAAGGTTTTCAATGGGATTTAGGTCAGGTTCATCGTTCATCGTTTTTTTTCCAGCCACTCTTTTGTGCTGCTGGTTGTGTACTTTAGGATGTTGTCCTGCTAAAACACCCAATACCTTCGCTTCTGACCTAGTTTTCTGACACTGGGTAACACATTTCACTCTGAAATGCCTTGGTAATCTTCTTATTTCATGATTCCTTTGAAACATTCAGTGCCTCCAGTACCAGAGGCAGAAAAGCAGCCCCCGCAACACGATAGAACCTCCACCATGTTTTATTACAGGTCTGGTCTTCTTATGGACTTCAATTTGTTGCTTATACACAAACTGATGCACTGCATTCCCAGAGAGCTCTACTTTGGTTTCATCTGTCCATAGACCATTATCCCAGAGAGGCTGTGGCTTATTTATGAAGGTTATTGTAAACATTAGTCTTGCCTTTTTGTACCTTTCCTTCAATAGTGGTGTCCTCTCTGGCTTTTGCCCATGGAGCCTTCCCTACTTGCTTTAGTGGATGGTGTATGGTACAGACTGAAAACAGCCACTCCACATTGCTCCCAGTCTGCCTGAAGCTCTTTAGATGTTTGTGTGGAACCTTCGCAGACTTCTCTCAATGATTTTCTTCTTAGTGTCACGTCCTGGAGGAGTCTTGACAGTTTTATAACTTTGAAACTTCTTGATAACATTACAAACTTTTGAACCAGGATTTTTAGGGTTTGTTTTGTAGTCCTTGGAGTTGTTATGTTATTTTAATAGCATTTCTGATGCTCTCACACAGGTCTCATGTTTTTGCTATTGTGAAAAAGAAGCTGGAAACAATCAGCCCCTTTTTATGTTAATTAACTTTGGACATTTTATCAAATATTCTGGTTATACTATATTCTTGGTTCATTTGCATATATTTCTTAAGATATTTTAAATTCTGCACTTAAAATTCAAGGGTGACAATATTTTCAACCAGGATTGTGTGTGAGCCTGATCTTGTGTACACCTCTCTACTGAGTTTGAGTGTCCTTCCGGCTCATTGTGTTTTTGTTTCTTCTGTGTGTGTATGTGCATGTGAGTATGTTTGTGTCTGTGTAAGAAGTTGGGCCAGAGAGAGTGTGATGGGAACCAGGTGTAAATTCATTTATTAGATGGCTTTCAGAGACCAGCATACATAAATAAATGCATGACAAAGGAAAAGAGAGAAAGGGGAGGAGAGGATTTGCCAGGTAAGAAGGGAGGAATAGGAGTAGAGATGTGTAGGAGAAGTGTAGAAGAAGATAGGTAAGGAGAAGAACAAGGTGAGGAGGTAAGAGGACAGAGAAAGAAGTGAGAGCTGAAGAAACAATATTAGATGTGAGAGAGCAGAAGCAAAAGAGAGCAAAGGGGAAGAGAAAAAGAAAACACAGGGAGAACACAGTAAAGAAAGAAACTACAACTGAGAAGAGAAGGAACGGACGAGAAGGGTGAAAACAGAGAGGAAGAGAAAGCAGGTAAGGGAAGGAAAATAATACAAAGAAGTGAGTACAGATGAAAGAAAGAGAGAAAGAAGAAAGAAAGAACAAAAAGACAGAGAGAGTTGAGGACTGGAGAAAAAGGGAGGAAAAAGTGAGCAGATAGCAGCAGAATGATACAACATGTATCTTACCAGTCACAGTGTAATTTCTGGGTCCATCAGTGTGCGTTACTATGGTTCCAACACCTGTCTGGTTCAAGTGGTATTGCTGTATGATTCCATTGGGATGAGTAGGTTCAGACCAGCTCACATGAAGGGAGGAGGGACTTAAAGCTGTTACCACTGGAGGCTGCACACCCTCAGGGACACCCTGGACTGTGACTGCCACCACCTAAACACACACGTGGACATGGAAACACACAAAGAGGCTCAGAAGCACACACACAGATGCTAACAGAAGGAAACACACACATACGATATAAAATATAACACATTTCTGATATTTTACAGAATGTAAAAGTAGTCAATAACAGATGGATTTCTGCTGTCATCATTTATGAACGTAATTAACATGATCACAACCTAATAAAATGCTGCATCTAAATTCAGGGCTTCTCTTTTTGAGGTAATAAAGACCGTGTTAACAATAGAAGAAGACATTTGCAGGTGCTGGTGCAATTTATTTCCAAAAAAATAAAACAGAAAGATGAGTAAAATGTGGACAGCAAGACATTATGATGATACAACTTACAGCTAAATATGGCCAAAAAAACATCCACTATGCATGCTATGGAAAAACCATACTACAGCACCATGAGCTGTTGTATTTGACCAACACAGTGAATGTACTATTACATATTACTGGCAATTTTACCAAGAGCGGTATACCAGTCTGAGAATACTGGACATTAACAGTTTGTTGTTTCCAGTTGAAGGATCATCTCTCCAGAATGCTATTCTATCACCCATTCTGATAGCGACACAGATGCCCTGCCTTAAATGATCTGCTCGATTTAACATTTGTGCATGACAAAGAATCCTATTGAAAACTGTTTCAGCAATGCCACCTGTAATAAGCTCTTTAATTATGTTGGCGGTGGGGAAAAAACATAACAAATCATCAAGCAATCCCCTGTTAGGCTCAGGTCATACAAAAAAACTGCTGCTTTTTCGTACATTTTTGTGAGTGACCATCTTATTGTAAATTCCTAGTGTAGTATCTGTTGGCCCCTGTGAACACTGGGTGAATGTGGAGACCACAGAATCACAGGGCAATCTGCTGCTAATGGCAACAGGGATATCCTGCCTTAATAGACTGTCACTAGCACTTCCCCCACCTGTCCTACACAGTGCTATGCAATTAGAACACTGCTACTACAACTATGGAGACACACATGCACGTGCACACACATAAACATACACAGGTACATGCAGGTATACACACACAAACACAAAGAGGTGGAGGGGAGCAAACAGAAAAGGAGGCAGAGAAGAAGAAGATAAGGAAGATGCAGGGGAAGTGTGTTTCAGTGTGCTTTCAACTCAGATGCCTGTCAATATTTTTGCTCAAAATGTAAATAAAAGCCATATAACCAACCTAAGTGGTGCTTTGGTGGACAACTTAACTCCGATTTACAGAAATTAGGACCCAGTGTTGAGCAGTACATGGATACGGGAAGATTACAGTCAAATGTGGTTACTAAAGAGATAGATGCACATGGGTAATCTGGATTCCTTTTGGGGTGCAACTAACTAACTAGTGATGCTACCTATCTGTCTTTGATCCTGTTTGATTTAAAATGTTTGATCCATGCATAGTTTATCAACAGGGTAGACTGAATATCTGTATACATAAAAAAAACATGCTTCACTAGGATACTCTTCATCCAGTCCTTCTCTCTGTATTCAATGGAATGGAAACATGGAGGGACAGAGGAAAATGGGGTTGTGAGAGGCATACAGAAAAGAGAGAAGGGGGAATACTGGACACCAGATGACAGTTGTTGTAAAAGAGAAACTTGTGTTTAGATAGTGGGAAGGAGTGAGGATGAGAGAGGTTAAAAAAGGAAAGAGACAACAGTTGGGAGAAACTGGAGAGTGCAGCATTAAGATGGGGAATGACAGGAGACGAATAGCAGAAAGAACAGGACAAAAGGATGCGAAGACAGAGGAGGACCAATCGCTGTTCCTTCCTCTCTAAGTGACCAACCGTATTAGATCAGCACCTTCTGTTGTCACAGCAGGTGTGTGTTTGTGTGTGCCTGTGTTTGTTGTGCTGTGCCTGTGTGTGTGTATGTGTATGTGTGAGGGGGCTGATGCCAGGTAATTGCAGTGGTGTATTAGGTTAGCCCAAGTTATCCCATAATTGGGACTGTTTGGCCAATTTTCACTGGTGTACAAACTAATTCCAACTCACTCCCCTTCCACCCTGTGCTCGGAGTGTGTGCTTGTTTGACTGAACATATGTATGTGTGAGAAAGAGAGGTGGACAGAGAGAACATGGAAGACAAAGACTGAGTTTGTGGTGTAACTGCGTATAGCTTTATGAGGGGACAGTAAAAGACCACTTTTCCATTCAAGTGAATGGACAGAGTTCTCCTGTTGGTCATGTAGTTCTCCTCTAAATGGAGAAAGTTTCCAGCCATGCAGATAAAACAGGACAATGTGCAGACATTAACTTAAAATCACGTGTGCAGACACCCACAATTTAAACTTCTCTTTTTCTCTTTTCACCTGATGAGCCAATACCGAGAGTTATTGCTTATCACTTTGTAGTAAAGCAATTATGGGTTGTATATCTCTTTATATTTCTTGACCTCAACAAGTCTCTCCTCATCCATGGGTCACACAGCGACAGTCAGCGACAGACAGCAACAAAGACAGCAAGAGGTGAGGAGAGGGAAGTCGAGCTACTACGGGAGGTGGGAAGTACAAAACAGCCTTTTCCCTGGAAAAATATTTGACGCGCTCCAGCACACCTAGCTGCCGCTGAGCCGCCACCGGTGTGAGGGTTGTACATAGATAATAATTGGGGTGGCTGTTTTGACACATGCTGTTATGCAGCGCTATGTTTTGGTCTCATCAGGTCAATTTTATATGATATATATATATGATTTATATTTTATAATTGTAGTCACTTAAACAAAGTAAAGTTAGACCACAGATAAGAAAGGACGAATGAATGCATTACTGAAATACTTTACTATTCCTACCACAAGCAAACAAGTTCAGACACTTAGCCTACTAGTCCACCCAGTCTGAGATAGCAGAGAAATAAAATAAATGAGCTAATGTTGTAGAGTGAAGAACCAAAAGATCTTTAGTTTTCAGAAACTACAGCTTAGTTTAAGTGAAATGACCTTATTGTTCAATATGGACAAAGACATTGCGACAATGAAATGATAACTGCTATGTTTGATTGAGATGTGTAAGTATTATGGTATACATTATGTAGTCTAGTGATTGGCAGGTCACCTTAGCATCAGATTTTGCACAGGTTTACGAGCTTTACCTGGGCTCCACTCTTTGCACTGGTCTGGCTGCTCACGCTCTAAACATCACAAGAGTAATGACTCTAAACACAGTCTACTAGTTACTTACAAGTGGCAGCCTAATCATAGGATGTCCACTGATATTTGAGGATGTCTTTGAGGGAGCCAGCCACAGTAATGTGGATGGAAATGCAATTATATTCACAAATCAACATGTACTATCACTTGTAATACATTTACAGAGACAGAATCACAATGTGTGTACATTGTGATTCTGTTACTGTCTTATGAGAATTGTTATACATCTTTCTTTCTCTCTTTATCTCTCTGAAATGTACCACTCCTTCCTTTATCTGTGTCCTACATCCATTCATTCCTATTTCATCCATGTCATCTTTCTCCCCAGCATTCATTTATTGTATACATTAATCCATCCATCATCTATTTATCTATCAACCCCTCATAACTAGTTCAACAAACTGTACCTCCATCTCATCCTCCATCATCAACCCCTCCATTGACAGAGCTGCAGGCTTCCTCTTTACGTAAGAACGTGCTCATCAAAATAATGAGATGTTAAATTAGCTTTAAAAAAAAAGCCACAAAGACAATTTTCAACGTGAGCTTTCATCACCTCTAAGCCGGAGAAATTAATTGTTGTGGTGATATCAGCTCGGCTACAGCCAGAAAGATAGCAGGGGGGAGTTCTGTGTGAAGCTATTATGGACGCTATCACAAACATCAGGTAGGCTCAGCAAATCCAGAGCCTCGCGTACAGAGGGAGAGCGGAAACAAGGCTAAATAACAACTTGTTCCGACACGGGAACAGTACAGAGTTCACACAGTATGGAAACATCACACACTGTAATTTCTTAGCAACAAAAGTCAGGCAAGTTTAGAATTTGTAAAATATCACTCGCACAACAACCATGTACCTGAATCATGTTGCAAACAGTGTTTAGACATCAGCATCTGATGCGGCTTTTACAAGAGGGTGAAAGGGCATTTAGCTGAAAGGTCCTGTCCAAACAATGGATCAGAGGAGCGGCAAAAGACCAATGCTGCAAGGTTACTTTTGTAAATTTACCTAGTGTGAAGTAGTAAGTTGCATGTCCAAGCAATTTCTCCTTGACAGAGAAAGGGAAAAAAATTTTGCACATTTGTATTTAGATAGGTGTGTGGGAGAATAAGAATAACATTGTTGAATATTATGGTAAATGTACTGATTATTGTATTATAAGTGGCGATGAAGCTGATTTTTGTTCCTTGACAAGAAAAAAAAAACACTGACAAGACACTGGCCCAACATTGATTAACAAAACATCAACATATGTATTTTCTCCTTTCATCTATCAGATAATGCAAATAGCAATTAAAAGAGCGAGCAATGTTCACTCTGATTTCTCTCTCTCACACACGCACACACCAACATACTTTTTTTAGGCCTCTTTCTTGTCCTTCAAGTGATACACTTAAATTAAAAGACTGAACTAAAATACTGAGTAAAGTGGTGCTCAGTTCAGTGAAGCTCAGTCCATCTTTAGAGGAGCCATCAGATAATCATACAGGGGAATAATGTCTTTATAAAAAGGGGTGCTACAACAGTAATGTTTTGGAAAGTGTGCGAGAGTGTGTGTGTGTGTATGTGGATAGATTGGTGTGACACAGAGACAGAGCTCTACATTTAAGGCTGGCAGGACAGAGACCATCAAATAGCAGTTGGAATAGAGTTGGAATCAACAGAACAGACAATTCTTTTCCAGTTAAAGGTGGATCTTACTGTCTTTTTGTACAAAATATCTACAATATTACTTTACAATGTTATATTATAACAATTAAGGACATTGCAAGTGTTGCTAATCAGTGCGAGACACTAATTTGTTTTCTCAGTAGCTGATACGGGGATTTCAAGCTTTATGAATAGGCAGGGCAGCCCAGTTCTGTGTATTTGCTTTGAACGCTCCCCCTGAAACTCCCCGAATAACTTCAATACTGATACAGACATGGCATCATATTTGAGGGACAGGTAAACATGAGGTTAGCCACATATGCTGCTAATGAGCTAATACTGTGATGTAACATAAAAAATGTTAGTCTGACAAAGCAAAACTATTATAGCACTGACCCAAACATACAAAGTCTTACCTGTGTGCTGTCTGTACAACCAGCCCGGTTACAGACCCTCAGCTGGTAGCTGTATTCCTGAAAAGGCCTGATCCCACCCACATCAGTGAAACTATTTTCATCACCACAGTAACGCTCTTGTCCATCCCGCAGTATAACATAGTGGGTGATGTTCCCTGGTAAAATGGTAAAAGTGGTTTAATTTTTGACAATTAATGGCAGATTTTTCTCAATATCTATATCTTTGAGTCTACATGCACATTAATCATAAATAGCCGTCTACTGATGTTAATTAACTGATCAACAGAGAAGGCTTTTTATTACTAGTTTAACATCCAAACACTAGTGACACACATATACACACCATTAGGCCGTGCAGGTGCTTGCCATTGTAACTGGATGATGTCATCGCGTTCACCAAGGCGACTCCAGCGGGGCGGTGCCACACCCCATGGTTTGTCTTCACTGGTGGTCACTGTTGTAAAATCACTGGCGCCTCGTCCAAAACTGTTCCAGCCCCTCACTCTATACTCATAGGTGGTGAAGGGCTCCAGGTTAGAGTCTATTTAAGAGTAAGAAAGGACAGAAGAAGGGGAGCAAGCAAGACAAAAAAATAAAGTATGATGGGAGGCAAGAAAATATCAACAATAATCTGTCAGTAAGATTGTCAACACATTGGTTAATGAATATCACCATTTACCAACACCATAACATCTGCAGTATATCTGCAGTAGTGTAAGTTCTAATTCCAGTATGCAAACAATCATGTTGTAAAAAGGTCTATCTAAAACAGCTCATTTTTTCATAAAAAAATATGGGACTGATAGAAACAAGACCTATATTTATTGTGGTTAAAAGTAACCGGAAAATATCCAAAATAATAAACATCACGACATGGAGTTTGTATCACCTAAGATTTGATTTCTTTGGTGCATTTCATTTTAATGAATGATGTTTGTGAATGGGGATAAGTTGCAGTAGTATGCGACATGGCTTCAGCACAGAGCGAAGCGATTCAAAATATACTTGTGAGGTCCTCACCAAGCAGATTACAAATTTAAAGACAGCATGTAGCAAAGTAATTCTGATGGATTTGTGCACAGTATATGCTATTCATGAAACACATGACAGATGTGCTTATAAATAACATAGTAACAATAGTTCCATCGTTGCAACTGTACTGGGAGTTGTATTGCCAATGTACGCGCATGTTACAACATGAACATACACGACATACACTACACCACATACTGTACATGTATATGCACTATCACAGGTGCATAGTCGATTTCAGGCCTGAGGCATTCTGGGAGATAGGTTGTCACGGCCCTTCTGGTGAGATATACATACAGGACCATATATACATACAGATGCACGTGCACACAATTACACACATATGTGCATTATTTTTAGGAGTGTTAAGGGACTACTGCTGTAAATGAGACCATGCTTTAACCACCGGTCTGGGACTTTTGTCTTTACTACTGTGATAACTGAAGCAGGAAAATACACATAGTGACACACACATGTAAATAAAACACTTCATGTGTTTGCATACATACATGCCTAAAAACTGTCATTCTGCGTTTGACTGGATTTATTGATTATAAATATAAGTTGTGTGTGAACACAACAGTATGTATTTAAAACATTAATTGTGGCGCTATGCGTTATCTACCTTAGGTTTTTCTCCCAGAGAAGTATAGCATATCATATGTGTGTGAGTGTGTGTGAGTGTCTGTGTGTGTGCATGAGAAACATCTGGTGTATGGTGGGTGGCGACAGCTTTATGTGCCTCTGCCCAGATGGTGTCACAGCATCACCTAGAAACTCTTATCCTAACCACCCCATGCCCCCCCCACTCCTGCCTCCCCAACACACACACACACACACACAACAGAAAAACATACACAGAACAATATTCACAACAGAGGGACACTTAAATAGTAACTAAATTGACACAAATACACACAAAACACATGTAATTATAACCACCCACACACATATAACACACACAACCACAATTAGTTTTGATTAAACAGATGTAACTACCCAGATAAATGGTGTGGACAGACAAAAAATCCTGACACCTACAAATACCAACACACACACACACACACACACACACACACACACACACACACACACGCACGCACGCACGCACGCACGCACGCACACGCACACGCACACTCCTACTCCCTTTGGGCTGATAAATAGTACAGAACATTGAAATAGCTTTTAAGCGCCCATCTCTAAGTTTTAATGACACACAAGTGTACAGCACAGAGAGAGTTACCACGTTACAGCTATTAATGTACATTGCAACAGCTGCCTTGGTGTGTGAGTGAGTGTGTGGAAGGGCATCTGTCTCTAAAGCCCGTTGATTGCAGCGGCCGACACATTTAGAGTAAATGCAGAATTGGTTTCTGCAAGCTCTCATTTTCTATGAACAATGTTATTCACAGATGGGTACATCCTGTATTAAGGCTGTCATGAAATCAGATTTTCGCAACACGATTATCATGGCCAAAAGAGTTCCAGATAACAATATTATTGCGATATCTCTACAAAAATGAGGTAATTATAATAATGATAATGCTATCAGTCAAATTCATCTTTAACTTTGTTAATTGTGTGTTTTGTGTCTTTTCTGGCAAGAGTCTGTAACCATAACTGTACAAAGGCTAGAAAAACAACAATAACACTTAATGGATAGTGAAAAGGCAACAAGATAAACTGATAAAAGATCCACAAGGCTGTCATCACAATATTATCATAATATTTGTATTATCAACACAATACCAATATTTCATTTTTTATCACAGTTATCATCAATGCCAGTACACTGCGACACCCCTACTGTGTATTAGTTGTTGTAGTGTCTGAGAGGACTGAGGTGAGAGTCTGGATTTCCAGCAGTCATAGGTCAGAGTGACGGACGCAAATGCATTCTGGTCCAAATGTTTAAAACTCAAATACATCACGACAATGTTGCTGAACTGAGGCATTCATTTTTTCATCATATTTCAACTGCAACATTATGTAAAAGAAAGCTATATCAAAGGTGGAAGGTGTACAGAAGCTTATTGTGTGTTTTCACTCAGGTAACTTGATTTGATACTTGAAACTACAAATCTGGATAAGAAGAGCCCCCTCAAGACTTCCTCTGGGAATGAGTAGTTTGAAATAAGCAGGTGTTTAATCTGCCTGGCTGATCACTAACTGACTCACAAGCAGCTAAAACTTTAGTTTTTCAAAAATTTCAACAAATGTTTGAGGCAGAGTGCAGTGATGAGCAGTGATGACTTGAAGAGGAAGCTCACAGGAGGGATTTGGGGATACAAAAATCCCTCAAAGGCACATTAAAAATTGTTTTAAAGGTAGATGATAAAACAGCTAAGAGGTGGTAAAACAGTGAGGGTCAGAACGGGGGGCTTATTACCAAAGACTCTTACAAAAGTGACATTCACTAGATGAATGAAAGTTCAAGAAAAAATTAAATTAAATTAGCTCAATTAGGCTAAATTATGGCCTGTTTTTCCACTGAATACACACCAACACACAAACACAGACACGCACACAGAAACACACCAATTACCTGTATATGTAAATCTGCTGGCATCTCCGCTGTACACTATTTCCTCATGTGACAAGCACAGGCTTCCCTCATATCGCAAGTTCTCAGTGTGTGTGTGAGGGTATATGTCTCCCATTTCGTATGTGTTATCACTTCTGTTTGTATCTGGAGACAGGCCTGTTGTAAGAGTTTCCTGTGTGGTGCTGATGTCATGTGAGTACATTGTGGAGGGTGTGTCAGTGTGTGTGTGCGCAGACAAGACCCATGTGCAGGCGGTTATAGATGGATCGAGGTCACAGGAGCCACAGTAAGCTGTAGATGCTGCAGCTACAGGACACATGGTACCCTGCAGACACTGGTGCTGGACAGAGGAAGGAGGGAGAGACAGAAAGAAGGAGAGAATAAAGAGGAGGAAAGGGGATGGGGTGGGAAGAGGGAGAGGTTAAATAGTATATGAGCAGTTACACAGCAAAGTCAGGGGAGTGGGACTCAAAAAGGGAGAAAAGTGAAACTATGAGCTCGAAAAACTTTACTTTCTTTAAATGAACAGTCTCTATGTAGTCTCACTGTACATATTAACTACCACAGAGTCTTACATGTTGTAAGCAAAAACTGTAGAAACCTGAATCTGTCTGTTTCTAACACACACCTTTACTTGCAGAATGTAACTATGTGCGTGATTGTGTGTATGTGCGCATGATCCTTAATGACATCATTAGAGCTAATGAGAGTTCCTACCCTTTGTCCCTGAGTGTGTGCGTGCCTCCATGTGTGTATGTGCATAAGCGTGTGCTTTTCTCATGCTGACTTAGAAACACACAAACACCACATGACCCCAGCTGATAAATGGAAGATGGCCCAGTCCCCAACTCCTGATGTGACAATGTGTGTGAGTTTTAGAGAGAGAAGAAGAAGAAAGAGAGAGAGAGAGAGAGAGAGAAAGAAAGAGAGAGAGAGAAAGTGAGAGTGAAAGAAAGAGAGAGAGAGAGAGAGAGAGAAAGAAATTCTGCCAATGTCCGTTAGACATGTAATTCCTGGGTCTTTTTTATGTAGTCCACTATCTATTTCTGAGGCATGGGAGTCACTTGTGAATTTTATTCCCATTTTTATTGGCACTTGATGTAAATTTCCTATTAATAGATGTTTTTCAATTGTAACTGACTAGGTCTCTTTGTACTTTTAGTAAATTTAGTTTTTGTTGTTTATATGTCACTTCTCCTCAGTAAAGAACTACAACTAATATACAGTACACTATGCAGGAAATACAGATACACAAGAAAGATAAAACAGTAACTAGAATGAGTAAAATACAGGCAAAACAACACCACAGACATTGGAAAGGTCAGCACTTTTAGTGGAAATTTCAACTGCAGCGAAGATATGATGGACCTACGGCACCACTGGAACACTATACAGCCTCATCCACTGAACATGACGGAAAAAAACACAGAGACAGAGATACAGACAAACACGTCTCACATACCTGCATTGACAAGCCAGGAGTGGGTCGATCAGCACACACGTGTCGTTGAGGGTTGTAGCCAATCCCACTGCAGCATTGTTCTTCCTGATGTATGACCTTTGACCCACAACACTGCAGTGTCACAGTGGCATTGCCAGCAGGGTGCATTGTGGGATACCCGTCTTTGCCCACACAACAAAGAGAGGTTGAAGAGTTTATATACTCTTGCCCACAGCAGACAAAACCTAAAGACAAGAAAAAATTTTTGTTTTAGCTGCTTTTTCATTTTACTTTACTTTCACTTTACTGTAGCAGGAAATTAATTTGTACGGTACACCTTTCACTGTTGGCCATTCTATTGTTTTCCTCATGAACTCTACTTATCCTCTGCTGCTCTGCTTCTCCACACAGGGCATCTAATACGACTCATGCTTTTATTCTGCCTCTTTCTTTTTTTCTCCTGTCTCTTCTCATCATACCCTCTCCTCATTCCTCAGTTCCTTTCCATTCACCTCCTCCTCTTTTACACTTGTCCTCTCTCCACACTGTAAAAACATTCAGTCAACACTTGGCTGTGTTGTCTCTCCTCTCACTTCCCATACTCCCTGTTCCTGCTCTATTCGATCTCTATTTCCCCATCTGCGCAGATAGAGTATTTAAGCTGCTCTAAATATTAGTGTGCATTTACTCTTATCAACGCTTCTATACATCCTCCTCTCCTCTCCCTCCTCTGCTGCTCGCCTCTTTTCTTCTCCTGTATTCATCTCTCTATACAGTAGCAATATTCAGTCTATGCCGTCAGAAAAGTGCAGGGGAAGAGGAAGTGTGTTTTTCTGAGAGCTGCCATCTCTGACAGTGATAGGTGATGTCTGTCTGCCACCACTTCACCTTCACCAGCAAGGTGACATTTAAAATACATGATATCACCCCATTTCCGTGTAAAGGTTTTGCAAGTGTATATCAAATTTAAAGCATGTTTCTTCACTTTCTCCACTTCATATTTCAAATACAAATAACTTGAATCACTTGGAATGACAAATTAAAAACTGTTTTAGTGTCTGCAGATTTGAGGTTGAAAGATACTAGGTGGAGAAAATAATGTTGAACTAAGAAATAAGGTTGAACCGGTCTGGTTACTATGACGTCAGCATAGCTTAGTTGAGGGGCCAGTACTGTCATGCTTTGGCCTTGCAATGGATTAAGGCTATAATATTGTCCTGCTATAATACTGAGTCAGCAACCACATGCTGTGAGGACGTATTAGAAATATAAATGAGCATGGCACGGCACGGCTAAAATATCACAACTGTAATGATGGATGGAGGACAAATCATGTTTTAATGAGAAGTAATAGCTTCTCATTTTGAATCAGACTGAAAAACTGCTTGGGATTTTGTTTATTTTACAGCTAAAATAATCTAACTTTCATAAGGTATTTAGCTTATTTATCCTAACAGTTGATGACATGCTGATCTGTGGCACTATCTACCCCCAGCTGTGGTGCCCATTTTATTTGACAGCAGACATTACACTAAGTCATTGCTTTGTATCATGGCCTCAGCCTTTAATGGGGCTGCAGCTAGTTGAGGAGTGATAAATAACTTATTGTTTAACACCCTAATCAGCATTCACTCTTTGAGCACAGGAAATGCTGTTAATTTAAGCAATCATTTCACTTAAAGGCCAAAAGTGGAGAATGGTGCTGCAGTGCATTATATCCTCACTGTATCCATCACAGGCACCATGTGACAGGAAAATGCATGTGTATGTGTGTGTGATTGTGTGACATAAAGGCAGTCTGACGGCTAGTAACTCACTTAGCAGCGGCAGCTGTTGCAGAGCGGGGGCTTGGTGGCCAATTCCCCCAGCGCCTTACTTCAGCTTCAATGACGCGCAAATAAACAGCTCAACACTTTTCCAAAATAGCTTCTCTCCACTTATCCCTCGTCCTCTCGCCATCCTCACCTCTACTCCTCTCTTCCATCCGGACAAAAGGCCCTCCATAACTCACTTTTTACTCATTTACGTTTGCGTCTAGTCCCTGCATCTACTCTCTCAAGTCCAACTGTCTTTCTCCGTACCATCTCACATGGCTCTGTTCAAACACAGCATATCATGATTCTCTCTTTCTGACACAAGGAAATGACAACTTTATCACTTGTAACCTGAAGTTCAGGAGTTTTCCCTTCCTCCTTTCTTCCCTCTCTCTGATTCCTTTGAACAATTTTTTCAACCAATATCTCCCCACCTCTACAGCTGTCTGTCTTTGGCTACCTGTTTTTAGGTTACCCATGTTCTACCTTCTCTTACTGTCTCCTTTTCATTTCTCAGTTCCTACATGTATCTTCTGACCATGTATCTGCTTGTTCCTCTCTTGTCCTCTTCTCTCCTCATCATGTTTCTTCCTCATTTCCACCCCTCTGTCATCCTCTTTTCCTTCCGCTATAACTCTATCGCTCGCAACTCACTTCACAATGTACGTCTATGTCGTTTGTTTACTGTTCTGCAGCTAAACTTCACTATGTATTATCACACATTCAGCAGAAATCCAATCCCTGTCTTTGTGAGCGTTATCTGTGTATGGGTGTATGTGACATGATTGCACATTTGTGTTAACGTTTTGACACACACACCTCCTATTTTCTCTTCCTCTCTGTAAGCTGTGTGTGCTTGTGCAAGCGTATGCATGTGTGTGTATGCGTTGACAACATTTTTATCACACACCTCTTGTTTTCTCTCTTGCATCGCAGAATGCTTCAGCCCTAATCTTCAGATTTATGTTGGATTTGCATACATTCGTTAATAGCATCGGGAGCAGCTCGTCAACACAAGGTGCTTAGACAACGTGAATTATTATTAGGGTTTCAGTCATTCCACTTAATGATAAGTCAATATTTAGCCCTGCCAATGAACTACTGATAAAAATGTGTGTTGTGGATTAGGGTTATCCGAGCTCTCTAGGAGACCAAAACCCCTTCACAACTTTAAACAAACCAAACACTTTTAAATACCTGAATATATTACAAGGGGTTTGGCACAAAGTGCAGAGCAAGTGCGCACATACACAGTTTGTGTGTGCATGCATAACAGCACAAACACAACCACACTGAAGACTCTTCCACTGACACAGACTGGGGGCGCACATCTGCATGCTCACACAAAGCAAGGAGCATTTTAGCTAATGTCACTCTCTGTCTCACGCACACACACACACCTATACCATTTATCTTGCATTTCGTAGACTCTCTATTTAACTCTCATTTTTAATCTCTACTACTAATCGGGGTGCCCCGGTGGCTCACCTGGTGGAGTGCGAACCATTAAGGCTCAGTCCTACCCGCAGTGGCCGTGGGTTTGAATCCGACTTGCGGCCCTTTGCTGTATGTCATTCACTCTCCTGTTTCTCTCTATCACTCCAGCTGTCAATAAAGGCAAAAAATGCCCAAAAAAGAACTTTAAAAAACCCCCAAAACTCTACTACTAATATATTTTTGTTGTATGTGAGTTTTTGTTTATAGTCGTTTCTGATACAAATTTAATACCCAGTGACATCCTGCTCAGTATCTTGCTCCCAACTCATGAAAATTCCTATCAAACAACCAAATATGTTTGTTGCTATGTGTTAGTTAAAAACAGCTCTCATCAAAATATATACACGGTATCAGCCTCAAAAATCCATTGTTGGTTGGGCTGTAGTACACACACATACACACACACAACACACACTGTGTGTGTGACCAGTGTGTGCATGCATGCACTTTGTGCACTGAGGGGACGAGACTATATGCCATGTTGAGAGATGAAATCACAGTGGACTGACTTTCTCACAGAGTTCCCTTATGGACACACACACATGAGGATGTTGGGGCAGCAAGCACACACATAATCAAAGACACACACACATACAGACCTACTCTTTTCCCAGCTGACTGGTTGTCCTCTTGTCTTTCTGATGTCTATTTTTTTTTTATCTCAACAACATTACCAGCTGGGTGTGTGTGACATTGTGTGCATTTGTGTGTAAGTGCATCTTTGTAGTATGTGTCTTGAGTGTTTGCTTGTGTGTGTTTCTCTCTCTCTCTCTCTCTCTCTCCCTCTCTCTCTCTCTGTGTCTGTGTGTGTGTGTGTGTGTGTGTGTGTGTCTGTGTGTGTGTGTGTCTGTGTGTGTGTGTGTGTGTGTCTGTGTGTGTCTGTGTGTGTGTGTGTATGCATGTGTGCGCAGAGCTTAGGTAAATGCTTTGGTGGCACTTATATTTTCACCGCTCTACAGGGATTCACTAAAGAGTGAGACACAGCAAGCAGCTGTTCATGTGTGTTTTAAGTGTCTGTGACAAACATGAGAGAGAAGGGCTGGGATGAAGAAAGAGAAAATGATAAAGAAATGAACAACTAAAAGAGTTAACAAGGTGATAAAACAATTATAAGAGATGTGTAAGTTTTGCTAAAATAAAGAACATAACATGTTGTATTATATAGTTTAGTATGTGCGCCAAAATAATCAAGAACAAAAATGTACGGCGTATGAAACAGATGATGATGGATAAGTAACCTTGTCTCCTCAATTACGGACACATAAACATTTGATCCATTATAGTGATATAAGCACTGCATGTTTTATAGCACACAGACTAGGAGACTCCAGAGCAGACACCTTCAACTCACAGGTAATCCCACATGTATTCAACTATCCAATCCTTACACACCCTGCCATAGACATTGCATCTGACAATACAATGACCTATGGCCCACCTCCTTCAGGTCATCCATCACTGTCAGCAATGAATCTTGGAGTTGGTGAGTTAGGGGTGGTGGCCAGCAGAAAGAGGTTCTCCAGCATCTCTATGACTATATAAATACTTCCAAGACCTCTGTATATCTCCAACAGAGAGACCCTTCTGCTTTTCCACGGTTTAGTGTCAGAACAAACAACTTTTAAGTTCAAGTGCAACTTTTAGCAGATGATGTGAGGCAACAGTGTTTGTTGATCTCAACAAACTGACAGTCCAAATCAAATAATTTATATATTTTTGTCATTGTCATTGTAGTTCGTCATTGTGAATGAAAGTGAATTGCAATCAATGCAACAATGGGCACCTCGGTCACAGAACCTTTACAGAGGGATGACATGCCCCTGTTACTTGAATAAAGTGTAATTAAAACCACTAGTCACTGTGGTGTATGTAGGTATGTAGCACAACTGAAATACTCGATACAGGAAATATTTGCAACTACACCCTGTAGTAATCTATGTGTGTGTGTCTGTGCTCGTGCATGTGAGCTCAATTTCCTCTCCTCTCTTATCTGGAAGTGGAACACACACACACGCACACGCATGCACGCACGCACGCACGCACTGCGCAGTCTGTCCTCATCTCTGTGTTCCTGACAGCCTCTGGTTTTATTCTTGCCAGTCATTAAAGTAAACCTAATAGAAAAGCCATCATCATAAATACATTAACAGAGAGAGAAATGTCTTCCTGTGTTCAAAGAGCACTCAATCTTCTAAAGCATCCAGACGCTGCTGTTTGGAATCCACTACTGTTGGCCATTTGCTTCCCATCATTGATGAGGGGCTTTTGGCAATGATAAACACACACACACGAGAAATACACACTCAGAAACTGTTCTGCTGAATCTTTGGGTAGAAACAATGAAAGGACTTGTGCAGGATGTGCATCTCCGCATAAAGAAATATTCAGATACATACACAGAAACAGATACAGAAAGTGGAGCATGCATGCATCAAGTTGAAGTAATAAACCATGCACACTTGCACACACTTATACACACAAACGCATCCACTCTCACAACTCCGCCAGGCTCGGAGTGAGCTAGCTTAACTACTGGGATAATTTCCCTCCAGCAAATGGTCACTGTGCCCTTGAAAAACATATTTGATTATTACTTTTTCCTCCCCCTCCTCTTTTTTTCTTTTAGCATCATCACAGCCATTTTCATCACGCGCTCTGATGATGGCACGGCAAGGCGCGTTAAGATAACACCCAGCACCGCCAGGCTTTTAACACTTAAACGGTGAAAAGGGATATTCAGATTTGTCCTTGAACGTTTGGATGGGGCCTGCTGGGCTGGGACAGAGGGAGGGAGTAAGGGAAGGAGTTAAAGAAATGCACACATTTTTAAGATTCACTCACTTCAAGAAAAAGTGAGGTGGGGAGGGCATTTATGGTAGCACCCACAGTGAGAGATGGGGTAGGTTGAAGGGCAGATGGAAGAGTTAAAGAACTGCACACTAGAAAGAAAAAGTGTGAAAGGGAAATGATTAGTGGAGCGCGCACAGTGAGGCAGGGGACTTAGGGAGAGTCAGGGAGCAACGGGAGGCCAAAGACACCACACACGTTCCTTTAAACACCATCTAATCTCACCTAAGACTTAGCTAAACATCTTACATACAACCTCAGAGAGAAAAGAAAAGAGGACCAAATGAAGAGCTTAAAAGTTGGTCTTGAACCTACAACACAGGAGGAAATGCTGCACAAAAACTGAGGCACTTTTGTCCAAAAGCAAACAGTATTTAATCTACTTGAAAGTGAAATGAAAGCTGTTTAAACAAACTGGCAGATTTGGAAGGGAGGGATTTAGCACAGAGACTTTGTGTTATTGTATAATAACTGTGGATGCTGAGGAAAGGATTACAGACCATCTCAATAATACCCCAAAGTCTAAAACTGGCCAGAGTAGAAGTTAGGTCGGCCATTACAGAAAGCATAACAAGTGTCACTTGACCAGGTAAGTTTGAACAAAGTCACATGTAGGAACCTATTTAGACTTCCTTCAAGTCTGTATAAACCACATAGCAAAAGCAGCAGGTCAGCAGCAGCTGCAGTCTCCCATCAGTGACAATCTGTTCAGCCACAGTGACACTGTGCACCTTGAAGCATTTTAACAGGGCTCACAACCAAATACACAATTAATGTAGGGTTTGTAAGCGGGGAAAAAAATAGACTTGAGGCCTTAAAAGAGGCTTTGTGTCTCAGTTATGTGACTGAAACCCAAGTGAGGTGCAAGCCATCGCGCAGTTGGTGTGCTGATTAAAATTCAAATCTGTTCTGTCAGATACACTTGAGACAGATGACTGAGTAGTGAGAAACCAGTTTCTGTAAATGAGGTAAAGGATTCAAGAAACCCGGTCAACACATCTAGATTTCTGCTGAAGAAGTGGCCTGCATGGCTGTCTTCTGCCACGTTTTTTTTTTATATTAGCACTGAGGGATTCCCAACTTGGAAATCACAAATACCATTTATAGCAGCTTTAAATCCAAAGTCACACAAACCGAAATGGTAAATAAGAGTGGCCTAGCTGAAGTAAGCTAAACAGTAGACTAGTCATAAAATTCCAGTTCACATTTGCACTGTAAACTCTCTCTCATTACAGAGCGACAATGACAACAAGTAATCACAAATATACCCAAAACTTAAAATATGCCAGAGTGCAGGTTGAGTAGGTGCATAAACTGGTGGTTGTATGGTGGACAGCAACATTACACTTACACTATACGTATATACTATACAGAGAGAGAACAGTTTGTTAAACCCAACGAAATGAAATGAAGACAACACTGTCCACTAGCTCAGCTTTTTCTTTTTTTTGTTCTTTGTGTTTCTTTGGGACAGATTGGGCAAGATGACTTTTCTTACCCTGATTATATTTCACGTGGATGATTTTCAAATCAAACAGTCCAGCCTAGAGCTCATGTGTGTTATGTGTGAATGTGTGCTCTTGCAACTATGTGTTGCATATTTTTGGATGACTGTACACGTACATGCTGCTCAGTGTGTTTACACATGCATGTTTTCTTATGAGTGTGTGTGTTTGAGTATGATTGTTGTTGTGGACGTGTACGGTTGCTTGTGTGTATAACTACATGTGCACATGTGCATGCAAGCCAATACGTGTATCTGTTGCCAGACGGCTGTCTCCTGGCATTGCTGTTCCCCTGCAGTGTGTGTGTATGGTTGTTGACAGTGTGGACGGTAATGTGTGATAGATCGCACTTCAGGGACCCCATAATCACATCAGCCTAACCTAGTCTATCAGCTGGGCACAATGGGATACCCTTCACTCCTCCTTTAATCTGCTCCATCTAGCTCTTCACCACTCTTCTCTCCTGCTTTCTTTCACACTTACTTTCTTCCTCTTTCTCTGTTTTTTTCAGTTTCCTTTACCTGATAAATTTTTAAACCATTTTTAAATATCTTTGTTTCTTTGTTTCTCTACATCTCATCTTTCTTTCTTTCTAGCGTCGTCATTTTTATTTGATTCTATCTTTCAATTTATTTCTTTAGTGTTTGTAATAAAATTTTATTTTATTTGTATCTTTCTTGTATTTCTTTCACTCCTTACTTTTTGACTATGTATTCATTTTATATGCATCACTATTATTTACTTTAAATTGAATTCCATTTAATCTGTAGTCCTCTCTTATTTGAATTTTCATTGTTCATTTCATTGTTCATTACTTTTCTTTCTTTCTTTCTTTCTTTCTAAAATCTCATCATTAAAAACACAAAACCCTGGACATGGTGAGAGGGAGCAATGAGAACGAGTTGTGCCAAGGTTAAGTATCCTATCCTATAATAGGTGTTGCTGTGTGCATGTTGTGTGAGTGTCTTGAAACAGACGTGTGGGGTCGAGGTTGCAGAGCCGGCCCCAGGGCTCCCCGACAGCGCAGTGCACCCGGCAAATGGCCCTTAGCCTTGCTAGCGCCGCTAGCCCTACGATCCATCATACCATATGTTCTCAATGGGGAAGCTAACGCTAATGACTGATGAGTGGAAAGGAAGGGGGCATAAAAGGAGGGAGGGAGAGGAGTAGGATGGGGAGGAAGAAAAGATGGTAAGAGCAGGAAGCCAGATGAAGAGGCAGAGAAGGTGGGGAAAAAAGTTGAGGAAAAGTAACAAAGAAGATGACAAAGGAGAAGAGGAGATGGGAATTAAATAAAAGAAGGAGGTGGAGTGGAAGAGGAGCATATGCACTCCTTGGGAGGCCTCCATAAATGAAGGATGACCATGTAGCCTGCTCAGTTGGAAGAGAAAAGAGGATATAGTGGAGAAAAGGAGACAGATGAGATGAAACAAGTGACAATGGTATAGAGCAGAATAGTATTAAAAAAAATGTATCAGTATTCGAAGGTGAAAACTGTGAGAGAAAAAGTGAGTTATCAACAATGTCATAAAAATACACCTGGTTGAAAAAAAAAAAACAAGGCAGGGTAATAGTTTTTTTTTCATAATAAGGGAGAGGAAGAAATGATAACAGCCATGAAATCAAAAAATATTTGAAATAAAAGTATTATTCTTTTGTTAACTTGCTTTCTAGGAACTTTTTAGTGGGCATACATGCGTTTTTATGTGGGCAGGGATCTTGTGTGTGTGTCAGTGTGTTTGCGGGTAGGCTAATGGAGTACTATAGGCCTGCCCATATGGGGCCATTGTTTATGTGTGATGAATAGAGTCCACGTGTCTGTCTCTGGCACTCAACACTAAGCGAAACCCTGCCGAGGGAACCCTGTTGACTCCGTGCACACATGTTCGTGTGTATGTGTGGGTGCATGTAATATGTCTATATGTTTGATAGAGAGTGTGTGTGTGCGTGTGTGAAGGAGAGAATGAGTGTGTATTTGTCCTGCTGTGTGCTTGGCAGTGCCCTCAATGGTGCCATCCCAAGTGTGTTTCATCATCATCTGCCATGACAAAGATGTCTAATGACACACTCACACAGACACACACACAGCCACACACACACACACACACACACACACACACACACAGTCCCATCTGTGCCATGGTATCCGGGTGCTTTGGGACACTGCAGGAGAGGAGGAAAGGGAAACGACCCCACGTTCCTGCACCATGTGTCTAACTCAACCCTCCTTGCTTTACTCTCTTGTCCCGTCGTTTTCTATCTTTTCCATCACTTTCTCCTTTTCCCCCCTATAAACATGAAGACATTACCAAACTCTGACAAAATCCTTTTGGGCCAGAGTAACCAGTTTTCTGAACAAAAACCCGTTGGTTGATTCGACTTTACAGTAAAGGATTTTCTCTACACAAAAGCAGCTCTGTATCAAACAGGCTCAGCGGGCCATCAAACTTCCCCCCATGTGCTTTCAATGTTGAGCAAAAACCCTATTGTAACAACAGTGGATGTTTATGTTTGTGTGTTTCCTTCACTAACCTGGGGTATATATATACACTTCCCCTCTCTCAGCATCACCGCAGCACACCAGTGTATCGTCTACAATCCAGCCTCCACAGCATTGGACCCCATAGCCATCACGAAGGCTCCCACTACAGCAGAGCTGGCCGCCTTTCATGGAGTAAGGAACCCCCCCACAGCAGCTGTCACCCAGCCCCACTGAGACCCGGCCCTGCGAGTGGTCAGGACAGCAGTATTCATCTACAAAGACAAGGACAGATGAAGGAAACACCTGAACAACATGGAAAAGGATAAACTCAAGTCAAGCAGAAAAGAGAAAATCCCATGTAAATATGAACACATGAAGCAATCTGAAACTCACTGGTTTTTACATGGACATAGTATCCTGCACAGCACTGGTGGTCAGGGAGAGCCGGGAGCAGTTTGCCGTTACAGCAAACCGGGTTGGACGAATTATTCAAATTCAGGTAACTGCTCTCGCAGCAATGATGATGTGGCTTCTTAGTGTACAATAGTCCACTGCAGCAAACCTAGTTAACATAGAGATACGCACAGATGAACACATATGAGAGAGTATGCACTTAACAAAATCCACATAAATGGACAGATAGTGAAATAAAACTACTTATGTGTGGGCTTTGAAAGTGACTCTGTACCAAACAGGATACAGGCAATGTTCTTATGTTGGCCCGCACTCACTAAAAAGTAAAAGTACTCAATATGTAGAATGGCCCACTTTACAATAATATATATTATTGTATTACAATTAATGCATTAATGCACAAAGTTCAAAGTTTAAGGTGGTGAAGACGATAACTGCTATACTACTGGGTAATTTAATCCATAGTAATACATCAAAATCTATTTAATTTATTTATATACTATATTTTGTATTAATAATCTAAATCTCCAAAGTTACTGTCAACTAAGTTTTAAATAAAAGCAGTGGAGTAGAAAGTACATTTGTCTCCAAATTGTAGTGGAGTAGAAGTATTAAGCATAAAAGGGAATTACTCACATAAAGTACAAGTGTGTTAAAACTGTACTAGTACAGTACTTGAGTAAATTTACTTCATGTTACTTAACTGTCTTTGGCTCCATCATGTAAAATATTTAACTTCATCACTTCTATAGTGGCTCAAATGGAAACAGTGGTATATTATTTGGTGTCTACATTCATAAACCCTTTTTTGATAATACTGATTTCTGTTCTAAATGTAGAAATGACATCTTATTAAATCTGTGTGTTTTGTACAGTTTCACAAATACAGTTTCTTTGAGACTGTATAGGACTCTGGTGAGCATCACAGTTTGAACACAAAACTCTGAACATATCATACTGTTTCATTCAAGACATGACAAATACTATTTCATTAACCTTCAAAGGAAGCAGTGTGTGTACTGAACACATCTCTTTTGTGTTGTAAACGTGTACATACATTATAATGGAGGATTCTGTGAGTCATGTTACTGATATACAGGGATTTTTTTCTAGGTTCATGAGTGTAGATTTGCATGTGCTCCATCTAAGCATCTCCACTTGCAAAACTTAAATAGGTGGGTATGTGTGTATTTATATGTGTGAACATACAATAAATGTTGTTTTTGTATGTGCCACTGGGTGCTGTGGGGGTAAATGTATGGCGGGTGGTTTCATTGTGCCAACTTGGCTGGCATTCAGTGACACAAGGATGGAAGTGAATATAGATGACAAGTTAATCTGTTTAGAGAAATGAATCACTCATAGGATGGCTATGCATCCCATATAAGTAGCATGCACTTAGAAGAGGAAATGTGGGTGTGTATTTGTCTAAGGGTCTCTATGTGTCTTTTCGTACTTGTGTGTGGGAGGTCTGGTGAGGACTAATATCCTTAGGGAGTACACAGCAATGCTGTTTTCTTATTCTCCACTTCAGATCAGCAGCCAAAGCAAAGACCCTGGACTGCTTTCTTGTTTTACACACTGTTGTTGTTGTACAGCAAAGGTTTTAATGATTACTCATGACAAGTTATTGTTAAAAGGGACTCTTGTATCCAGGTGAAAAGGTCGGAGGAAAGAGGATTATGACAGAGGAAAGATGAAAAAACAGCAGAGGAGAAGACAGGAAAAATACCCCCCCCCCAAAATGCATCATCCATAATCAATCAATATGTAATTTATTCCACATGTCAACAACACACCCTCATCATATGTTGCATATAAAAGTGTGTGTCGACTTTGTTAAAAAAAAAAGGAAGCAAGGCAAAAAACAAAAAATGCAGTCTTCTAGAACAATCAGTATGATATTGACCTGTGCATATCCTTCAACACAGGGCAGAAAGGAAGAATACAAGACAAATACAATAAGTACAAAATGTCAAGAACATAATCACCTGTATGTCAGGATTGAAGCAGGATGTCCCACACACACCATGGTTCACAGGACACTGCAGGTAGGAACATCTGAACCTTACACCACCTCCACCTTCTGACTCTTCCCCCACAGAGGATGTGACCCCTGTTGACCCACTGGCACACGACCTCAAGGTCCGTCTTAAAACCTCGTAACCCAGCATGATGCCACTGGGTCTGCCTGGAAGGGACCAGTCCAACCTCACCACCCTGTAAGAGAGAGAGTGAGACTCGCATTCATGCACACATACGCATTCATGCATGGTTAATGCTTGACAAAGTTGAGTTACAGTGTCAGGGTGTGTGTATCTTTATACACTTCACACTATTGATTTTCCTCTGTTTTATCTCTGACATCTTTGGCAGGGAAAGACCTGTGTAGTAACACACAGAGTTACAACTTCCACAGTCTCCTAGAGAGAAAATAAGCCACAAATCACCACTTCCTTTGCAACTGGAAGATTTGCAACGTTATGGCTTAGGTCAAACATGGGTAGAAGAGCATTTTAAATGTCATTAAATTTAACTAACTACAAACAAAATGTCAGTTTACCTTCATACTTTATTCATTTTGGAGGCTGTCAAAAAGCAACTTTGAGATAATCTGATTAAATTATACAGTCAGAAGACTTTACATAACCTTTATTAAATCAGGTAATCTCAATTATAGAATACAGTATTTTAGAGGATTAATGTATGCTAAACATTTTACATACTTTAAGTGGATTTCATATTAAAAAGTATTTCAATCTTGATAGACTTCTGAAGATGAATATATGCAACAATCATCGTGTCTTGGAGGGCTGTATGTTTTACAGAAGCAGGAATAAATACAGTTGAAGTTTTTGCCCACAGAATTGGATTTTTAAGTACAACTGACACTGTGTAATAAAAGAAAAATGTATAATGCAATAGCTTATTGATACACAGATTACTAATGCTGAGTAAAATAACATTTTTATACAGTCCTGTCAAATTGCTCCACAACTTGCTGTTGGTGCCAGCTGTATTGATTCTGTTGTGTCAAACCTGCAAACCAACCTCATGCGCTGCCGATAAACATTAACGATTACTGCACTCAAACCAAGGGCTGTAAAATTTCATGAACCTGGAACAATGGCAACTCTCAAAAAAATGGTTAAGACATATTGTCATTCAGAAAAAGAAGACATTTGAGATAATGCAGAAAGTGACAGAATCACTGAAAAAATACGTGCAGTACATGTCTGTATTACCTGGGACTGATCACTTGTGCATGTGGCGTGCCCAGGTCAGCAGGTAGATCCTCCACGGTAGTTGTCTGAGTAACATTACTTCTCACACATGCATACACAGTACACACCTCCACCTGAAATTCACACACAAACACAGCAGACAAAAACATAATTCACATGTTTGCTTGTCTGTGTCTGGGTATGTATGTTTCTTTGCATGCGTACCTGTACGTTGTAGACAGTGAAAGGCAGTAGGTCCCGCAGCAGGAGGGACCCAGAGCTGTTGTCTACACTGCCATGGAGACGGTCATTAACGTAGATGTAGTAACCAGTAATTGCTCCATTGGGCTGTAGAGGAGGGAACCAGAGCACACGCACCGTGTTGCTATCTACTGGAACCACCTCTGCGGCGGACATCCCGTCTGGCTCTGAGGATGGCACATGTGAGTACAGAAACCCAGAATTGTTTAATTCTTAAAGAACAAAACGTTTTACAGCTTGAAGACTGGAGACATGGCCATTTTCAAACATACATGTGATGAAACCAGTGTTCTCAACCTCACATGTAAGCTTTTACATAATGGACTACCTCGACTGTTACTGTGCAGTAACGTAAGAACAAAGCTACAAAAGATGGTATTTGTGCTATGACTTTTTGAAGCAAATTTTACGCCATGATAACTTCTTGTACAGAGCTTCCATTTTTTTTTTTTTTTTTTACACAGAAGCCACATCACTAACACATTTTTTAAATGCCCCTAAACAGTGCTGCATTAGTGATCATTAGACCAGACTTGTGAAAAAAAGGGAAACTATGTGTTTGGACTATGAGATCCCCAGTATATACAGTCCCTGACAAAAGTCTTGTCACTTATCCATTTTGTAGAAACAACAGCTTATAACCTGACTTTTAATTAATCCATTGGTTTTAGAAATGGCTCATATGAAAGCTAAAACCCTCCCAAATTATGTTTAATATACTAAAATAAATTTGCTTCACTGAAGAAAGATTGATCATTTAATGAACACAGAAAGGCCAGATTTTGGCAAGACAAAAGTTTTGTCGCCTACAGAGAGTAATGTGAAAATTGAACAAATAATTTACTTCAAATACAAAATATGTTGCATAACATCAGTGAATTAAGTAGTGGTGCTGTGAGATCCATATTTAATATCTTGTATGACTTCCATGAGCTTGAAGGACTGCATCCATATGGTTGAACAATGATTCATACAATTTATTGATGAAGTCATCAGGAATAGCAAAGAAAGCAGTCTTACATGCCTCCCAGAGTTCATCAAGATTCTTTGGTTTCGTCTTCCATGCTTCCTCTTTCATTTTACCCCAGACATGCTCAATGATGTTCATGTCTGGTGACCGGGCTGGAAAGTCCTGGAGCACCTTGATCTTCTTCACCTTGAGGAACTTTGATGTAGAGATGGAAGTATGCGATGGAGCACCATCCTGCTGCAAAATTTGACCCCTTTTATGGTTGGGAATGTAAGAGGTAGCTAATACTTCTTGATATTTTAGGCTATTGATATTGCCTTCCACCCTGCAAATCTCTCGCACACCCCCATACTGGGTGTAACCCCAGACCATGATTTTTCCGCCACCAAACTTAACTGTTTTCTGGGTGAATCTGGGATCCATGCGGGCTCCAGTAGGTCTCCTGCAATATTTGCAGTGGCTGTGATGTAATTCAACTGAAGATTCATCTGAGAAATCCACCTTCTGCGACTTTTCCAGCATCCATCCTTTTAGCAGGCTGTGGGCCTTGGCAAATGCCACACGTTTTTTTAATTGCCTTTTGTTTAGTGCTGGTTTCTGGGCACTGATTCGACCATGGAGGCCATTTCGAGACAGAATTCTACAAACTGTCCTGGTTGACACGGGGACTTGAGGTGACCAGGCCTGGTGGAGCTCTGCTGCAGTGGAAAAGGGGCTGGCCTTGGATTTTCGACCCAACAAACGGTCCTCCCGAGCAGTTGTCTTGCGGGGTCTGCCTGACCTGGGCTTGTCAAAAACATCTCCAGTCTCTTCAAATCTTTTTCTTATTCTTTGTGCTTGATGCTGAGACACATTGAAGGTGTCAGCCACCTCAGCAGTGGATCTGGTCTTCAGCCTCTTGATAATCAACGCTTTGGTCTCAGGGTGAATCTTAGGCATGTTGTCAGAGGTCAAGTTTCAGTTGATGTGATGGTCTGGTGTGCTGGGTTTCTTTTTATACACACCCACTAATTGATTGATCAATTATTGATCACAGGTGAGGCTGTAATCTAGGATTGGGTGCATCATATGACAAGGTGGCAAGACTTTTGTCTTTGCAAAAACTGACTCAGTGGGCTTTACCAAACTGTGAACGTTAGAATGCTTTTCAGCAGTTTCGTTTGGCACCAAAACATTATTTCAAAAGTTGTTGGAATTGAAATTAGCCATTTCTTGTAAAAAAAAATTGATTACAAATATATTTGAGGGGCACTTAAGGTCAACTTGTACCCAAGCGACAAGACTTTTGTCAGGGATTGTAGAGGTGACATTTTACAACAGACAAGTATCATTCTCAACCTGGGCATATTTTGTGAATATCATGCAAACTTCTTTCAAAGTTTTCTATTTTCACACAATGACAGGAGACACAGCCCAACAAACATTTCAGACGTCACACTTCAACACTTTTAACAATCCCTCGTTCAAGAAGTGGTAGGCAGATGGCCGCCCTCTCTCTAATCAATATTATAAAGAGTACAGTTCAGTTCGGCTCAATATGAAAAGTGCCTTGAGGTAACTTCTGTTGTGATTTGACGCTATATAAATAAAAACTGACTTGACTTAGCTTCTCTTAGCTGAGTGCATTGTCAATTGATAGTTTCTGTACAATCACCTCACTCTTTTTCTTGATCTCCTAGTTAACTTTGAATCTTTCTTTGAGCACGTCTCTCCCCTTTCTGAGTTGTGTTATCATATTCTTTCTCTCTCTTTCACTGTCCCTTCGATCTAATTCCTTTAGTTTCTTTACTTCACTCTTCCAAGAAATTCTCCGTCAGCACATCCACAGAGGATACTACACCAAAACTCCTATGGTGATTAATATAGTATGGTAACCTATAGGAAATAAGTTATGGATACAGAGGCAAAATGAAAGGGTGAATTACAGAGAAGGACACTGGAAAATCTGACGAATAGAGGAGAAGCAAGAGATAATCTGTGAGGGGAAATATAGCGACAGGGAATAAAATAAATTAAATGCCAAAGAAAAGGATAAAGATCAGAGAGTGTTCTTAATTTATCTGTATAATGTTTTTTTCTTCAAATGATAATGGATATAAAGCTGTAAGTAGAAAATTGAGAAAGAAAACCAAACACAGAGTTAGTGAATATGAGAGACGGTGCGTGAGACAGGTAATCATACCGACTCCATCTATTATTCTAAGTGAAAATGCACTCAGCTAAGAGAAGTTAACCCAATTCATTTGCTGCCAATGCACTTACCTAAACCCAACCTACTGCTATACATTTCATTTACTGCAAGATGGCATTATCAACGCAATACTGCACACTGAGCCTCTTTCACTCATACACACATGGACATACACACACATTTTTCTTGCCAATTAGTCCTGATGTTAGCATTGCCCTATAGATTGCAGACCATGTTAGGATGGTTGGTAGGGTTGAGCTGCATTAGTTAAAATATATTTGGCCTTGGTGTGTATGTGTGCATTTGTGTGTGTGTGTGCACTCTTATGGCTGTAAAATAATGAAATTACCTCCAGAGCCCTCTCAGTTAAACGAGCCGTGCTTTGCCTTTAGCACCTAATGATTTTCTAATGTTTTTAATGCACTTTTTATTATACTGCTCAGATTAGAGAGAAAGAGAGTCCTCTGACATATGATTATACTGAGACAGAGAAAAAAACGGACAGAGAGATGGTCAGAGAGAGGGATTGAGAGGGAAATGAAGACAGAAAGAAAACAACAGACACAGTAAGCAGCCTCTGACATATGATTACACAAAGTGATTTGAAAGATAACCCTTAAATGCTGAGAGACTGCACTGAGAGTTGAAGAGGAAATGGAAAGAAAAGTCCTGATGACAGTTGGATAGCCTGTGCAATTCATAACTAAAGATAGTAAAAGCTGACCCTGATTGAAAAAGAAATACCAGTAGATCCAAGAACTGACATACTTTACTGATATTCCACTTAATATACTCTTTCAAAGCTCCAGGTTTTACATTCTAATAAAAAGATCCAGTTATTAATTTAAAAAATATTAACAGATTATGCAGAGACAGCTAAAGCTGAGAATAGACGAGGCTCTGTTAAAGATGCAATTCATAACAATGTTGTTGCCTATTTTCCATTTGAACATCAAGGACAGATATCATTTTTTCTTATTTTATTTTTTCCAAAGCCCAGGTGATGTTCTGTAACAGTATTGTAAAGTACAGTAATTATATGTCTCCAAAAGACATGGGAAGAGTCATGTTTGCCGTCTTCTTTGACAGGTAGAACACATCTTGTGTGTGTGGCTGTGTGTGCAGTTTGTGTGTGTTTGTGTGTGGTGCCAACAAGCATTTTACAACACCTTAAATCTGCCTCACACACACACTTTGTATTGATTTCATGCCTCACTACATGATGTGTTTAACATCTCCTGTGAAGCACAGAGACACAGAGAAATGCACATTAACACAGACCCCTCTCTTGGATGTATTGAATTTATGCACTGTACATGAAACACTGATATGGACACATGCACAACCACACACTCACATAAATATGAAGTAAGGATGCAAACCAGTTTCTAAATACAGCAGTTGGCCAAAAATTACGAAAATGCACACATACCTCCATCCTCTGTGGTGACGTTAACTATTGCCTTAGTTGTATTATGTGCTCCGTTGAACACCTGTAATGACACTAGATATGTGGTACTGGGCCAAAGGTCACATATCACTGTGGAGTTGATCTCAGGGGGTAAAGTCAAGATTTGACTTGACTGACGAGACTCTACTGTGAGAAAGTAAGATTCCACTTCTCCCTGCAGGTCTTGCAAAGCTGAGAAAGGAAGATGGAGGGAGAGAAGTGAGGGAGTAGTCAAAATAAGAACATAATTTTGAGTCTCTATTTTTGCTTTTGGATAATTGTCAAGTGACAGAATAATCTCCACAGAATATCATGTCATGAAAATGCTTGTGTGTGCATCTAATGTGTGTGTATTTATTCTTCTGTCCTTGTGAAAAACAAGAGTTTCAAACCTTTCTGGACAAAGACCTTTGCTGGGCAAAGTGTGTGTTTGGGTGTGTGTGTTTAAGACAGAGGGTAATCTTACAGGGTTGTGTCCAGTTGACCTGCACTGCAGTGTGATTGATAGCGTGGGCAGACAGAGATGGAGAGTGGAGGGGAACCCCCGCCATGGTCACCGAAGTAACAATCTCTCCTGAGGAGTAGCCCACATCATTATGGACCACTAACTGGTACTCATATCGAGTGAATCTGTTGACAGACAATATTTGTGTTAGAAAAAATAAATGCTACTGTAGACGAACTCCTGGTGCAAGTAGTGCCTGAAACTGTAAATCCCCATTGATCGAATTAAGAAATAACAGAAATGATAGTGTTGCTCTGTAAGTGGGATAAAGAAGATTGTAATTTCAGTAATGTCTGTCTTTGTGTATTTATTCACTCCAAAGTTGCTCAACATTTCTTTTTCTTTGCAGTTAGTTCGGCTAATATAACAGATCTATTAAAATCTATTACACAAACACCAATAACTTCTTCATGAACTTCTTTCTTGGACATCGATCAAAAACCCAAGCGAAGAGAAAAGTGCTGACACGTTCAAATGTTTGTTGGTTTACTTCTTGAATAAAGCACAGTAGAGACACAAACCCGAAAAGAGTATACCCAGAGCCGTTTAGCAAGCATAGAGAGGAAAAAAAATCAGCTTCCACCAAGTGCCAAACTGAGATTAGGGGACGCTGTGTGAAAAACAATTTAATTCTTTGGGATATTTGCTTAATGTATCTTTGAGCGGTATTAAAAGATCGGCATCAGCGGCAGCTCGCCGATCAGCTCTGCACACACGGTTTGCTGCGGCGCCGGCGTTTGCTCTAGAGCTCATTTCAGTAATCTCACCTGCTTAGGCCTTTATCTTGGTAGAACAATTTGGTGCCGGAGTAAACATGGAGCCAGCGATGGAGATCTTCAGAGGGGGGAGGGGATGTGGCTGTTACTGTGCGGACCGTGGCGATGGCCAGGGGCTGGTGGGTTTTACGTCTGAGCAACTTGTATCTGAAGGGGGATTTTGAATAAAAGAAAACACACACACGGTAGGATGTTTAGGAATGCATTAACACACAACACATGTACCCAAATGCGCAAAGATGAGCGCACAGTACCCTCATGGAAATATACACATGCCTGCATAAGGGAACACACACACACACACACACACACACACAATTTTTCAACTGACTCGTCTCCTTATCACTCATTTCCTCCTCTTCTGCTGTTTTTCATCATCTCTATTCTTTTGCGCTCACTGTATCTCACCCCTCCCTCCCTACGCCCCTCCCTCTGTTGTTTTTTTCTGCAGGGTTTGTGTTTTCCTCTCCCCACAGTGATGCTAATTTTTGCTGTAATCAGAAGAGAAGGGCTTAATGCCGCCTTTTAACCAACCCACTTAGACAAACACACAGAGCTGAGCAGAGCAGAACAGAGAGACGGGCTCATGCATTTTAATCGTCTGCCAGGAAAATGGACCTTTATTTTAGGCCTAATCGCCGACAGAGTAGAACAGGACAGAACAAACGGACCGGAATGTGCATTAGGACTGAGAAAACACTGATTAAAAAATGCACAACACTTAGCTCATTACCAGGACACTCATGTTAGCAGCTTGTTAACGTGTTCCTGCTCGTTTTCGTAAGGTTTTCAGCTGCAATTGAACATCTCCAGGACGTGTCTCTCAATAACAACATGCTTTACATTTCAGTCTTGGCTGTCTGGTTTCTAACTCTAGGCTGTAGCCAATTAATGAAAACAGAATTGACTTAGATTATGTAAACTTATGATGGTTACACAGATTGGGTCTTCATAATTAGTATTGGATTTTGGATGTGTATCTGCTTGACCTGAACTATTATAAAATAATAATCTCCCTTTTCTTTCTCTTGGTTAAATTCCTTCAACCTTTGTCTCAATGCGTTTTGAAAGCAGCTGATCCATAGCACAGGTACATCTAATCTTCATACTATATACATTTTGTGGTGAGATTTGTGTTATAATTGGCGTATATTCTGAATGATAAATTTTTCCACTTGAAAAATATGCAATTTATCGTTCCTCATCTGCCAATTTGTACTTTCTTTACTTCTCCAGAGTACACACAACTTCAGACAGCCAGGCCAGGGTAAAATTATTTTCCTCGATAATTATTGACATAGGTGTTAAATTTAATGCAACAAACAGAATTCTGTCAAAATGTTGTGTTCTACATAGTAAAACAAATTTCACTAGGCTAGTAAATGTAATGCAGTTACTGAATCAATGGTAGTGTGTTACCACCACTGCGTCACTGAGAACAATAATGTGATTAGAGTAATGCAACATGTTACTCCCAACACTGACTGGCATTTGTACTAGTGTTATTATTGGTATCAACCAAGTTGATTCCAGTTTTGATTAGAAAGAGAAAACAAGGGAATTTGTCTGTGATGGCGCATCTTTGCAAATCAGTATATTGCGAATCGTCGACTAAGAGGGAGCAGCAGTGTGTATTGGCTTCTGTGCAATGTCAATGTTACCTGATGTTAGGTCCATTGGGCCTGCTTGGTGGTTGCCAGGAAATGGCCAGGAAAGACTCACTGACTGCCACAACTGACAGTGGTGCAAGGCCTTGAGGGCTTGTGGGTAATGTGGTAGCTGGAGTAGGCAGGCTTTCTGTACATCCTCCGACTTGTCCACCACCCTTAGAACATGCCAACACAGTAACACTGTAGTTTGTGTATGGAATAAGGTCTGCTATTTTGATGTTGAGCTCAGATGCGTTGCCACTGTTATGGAAGATTCGGGGTTCTGGGAGGCGGATCTCATAGCCATGGATTTCTCCATTAGGAATAAGTGGAGGAGTCCATGTGACCTGAAACATAAGTGTGTTAGATTTAAGTTCTGGGTTGTTCATTTGAAATACAGTATTCAGATAAATCTGTGTAGTACAGAGAAAACTAAAGGCTTAGTTCACATATTCCTTTCTTACTGTCCTATCATCATTCAAGAAAAGTCATCTCATTGGGCATTCTAAATGTTCTCGGCATACTGAGGACGGCAAAAAGCTTTTACATGGATGAACTACAGGAAGTGATGGCATAATGCATGTGTGTATGTGCACGGTTTGCAGTGTGTCCACATGCAAACACATATCTAAATCAGAGTGTGAATGCATGTGTGGTCAGGTTTGAGTGCTATCAGTGCGATCACACAGGTGTTATCTGTGTGTGTCACCCGTATATGTGCACGTACATTAGGATGGTCACTGTGTTTGTGTGTGTGTGTGTGTGTGTGTGTTTTGTGTGTGTGTGTTCAATTCTCTTGTGGGGAAAGATAACCTGACTTTGACTTGAGCAGAAGATTCCTTTCATCACATTTAAAAGAGGGTACACACAAACACACACAGAAACACGCGCACGTGCACAAACACCATGCTAAAATAATGAAAGCGGCTGGTAATGGAATTGCTGCATGCAAAAACAAAAGCTTGCTGTCGTTGAGCACTGCATCTGATTTGGAAACAGTTCAGTCTGTCAGCATTTCAGAGTGAGGATGAGGGTAACTGGCACACGCACAAATAGTAATACACACACACATACTCACACACATACTTACAAACACATACACACACACCTATACATATTTGAATTACAGACATCTATAAAATAAATGTTTTGTTATACATACACATACAAACACACGCCTATATCTGGTGTATGTAAATTCAAAAACTACATGTGTGCGCGTGCAAACACACACACACACACACACCTGTGTCTCTGACTGTACGCTCTAACACACTTATGGATTCAAACTGTCATGTACATTAACCGATCTGTTAAGAGCTTGTTGAGAGTTTAGGTGATTAAGTGGTCAGTGTTGATGAGAGTATTATGAATGAACGTCAAGACTAATTATTTCTTATGCAACCTTGATATTCATTTAACAAGTGACACTGAGAGATAATACAGGAGAGAGACACACACACACACACACACACACACACACACACACACACAGAGGCAGGGTCATGTTGAGTTAGGTAGCTCATTTCCCAAAGTGCGTGTTGGGTGTGCTTTGTGGTGGAAGTCATTTACAGATTGAATAGCCTGATGTAATCTGGAGATGGTGAAGACAGCGGAGACCCTGAGCTGACACGGAGCACTGGGTCTAAGGCCAGTACAGTATGTGTGTGTGTATTTGTATATGTGTTTATGTGTATATGAGTGAGAGAGAGAGAGACGGATGATAAAGTTGAGAGTGAAAGAGAATAGGTGTGTGTGTAAGGATGTGGTTTTTGTGTGTGTGTCTTTGAGCATCTATGCTACTATACTGACAGAAAACTCCAAGGTACTAAGAGAATGCCAACCACTATAGCTGACAATACAAGTGTAAAATATTCTTGTTCATGCATTGACATGATTGCTCGCATATGGAGGAGATTTATATTGTCAGAATTTGGAATTAAGTCTCAAATCTTTCAGTTTTCTCTGATTTGTAGTTAAAAATGAAAATTATCTATGGTGGATAACACAGATCCTGACAAGCTCAAATCACAATAATGGTTTGATTCTTGATGGTTGGTTTATTGACAAGCCTTCAGCATTACTAACTAAATACCATGAAATCCACAACTATCTTGGCAAAAATCTATGGTTCCGGGACGAGAAATAATCACTTCTAGGTTAGACTGAAGCAGAATTCACACACACAAAAAAAAACTGAACCGAAGGCATTTAGCCAGATCTATCATTCACATCTGCAAATGTTGCCTTATTTAACCTTAAGTTTTTTGTACACAACCCCTCGGCAAACTTCTGATGTAAAATGTGTGTATACCCCAAAAAATCTATTTTGTGTCTGTGATGTCATTTTGCTTTACTGCATCACTCTCTTTTTACCATATCAGTCCGCTAGATGCCATGCCACTACTTAAAGAACAACAAAACTCTCAAAAGCTAATGGAAAAGAAAATATAAACAGGGTAATAGTAAGAGAGAATGAGCGAGTGAATAATTCAATGAGGAAGGAGTGATATATGCAACGAAGGAGAGAAAAGAAAAAGAAACCATTTAGAGACTGAATGGCGATACTCAAAATCCTCTCTGTGTTGTCAAGGTCAATTGGTAACCAGGAAGCGGCCTGCCTATCTGTCCAATTAGCAACAACCAGGAAGGAAAACTTTCCTTCTCGGACCTGTGACCCCTAAAGCTGTGCTGCCGCAGAGATGACAGGGGCGGATCTGAAATGATGACAGGCATTAGCATTTTTCTGCAGTTAGCATTAGTGCAGGGCTGTGAGTGCATGCATGTGTGTGTGTGTGTGTGTGTGTGTGTGTGTGTGTGTGTGTGTGTGTGCGTGCGTCTCTGTATGTGCTTGCATACAATATTGTTTCAGGGGCTTTCACTGATAGGTCTTGATGTGGGATTAGCCAGTGCTGCAATTTAACTCTGGCCCCTCCTTCAAAATGGCCGACAGGAAGGAAGCTGCCTCAGACAGGGTCACAGCCCCACCCATTTTCTGAAGGGGACCTTGAGTTGAATGTTTTTCTTTCTCATTAAATCCCAAAAGGGAAAGACAGAAGAATCAGTGTGACATTGCTTTGTCTTTTCTACTCCACACTTCTGTCTAACCCGGAGTGACTGAGGAGATTCTCATTGTATTATATGTTTTGTATATTTTGTCTGATTACAGAAACTTAAACACTTTATAAAGTCTACACACTCATTCTGAGATTCTGAGACCTTTAAATGTAATAGGAAATATTGTAATTCATTAGCAGCAGGACTGGCTTAGATTATATTAGCTCTACCAAACCAAACCGATGGGTTTTTAGTAAACTTCTTAGTTTTTTAGTTTTAAAAAATCAGCTAGACACCCTTACTTGAAATGAATCCGGCCCCAATACCGTCACCCTCGGTGGATTGAGACCAGCTGGCCGAGAAGGTCTGGTGGTGATACTGACCCAGGGTCCTGCAAGAATGTAACAATCATTGTTAAAGATCCTAGTGTGAAAAACACGGGGTGGAAGAATTCACCTTTATGTTTATCACAAAGTTGGGAATTACCATTACACATATCTTGGTCGGATGAAGAATTTAATTTCAGGTCATAATTCATTATGGTCTTACCTGCGGTGTTGCCAGCCTGGTTATGGAGAACAAGTCGATACTTGTAGCTAGTCCAGGGACTGAGAGCTGATGAAGAGTCCAGAAAGGAAAGAGGTGGAGAATCTGGTGGGAGATGGCCCACTGTGGAGACTTGTTTGGTCCCAGCAACTCTACGCTCAATCAGCCACCTACCCTCAGTACAAGATACAGTAGAAATCAAAAAAGATAATTACATACAAATATGAGAGTCACACATGGATTGATTTGCATGCAGTCATCACTCACCGATCTAGTGGTCCATTGCTCAACACTGGTGCACCCCAGGACAAGAGAACAGAGGTGGGTGTGTCGGAGTAAAGGTGAGGTGCTGGAACCCCTTCAGGCGGAGCGGGGAGGGTACGAAACAGTTGAGACATCCCAGACATTGAACAACCCACACTGGTGCACACTTCCACCTAGATATTGGAGAACAATTTTGTAACACCACAATAATGCTAACAGTTTTCTTTTTACAAGTTCAAATTCTGGCACATTCAACTGCCAAGATCATCATGGCAGATGATTATTGAAATGCCAGGAAAATATCTAGGTATTGTTTTATATTCATCACTAGAGCATGATATGAGAGAAACATTGTTTAACTGCAACATTATAACTTGTATTTACATGTTTTGTAATTGTATAATATTTTGTTAAATGTTTTGTATTATACAATACAGTATTGTATTCTAGCAGAACGTCACCATAAAGTTATAATCTTCCACTATACTGTGCTATATACACTATACTATATATACATTATACTATATAGTACCTGGAGGCTGTAGGTGTGGTATGGCAGTAGATCGAGGAAAGTGTAGCTAGTCGTGTTCCCTGGAACAGTGACTGACAGAGGGAATGCATTTAAGTCTGAAGCTTCACTAAAGGAACTGGAGATCGGGCTTTGAAATGGGTCTTGTATTATAAAAGGTTCAGTGTTAGAGGTGGTTGCATTGTAGTCTGGGTTATAGACTAAACGGCTGGGGCTTACACTGGTGGTATTGGATTCATTGTGGTGGAATGAAATGGAAGTGGGACCTTGGCTTGTATTGCTGACACGAGTGGACTCAATATGGTTGTCTTCTGTAATAACAGGCTTCAAGCTAGAGAAAGGTTTAGGAACAAGGTTGGGTCGAGTGCCTTGGATTGTGTTTGAGCTGCCATTAGTGCCTGTGTTGAAAGTAGTCATGGGGATGTGGCTTGAGCCAGGGGAGGTAAGACTGGCTGTTGGCCTGAGGCTATGACCAGAGTTGAGATTTGCAGTGTTGGGCAGTAGGCCTGAGGAAGGACCTAAGCAGGAGCTGAGGGTTGTGTTGGAGCTGGAGACCGAGCTGGGTTTGAAATCTAAAGAAGAGGTACAGATGGGCCAAAGATAGAGGGTATAACTGCTGATAATGCCATTTGGTTGTGAAGGAGGAACCCAGGTAACTGTTACACTTCGAGGATGAAGCCCTGATACAGTTGGGCTGTCGACTGGTCCTGGACCTGCAGACAAGCAAGATGATGCATAGATGAAGAGAGGGAGAGGTGAAGAAAAGCAAGAGGTAAACATACTCTTTGTGTGGAATGAGAAATAAAAGTGAGAAGAGAGGATTTGTTCTAAAGAATTATTTGACAAGTAACATCAAGAATGACATCAGAAGGACAAAGAGTAATTTTGTCATCCCTATTCAAGGGATTAACATGAAAACTCTTTTTCTCAATTTCTCACCAAGCAACCCAAGATTGTATTTATGGATTCATGCAGTACTTGTGAGTGTTTGAATGTGAGTCTGTGCCTCTTTCAGCAGGGAATTCAGGTGATGGAGGTGATGTGTTGGCCAGACTGGGTTAATGGGAACACTTCAGCCCAACGACACACTGGGTTGGGGTGCACTGTGTTTTCATGTTCACTGCCATTTTCATTACCTGGGAGCGCCTTAAGTTCTCATGTCCAGAACGCAAAATGATCCTAAGTAGTATTAGAAGTATGCAGGCAGACAGAGATGCACATCAGAAGGCCACAAGCATACACGTCACATGACTTGCACATGTTCTTGCAGGAACCTACACAAAACTAGTCAGAGAGCTATTTCACTGCACGGTAGCTCATTTGAAGGTAATGCCCCCCCCCCTCCCTCGGCATTTACATCCCACCATACTGCTCTGTAATGGACACACACAGATGCATGTCCATATACATAGACACACACTTCTTCTAACGCACACTCACTCAAGCCCACACCCACAGTGATGCAGTATAGCAGTAATGGTGCTGTGTGAAGGGCAAGCAGATCAAGGTGACTGAGCGGACTGAGGGAGCGTGCTGCGTCGCTAAGTGCTACCGCTAACCGCTAACGGCTTTCCCAGATGGCAGTGTGGTATGTGTGTGTGCATGTGTGTGTGTGTGTGTGTGCATGGGAGAGACAGAAAGAGACAGAGATTGACAGAAGATGAGTGTATGCGTGCATGACTGTATTAGATATAAAGTGCACAAGCACTATATATGTGTCTGTCAGTATGAATGCATGAGACAACAGTTGTGTATGTACAATATGTGCATATTTTGCAGACTATCTACTGACTGTCTCTTCACAGGCCAACTAACATTCAGTGTTTGGCCCAGGATGTTCTCATTCTGTTCATTTTTTAAAATTCTTTAAAAGTTTAAAATTATTCTTTGTGTAATGTTAAGCACAATTAAAATGTTTTGTCTCATACTTTTCAAACCCTTTTAAAAAGTTGAAACTTTTCTGAAAATCTTAGTGTGTCAGATTTACTGACCCTAATTATCTATAAAAGCAACTATTTCGTGTCCTATAAGCAATTAACAAAAAAGAGTCATTGAGTTTGGCCATGTAAGGTATACATAAACATGTATATACATAATATAATATAGAGAGACGCACATCACCAGTACAGACACAAAGATGAATTACTATTGCAGCCAATCACACACTCACACTCACACTCACACACACACACACACACAGAGAGAAAGAAAGAGAGAGACAGAGAAAGAAAGAGAGAGACAGAGAGTCAGAGACATTTTTTCTATCTCCCACACAAATAAACAACAATGTAAAAATGGTGATGTAAAGCTTGGCTGATTTTACAGATCACAAATGGTCCCATGAACAACACATCTTTCCTTCTATCTGTCTCCTCCTCCTTCTCTTTTCCTTTCTCTGACCCCCTCCCTCCTTCCTCCCCACCACCTCTCTCTCTTGTTTGTGCTTTGTGTAGCGGTCTCTCTCTCTTGGCTCCCTCCTAAATAAACAATGCAGAGAGTTGACCTTTTGGGTTAACAGGTTTTTATGCTAGCTCTACTCAGCACTCACACTGATTCAATTACCACCAAAGGTCCACTGAACCCCACGAATAACCAAGGAGCCCGTACCCCTGTCTGCCTCTGTGCTTGTCTGCCGGCCTCTCTTCATGCCTCGCTGCACGCTCATTCATCTCTGCGGAGGGTTGGGGTGTCTCTCTACCTGTTTGTCTAATTTGAGGTTCTGCATCCATTTGACACTATTCTTGCCTGCCTTTCTTTGTCCTGTCTGGTCACGATGTCCATTCCAACAACAGACATGAAAGATGCACAGAGAGGGAGACAGACACAAAGTCCTAAACTACAATTAATTTCACCACAAAAGACAAACCAGTCACCTTGATCCAGCCCCCATCAACCAACCAAAATAACCCCTGTTGTTACCCCCCATTCCTCCCTCATTCCCTCTCTCCTCCCTTCCCCCACCCCCCTCCCTCTAAGTGTTGAGTGTTATTTAGGCTTTACTGGCGCGTGTAAAATTCTGCAATTTGAAGGGCTGTTAAGTTTTTCAATTGAAATTTTCATTTAAGATGCAGGTGATGCTTTTTTCCTTTTTTTTATTTTACTGACGCTTTACTGCTCTCTGGATAGGAGGGAACGAGTGTTGAGGGAATGCGTAGCAACCACTCTCTCCGGTTTCCTGACTCCTTATCTACCGTTCCCTCTTCCTCTCCCTCCTGCTCACCTCTTCCATTTTTCCATCTCTCATCCTCCCTCTCCCCAGTGCTCATCTTTTCTCTTGTCTCCAATACCCTTTTACCTTTTCTCTCTCCCCTGCCTCTCCAACCTTTTCATTCCCCATGCCTTTCCCTCTTTCGTCCCCCTTTCCCTTCATCTCTCCCTCCCCACCTCCCACCCTTACTCCTCCTCCTGCCAGTAAAACAGTAGCAGAAGGCTAAAACAGGAGTGCAGGGCCGCCAAGCTTTAAATCACATTTATAAGGATTTGGTTAGCATAGTAATAACACAATCAACTGACAAGGGCTGGGAGAGGGGGTCGAGGGAGTGTGTGTGTGTGTGTTTGTGCGTATGCATGTGTACTTGTGGTTGTATACATGTTATGTGGCTTCTTGTGCATATTTTTTTGTGTGTGTGCGTGGTCAGGGTCCATCCGTGTACATTTAAGTGTGTACATCTGTGTGAAGACCATAGGAGGGGTATTATTTTTTAGCCTTGTGCAGGGTTCTGTGCGTGCGTGTGTGTTTGTGTGTGTGTGTGTGTGTGGGTGGGTGACTGGGCTTTTGAAGGTGAGTCGAGGCTCCTAGGAGTCATAATGAGGACAAACGCTGAGCTTTACTGTTATCAAGATGCTTACGACACAGTGTCAAAACGTGACAAGCAATACGGTGAGAATTTACATTGCATTTCATATCTTTGCTTTTTCTACAGATTACTTGCTGCTTTAGAAGACACCAAAGAGGCAGTGAGAAAGAGGATGATGTATGACCAAGGTCATGAACTTGATTTGTATCCATAACATCATGAGTATGTGAGATGTGCATTAGCCTTTAAGTAACTATGACCATCACGATATCTTTGAAATGTCAATCATTCACAATTTTCAATATCCTTTTTGGACACTGACTATTTGTAGTGATATATTTAATTCTAACCTCCTGATGGATCCTGCATTACAGAGTGCAAACAAAAAGTTGCCAAGATGTATGGCTTTTAAAATATAACGTAGAAACATGCAAGTGTGTCGAATCAGTGGAGATGATTGGGTTTAGTAAGGAACCCAACTGACTGCTGAGAGTTTTTACTTAAAGAACTGCACATGTAAATACATGCACAGTTATATGCAGGTAATGAGCATATAATATAGAGTACATAATATATTCAAATATTCTAGTTATCTCATGATATGCATAAATAATAATGGGATTATGCTCATATTACTTCAACATTTCCTTGAGAGAGCTAAGTGAACAGAATACTGGGAAATAAGGTAGAGTATTATTTTATTAATGCAGTCACTCATTCATTAAATAACATGAATTCTTTGTGTTCTGTCATTACCTCTAACCTCATCTCTGTCCCATTTTCTTCCTTCTTTGCTTTAATTTAAGTTTGGTAAAACCGTGATTTTTAATGCTCTCTCTGCTTGGCTAAAATCATTTTGTCAAAATAGTGCTTTATTCATACTCTCTATAACACACATACATGCATTTTTCACACAGAACACACACACACACACACACACACACACACACACACACACACACACACACACACACACACACTTTCTCTCTCTTAGATCACTTAGCTGGTGTGAACATGGGAGTAGACAGAGGAAAGGGAGCTGTCCAACACAGCTAGAGTTTATGTTCACAGGAGCCGTCTGTCTGTTCTGCAGCGGCAGGAATTCATAGGGACCAAATTACATTAAAAAGATGGATATAAAAATTTAATGGAATGATAAAAAGGAAAGGAGGAAGTGTGGGTCTCTCTTTCTCTGTTCTGTCATTAGCCGCCTCTTCTCTTCCTCTTTTTTTCCTCAATTCCTCATTTTACCTTTTTGCCCCCTTATTTTGCTTTCTTCACTTTTTCTCCCCATTTCTTATCTTCTTTTCTCTCTATTCTCCAGTCTCTCTCTAAATAGTCAAGAGGCTAGTCTGTCAAATATAAGATGTGAAATCCATTCTGCAAAAAAGGACACACAAAGAGTATGAGAAAGAGGTATGACAAATGGAGGAGGACAGAAAAAGGAGAAAAATATACAAAAAAACGCTAGGAGAAACAGAGAGGGGGCTAAAGTAATAAAAGAGTATATATCCTTGGATCCCTATTATTAATGAGGGTCCATGTTAACATGCAGTATTGTATATAAAGTTCTGTAACAACATAGAAGCCTTGCAAGGTTACAGCTCACACATATACACATAGATCAAATTAGGGGGATCTCTTCCAAAAGAGGTAAAACCCAAAGGACCACTACACTATAAAAAATTAGTATGTGTATTCAGATCTACAGTATACTATGTCACTTGATCATATATATGAATGTGATATGAATGTGTGTGTGAGTTTATGTCTGTGAATGTTCAGGTTTATTGCCAAGTTAAGATTTTATGTACTTTGTGAGAGTAAATTCTTTATGTATAACTGCCCCTAAAGACAACAATCACATCATACCCACTGGCCTTAATATACATGAAATCACACTGAATGAAATGTACAAGTGCCTGCTAAGGTTGTCATTTTTTGTAGAATGCGGGAGAGGAGATTAGGAGGAGAGTGCAGCCTTTCCTGTCACTGCCAAGATGACGAGAGGATGGGTTTATGGTGACAAATTAAACATCAATGTTAGGAAAATCCAGTCTGGCTACATTTGGCTTTCTCCCATCATGGCTTTAAATCCCTTCTTATTACAAGCTTCAATCCCTATCATGTTTTCTATTATTGTGGTGAAAGAATTTTTAATTCATACTTTAAAATGATTGCACATTTTCACACTTAAACAATAGTGTATTTCCATGAATGGATGTTAAAATTCAACTGTAAAATGAGACAAGTAATTACTAGTAATCATCTGAAATCATTATAACACATAACACATAAACAAAATGATTTCCTATGTTTAAATGGCCAACTGCGTGCAGGTTAAGTAGCATCCCAGTGCCCTGTGTTTTTGTGTTTTTAATAAACAAATGTTGACTGTCACAGTTGAGTACTTTTAGACAACACATTATTGATTAACGCTGATTGATCTGCTGCTGTGTCTTGTTTTGTAGACTTTTTCAACTTCAACCCTTCCAGTTCAGTTCCAGTTAAACAGAGATGGAAGTAGGTAGTTTGTCTGCATGAAACGTCATGACTGTGTGTTGTTGCTTGTGAGCACAAGGTGTGTGATTGATAAGGAGGGCAAGGAGGTGTGTGTATGACACATGTTCTCAGTGTGTGTGTTTTTGTGTGTGTGTGTGTGTATACTGGAGTCTAAGAGAGGCAGAAAGAGAGGAACGGAGGTTTGAATGATGGGGTACAGTCAAATCTATTACAGTCCACACACACAAGTAGACAGAGAGAGGTAGAGTTGCATCAACATCAACACAGGTGTACACACAAACAAAAACACAAATGTCGTCCACCTTTTCCATAATTGTCAAGTACCTGGAAAAAGGGTTTTTATAAAAGCTGACTGTTTGAGAGAATGTGTGTGTATGTGTCTGTGTGTGTTTGCCAGAGGGAATTCAATTCTGCATAGCAAAGAGAAAAGCACAGGCTGATAATTTAATGCATCCTAAATGTCTGCAGTTGTGTGTGTCTGAATGGGTTTGTGCTTGTAACAGTGTGTGTAACTGCACTTGTGTTCATGTGGATGTGTATGTATACGTACACCACACACATATGTGTACGAACACAGCTCTGTGTGTGTACACATGTGCATGTATCCAATGTATGCAAATCTCAGCTGCTTAATGATAATGTATGTGATAATAGCGTGGTACTAATTAATTTATAACTTTGCACTGAGGAGGCTGTTCCAGTGGCTAATATGATTCTATTACAGCAATTAGCCCACAATGACACTGGCTAGGTCACTCACACACAGACACACACCTTACAGTATGCAAATCTCACTCTGTCAATGTGTTTCACTCGATCTTCCTCGTGCCCATGTTTCCATCACCTTCTTCGTTTTTAGCACGTTCTGTGGCAGTCTCTCATCCTTATTGTCTCGATCATATTGAGCACCTCCACTAACATCAAGAAATGAATACACTTGTATAAAATAAAACCTTGGAGACTTCCAGGAAATAAAAGAAAACTGGGCAGAGGCTCTATTTTCCACACCACAGGCCATATGTTTAATGTTCGAGAGTATTGTTTAGATCATCACCTAAAATCAGGAGATCTGTCAGACTCCTTGAGTTTAACTTTGACTCAGCAGCACTGACGGCCAACTGATGGCAGAGGCCAACAAGCAAACAGCTGCTGCCAGCCACCTGCCACCCAGTCACTTGCAAAACTCGGCTGGACTACTGACATGAGCACCCAGGCAGCACAATTGAGTATGAAAACACATAGCCACCAACCACCGCCAACAAGCAGCCTATAGAACAGCAGCAGTGAGTGTTTCTCTAAAGCAACAACAAGTCTGTTTATGACCACCAAGGGAATAATTTATGTCTTCTTGTCACGGTTATTGATCAGTGGCTTTCCTGTTTTGCTGTTTTTGCATTGTCTGTGTGCACTGGAACAGATGTGTGAATGAATTCATCTATGCTTTGTGAATGTTAAATTTCTACATGTGCATTTGTGTGTATGAATACTGTACGTATACTTACTGTCCTCTGCAGTGTTTAGGGTTGCCCAGGGTCCAGCTGTCTGCCCATGTGTGTGCGAAACCACCACTCTAAACAGGTACTGCGTGTACGGCAACAGGCCCTCTACGTGATAAGAAAAGGTGTCTGTTGCATTTTCTACAAGCCTAGGAATAGATGGACACAGACATAATTACATGTATTGACACACACTCGGATTTGGTCAAAATGTGCTGTGGAGGAATCAAACAGGTGGTCAAACACAGACAGTGAATAATTTATTTTACAAATGGTGATTTAGTACTTAAAGCTAGGGAACGCCACATGCACTGTTCCTGATGAATAATTGGATCTGACCGACATTTGATGTATATGTATATTATTCTATATCAATGTAGATGCAGTTTTGGACGAAAAAGAAAAATCCCAAGTAAGTCTTTACACCTTTATGACAAAAGTATGAACTTTACCATTGCTATGGATGCCATTTGTCATGGCCATGGTTTATGTTATGATTTATTTTTATATTTAGAAATATTTAGAAATATTTAAAAAAATTAAATATTTAGCAACTTTTTAAATTCTACCTGGGGCCAAATGATTTTACTTTCAACTTTATCCATGATCGCTTGTTTTGGTCTGTCATGCCCAATCACAGAGATTCAGCACTGAGCAGCTCCCCAGAGTGTCAGTTCCTGACCTGCATGTTGTTGTTACACAAAAATTAAATATAGAACTGAACCCAATATTATGTTGCCGACATAAATTAACCATTTTTATAGCATACATGTAGCGACCATTCCAGGGTGAATGGTGTGGGAATTTTGGTCAGAGATGAAAGAAAAGGAAATAAAGATGACAAAGATGTGAACAACCACAAAGCATTTACCTAGTGTTCAGTAATAAAAGGTTACCTGAATAGAACAGTTTTGTACTGAACAGTTTGTGTATGGAACATGGTTAGTACATTTTAAATCTCATATATTTGGTAGATGCTTATTGCAAGAAAACACATTGTTCTTTCTAAATTTATTTTTATTTTAAGTGTGACATTATCAAAGTCAAGAGACACATTTCACTAACCAGTGACTATCTTGGCAATATCTACAATATTTTCAAAGCTTTTTATCATATCCCCCTGTCCTACCTGATCCCATATCATATAATCATACAAAAGAATCTAGGACAAAGTAAAAGAATATTGTCATAAATGAGGGACCGTTGACCATTTAGCATCAGATAGATAGAAGGGATGAATGAATGAATAAATCAGGGAACAATGAGATTTCCATAGCAGAAGAGGAGGAGGGCATGGCTGTCTGATATATAATACATGTAGCTAGTCATTTATTTATTACCACAGAATGAGAGCCTCCTCTTCTTGGATTAAATTGCAATTTGTTGTCAGGAAGCATGTAATGAATACATATCAGATGCACACCCTCTCTCTCTTTTTATTCTATCACATTTTCTCTATCTCCCTCTGCCCTGTCTCTGATTTTTTGTCTTTTTGACTCTACCCCCGTCTCTCCGCCTCATTCCCTCTCTGTTTTTCTGATGGTCTGTCATATTGATGTGACATATTCAGCTGTGCTGTATAATGTACCCCTTTGTACGTACGTGTGTATGCATATGTGTATGCTCACATTTTTTAGGTGAATATATGTGATATGTATCTGAGAATGTGTGTGTCTGTCATTCTCTTATAGCTGTTTATTATCACGTCTCTGTCTCAGACCACTTGCATGTGCTGTGGACAACTTTGTGCAAACTTATCCACATGTTTATGTACTGTTTGTGTGCATTTAAAGCTCTCTCTCTCACCTTATCACTGGCCTCTGTCGGGATGTCCTCATTTGCAGGCTGTAGCGGAGTGGGCCTGGTGCGTTGGAGTGGGCAGGAGGGTACCAGGATACATTCAGACTGTCACTGGCTGCATGTGCTAGCGTCGGAGATGACAACCCGTCTGGGGCTATGAGGAGAGAGAAGATGGTGAGAGGGAGACAAGAGGAGAGAACAGGTGATGAAGGAAAGATGGAGGTGGTGAAAAAGAGATGAAGGGATGAAATGGGAACAGATGAGAGTAAAACAAAACAGGCAGCAAAAAAGAAATAAACAAAAGAAAGATTATAATACATTTGTCATTTTCATATTGGCATTATCAAAGTCCTTGCTCAACTGCATCCCAAAAGATTGCCTTTCACCTAGGTATGGCTCTGCTTAGAGAGGAAACAGAACTGTAGACAGAGGTTAGAAGGGGAAAACAAAAGGGGAAAAAGACCCAAAAAATATGTAAAGAGAATGCCTCAAGGAGCCGTCAGACTTACTGATATATTATAACCTCTCTCACTTGCACACACACAAACATGCACATACACACAGCGTTATGACCCTGCTTTCAGTAGAGCCCCTCTTTTCCAGCTGAACATGATAGCTTATTGTTAGTGTTGGAAAATCAGTAAAAACATCTTGATTCTGTAAGATTGCACAGCTCTTAACAGAAACAGAGAAGATGCAAGGAAAGACAGAATAAGAAAGAGATAAGGACAACAAACACAAGGAGAAAATGAGAGTGACCGTTGTGTTGACTATGTGAAATAAGAGTAGGCCCTTTGCTGTATAAAGTGACCCTTCAATCAAACACACTGGTCTCTTGCCACTACAACAAGACTGATTGCTCAAGGCATCTTATCCGAAAGATGACTGTTGCAAACACACACACAAACACACACACACGCGCACAAGCACACACGCGCGCACACGCGCGCGCACGCACGCACACACACACACACACACACACACACACACACACACACACACACACACACACACACACACAGTGTGTTGAAAAACCCAGCCTCAAAATGATTTTTGAATACTATTAGTGGTCATCTCCTTCTTCTCTACTCTTTTTGTGCATTTATGTGTGTGTGTGTGTGTGTGTGTGTGTGTGTGGGTGTGTGTGTGTGTATGTTGGTTGCTGGTTCTAAAGAGTTACTGATTCATTTGTTATGAATGTGTTTTATAGAAGGATAGCTTGAACTTGAAAACAGAGAAACAAGAGAACAAATCAAAAAATGAACATGCAGAAATTATAGGTGCCACCTACATTCAGCATTTAGGTTCAAGTTCAGCATGTGTTTCTTTTCAGTCTCTTATCAGTCACATTCTGTATTTACTATACCATGAGTCTGTGCCACTGGGCAACTAGTAGATCTAAAGCACTAGTGAAGTAATTTTGGGCCAGTTTAATGATTGTTAGTTTAAAAAATTTTAAAACATGTTTTTACAGCTAAAAGGATTTGATAAATTACTGGATCAATAAGATAAATCCATATTTGGATTCATCAATAGTAACATTTTTTCGATGCCCATCCTAGTTTCTATTTTTTAATACAGAAGATCCTACTGTAGATCAGTAGGTCATTTCCTGAGTGTGTGTGTGTGTTTCAGAAACAAAGCATTCATGTGTGTGTAATTCTTGAAACACGTTGATTTCTGCTTCTCTGACACACACACACACACACACACACAAAACACATACATCACAAAGACACACACTGTTGGTGAGCCTGTGTCTCTCTCATGCTGTGTTAGCAGGTACAATATCAGAGGTGTCACTAATCGTTTTAAACTATGCACTTTTATGTTCACTTCTCTCTCTCTGCTCTCCTCCTCCTCTGCTCTTCTGTCTCTTGCTCGGCTATCTTCTCTCTGTTCTTTCATAGAACAAGGACGCATCAAGACAGTTTGCCTTAAAGAAGTCTAAAGAGATGCCAGAGGCACAGAGGTAGAAAGAGAGATAGAAAGAGAGGAAACGTCTGGTATTTAAAATTTATACTTTCTTATGCCTTTGTTTTGAACTTGAACAGTAGAACTTTCCGAAGTCTGTCTTTTGTTGTTCTCTGACTAAGACATGGGTGTGGTTTGTGTCCATATGTATGTATTCAACACTTTTGTTAACCTTAGCTAAAGTGGTAAAATGTGTGGTGTTTATAGGTATGTGTGTGTTTTGTTACTGCCTGGTTACCATTATCTGCTCTGATCAGCTTTGACATTTATCAGTATGCAGAATCAGCCTTCTACACGATTACACGCACGCACACATGCACGCACACACACACACACACACACACACACACACACACACACACACACACGCACACACACACACACACACAGAAAGACAGGGAAAGGCTGTGTAAAATCAGATATATGTGTTCAGACCATTAGGTGAAGTCAATGATCCGTGCGTGTCTATGTACTGAATAATTGTTTTTTCTTTTGCAAATCCAGCTATAAAAATGAACCTTTTCTAGTCACAAGAAAAGCATTTAAAATCTGAGTGAGATAAAAATTAAAAAAAAAAAAAAGGCTACAATTATGGTCATTTAATTTAAAGCATACACAAGTTAGAGGTGGACAAAAGTGCCTTCTTCCAATGGAGGCCACAAATATACTATCATACTCAATTTTCCTCTAAGGAAGGAAACTCCTATCCCTGTCCATGTGACTGTCGTGTTTTAGTCATTCAGTAGAGATGCAGAGGTAAATTTTCTATGTGTGTGATTGTTTCCACACTGTTAGTAGTTACTTAATCAAATTAGTAGCCAGTGCAAAAACACTACCCATGGTTTTACACCCAGTTCACAGCCCTTCAAACAGATTAATTACAATAATAAATACATAAATTGATAAAATAACTTGAAAAATACTTCATGTCATGTTGGCTGTACAATACACATTTGACGGGTCATGTCTGCACCCAAAGCTCAAAATGAACCTTCCTACACCTGACTTGACAAATGTGCACTTGCTTGGATGTCAATATGATAGCTACTTACATCAGTTTCTGAATAAATATCAAAATTATACCATGCATTTGCACATTAATGCAACCCCTCATTTTTAATATTTATGAGGGTGATGAGTCTCTTTAGCATATAACATATATGTATGTATCTGATCAGGACATAGAGATTTATATGATGGCTATGTGCATTTCCAGTGAAAATCAAGCTTGTAGCACGTACTCATGTGGTGGGAGGAAAATCTTTACTGTTTGTTGTGGGTGTGTGTACCTGCTGGAGGTGTAGTAACATTGAGTGGCAGGCTCTCAACACATCCCTGTGTGTTACACCCTCTGATCCAGAAGCTGTAGTTGGTGTAAGGCTGTAGGTCAGTCACAGACAACCAGCTGCCGGCTGCTGTACTTCCATCTAACACAACATCACCATCTAAGAGACAGAGAGTCACACAAAGACAGACATGTAAGGTCTTAGGCCAAGAAAGCTCTATATATCTAGCGAGGAGGTAGACAGTGATGTCTTACACAGATTATTTTCATGGCACATTTATTTATTAGAGTCATCACAGTGATGGCAGAAAAGCGATTCATAAAAGATAAAAGAGTTCAAGAGAGAGGAATACTGACTGAGATTAACTGAGAGTGATCAAAAGAGAGAGGCCTCCATATTGAGGTTATGCAAGGATAGTCAAAGAAAAAGGATCAGAAAATTACACTATGTAAGCCTATCCAATATATTTAGTTGGACACACACACACGTGCCCAAACACATATCAGTTCTGTGTGAACTAATGAAGGCAGTGTGTATCAAAGAAACAAGGCGTTATGGGTAACTAGAGCAAAGCACCACCACTCTCTTTCTTCCACACCTCTTCTATCCTTCTCTCCACTCATTTTAATCTGTCTGTTCCTCTGTTAGGTGCAGATCAAAGTCTATGACTCTGTGTGTGTGTGACAGAGCGAGAGAGAGAGAGAGAGAGAGAGAGGGAGAGAAAGAAAGAGAGACTTGGTGAATATGTGTAAGTTAAAGGAGTGTTTTCTGCTGTTTCTCATCTTCCTTTTCTTTCCATGTCCAGTTCTCCTCTTCTGTTTTGTTGGTCCCCTCCAATGTTTTGTTGCTCTTTGCAATTTTTTCTAATACTGTACATCTATGTAAATATGAGCCTCTCATCTCTGCTTTCTCCGTATACTATGGCTTCACCGCTACTTCCCTTTGTTCTTCCTCCCATCTTCATACCACTGTTTTGCTCTAGACTCTTATATCATCTTCCCTCTCAAGTCAGTGGCAATATCAAAAAACCTTGTCTTCTCTATATCACTCTGGTTTGATTACTCCTTTTTTGACTTCCACATTTCATGCCTGACTTTCAGTTGTCAGTTAGGAGTCTGTTCGTATGTGTGTGTATATCTTTATCCATGTTACTGTTCTACTCATATCTGAAACAAAATTCATCAGATAATCCACTTTCCGGCCTTAAAACTGGTAATAATATTAATTGTCCTCAGAGGAAAGCAACAGTGACTGCTGTATTACACTCACTGATCATTTTATACAATGTTTATGTGGTGTCTGTATTTGTGTGTGCATGACTGTATGTGTTACCTATGCTTTTGTAGTATAATGTATAGCTGAGGTTCCCATTCGGTCTAGGAGGGGCTGTCCAGCGGGCTCGTAATGATCGAGAGCTCTGATTGGTCAGTTCCAGCAGTATAGGCCCTTCAGGGGCCATCTCTAATGTACGCACCTCCATCTGATTTAAAGAAAAAAAGAGAAGACACACAAGCTCACGTGCGTTAAAATGCACACAGGAACAGACATGTAGCATGTTTTATATCACTGAGTGAATTACTCATAGTGTTATAATGTAATACTCCAACAAGTTTTAGTTTTGAATGAAACCAATCAACACATCTGGCCAGTATTACCTCTAGATCTGGTTTTTATATCCTCTTTCTTTTATCCTTTTATTTCCTCTCTCTCTCTCTCTCTCTCTCTCTCTCTCCTGCCACATTTTTCAAATTTTTCAATCCACTCAGTGTCCTCTTTCTCTCTTTCCACCATCGCCTTGCTCTCTTCTTCGGTCTCATTTCCTCCTGTCTCACTTTCCTGTTCCTCTACTGCCCTTCGCATCCCCACTTTCCACCTCATCTCACTTTTTCACTTTTATCCTTAAACTCTCTCCTTCCCTGACTCCTTCCTTCTCCCTTCCATCCTGCCATCTCTTCCTCTTCTCCTCTTCATCCTGTTCTTCCCCCCTCCCCTTCCCACCTTTCTCTCCTCTTGTTCTGCTGTGTCAGCTGATCTTGCGGTCTTTGACTAAATATGGCGTCCGTATTGGAAAAATGCCCCAAAATATGGCCTGTCGTCAGAGATGTCGTTGAGCTGGAGTGGCATTTCCTACCAAATGTCAGTGTCGTCATGCCAGCGCTCGTTATTGAGCCGAAAGAATCGATCACCTTTATGATGCCCAGTGACACACACGCACACAGATACACATGCACGGGCAACACATATACACTTTGCAAATGTTTGAGTAGGCATTCCCACATGTATACCTGTGTTTTTGTATATCACAAAGGATCTTGCAGACTATTTTATTATAATACATTAATTACTGACTAATAAGCGATTCACTGACCATTGGTCCTTTGCCGCAGCCCTGTGCAGTACAGGCCTGCAGCCTGAGTACATGCCGGCTCCATGGAGAGAGTCCCTCCATCACAAAGAACCTCTGGGAAGAACTGGAGTTTAAAATGAGGACTCCATCCAGCCAGAGACCATAGCTGGTTATAATGCCTGTCAAAAGAACACATCTGATTATGACATGTTAACCCAGCTATTAATTTGAGGAGCTTACCTGAGTCACTGCAAACAAGTTTCAGTGTTAACTGTATATGAGAACCTTTTTACAGCACATAATTCTCTTCACATGTAAACATAACAAATGTGTTAAATTCATTCCCTACATCAATCCACTTGTGTAACATTCAAAGCACGATATCATAACCTTAACTCTAAATCCTAACTACAAAACAAAACATTTCTATATCACTGAAAAAACTGTCCACTTCATTGCATTGGTCACTCATACACTGTAAGACAGTTTCAAGACTATGAGGAATCCCAATCACAAAGTGAGCTTTGCTTTGCTGGGATGCTGTCTGGGTCACTGGATTACAATGCAAATGAAAACTGATTTAGGGGCTCCAGACCTGCCAGTCAATGTGTCCTAGTGTGATCCAATGATGAAAACAGCACTGAAACAACAAATGTAACCGTAGGCGTTACAAAGATAAAGGCCCTCAGGAGGACAGTAGTACCAGTGTGAATACATGCACGCACGCACGCACGCACGCACGCACACACACACACAGAATGTGGGTGCAAATAGCTGTGCTCCGCAAACTCCTCCACATACAGGGACGCTCCACACATACATACAAAGATACACACACACTAAGATGGGAAAAACTCACACTTGTCCATACACACACACACACGCACACACACAGGCACAATAATTACATTACATTACATCCACCTAATAAAAAAATGAAACAGTACGGTGCCAAATGTGCTTTTCCTTAATAAAAATGCATACAGGGGGCTCAAAAGATCAGTGCTAAGAGCTAAGAGTCTATTCTGCTTTAATCATGTGTGGGTTTTATTATTGCTCAATACAGATATACACACCTATCAGGGAAATGAAGACACAAAAACCCCACAGACGCCAACTACATCTGGGAAGCTCTTAATGTGGCCAATCACATGCGTGTGAGAGTGTATGTGTGTGTGTATATGTGTGTGGATGTCAGTGTGTGCTTGTGTGTGTGTGTGTGTGTGTGTGTGTGTGTGTGTGTGTGTGTGTGTGTGTGTGTGTGTGTATAAGCCCATATCAGTATAGGTTGTAATAAAGACAGGTTGGGAAATGAAGCAGCGAATGCATAACAGGCTTATTTCCCCTCTTTGTCTGCGTGTTGCCCCGACCTAATCCCCGAGAGGATTATCCCCCACAAATCCCTGCGGAATTGGGGAGAAGGGGGGCAAGAGAGAGAGAGAGAGGACGAGAGAGAGAGAAAATAACACAGAATCTCAGTCCTCTGGAACCCATCACCATCGTCATCGTCATTGTTGCCGTCCATTTATGAAAAAAGGGTAAATGAAAAAAAAAAATCCTGAGCCCTTCTCCCTTTTTAAGTAAAAATTAAAGCTTTTTAAGCATGAGATAATCGGGTAATCATGATTAAGTGTCTCCCTTGTTATAAATTTCTGTCATCAGATGAGAAAAGCTTTAAGTAATTTATCCAGGCTAATATGCACACACATCACAGGGTTTATGGTGCAAAATGCACTCATGTGGCATTAAGCGTAAAACACACACTATTCACATTACACACACACACGCATTATGGAATTACACATACTTTAACGAGCATGGCAGTAACATTTGATAATATGTGGCAGTGCGTTGTATGTTAGAGTGAAATGGGGTGGGAAATCCTCAGATGGTTTTTCATCACTCAATTCATTTGGTTTCATAAGATGTAGCATTTGTTAATACATTCCTTGATAATTCATGTTAGTATTTTATTTATTAATTCATCCACTAGTTTTCAAAATTGTATTGTGCACAAAATTTTTACGTCGACAACTTTGAATCTCTTCACCTTAAGACATCTGCCCACATAAAACAGTTATGCACAAATAACTTTTTTTTTTTTTTTTTATATCTAGACAGCTCCAAGTCAATTGCCGGATTCCAAATTCATATCCAACATACATGAAATACACTTTGGCTCAGCTCTTTGCAATGAATTTTAATTGGCTGCCAGTAAACTAGATGGAGATAGGAAGAATAGAGACAGTCACTCTATGTACTTCCAGCCTGCAGTTCTCTATTCAGTCAAAAGGGAGCACTTTTCATCCACTTAAAGGAGCTTGGTGAAGCACTCCCCTCTCACTGCTCGCCTCCGTTTGTCCCGTTCTCAAACTGTACGTTCTCTCACCCTGCCTCTGTCTCTTTCCCCAGTCTCTCTGAGTTGTTTTGCCCTCTCCTTTCTGTTTCTCTTTCTCTTTTCCTCTTTTCCTTTTCTCTAACTGTTTCATCTCTATCTCTTGCTGACCCATCTGGTTACCCTCGTACAAAGGGAAATGTTCTCCTGTTTCATAGTCATATGTACCTGAACCATGTCCAGATCTTCATATCAGTGTGTTCTGTGATGGACTGGGTTACAGTAGATACTGACACCTTGAATTCACTTCCTGATCATGATTCTTGTTAATGTTTCTCTACATGTTTCATCTCTCACAAGTTTCCAATCCCTTCCTGCTGAGAAAATGCATTTAAAAATATATTAAAAAAAAAAAACATTGTCATGAGGATGACTGGAAGGTTGTGTTTGTTTGTGTGTATTTTGATAAAATTATTATTATTATTCTAAATGTTGCTGTTGATAAACGCTTATGTATATTTTAATGTTTTTGGTTTGTGGGTATGTGCCAGAGTAAGTGTACGTCCTCTCACCATTTGGAGTGTCAGGAGGTGTCCAGCTGACATTGAGTGCATATGGGGACAAAGGGGTGACCAGCGGTGCAGGAACATTCTCTGGGGTGCTCTCCTCAGTCTGAGCATGGCTGGGAGGGCTTAAAGTACACCCACCACCGGTGCAGGCCTGACACCCACACACATACACACACACACACACACACACACACACACACACAAATACATGAATGTATGGATGAATGTATGATGCAAATCAGAAAGATGATTTACAGGGTAGAGGAAGGCACTTACAGCCAGTGTGATGGTGTAAGTTGTTCCAGGGGTTAGGTTGCGAAGCGTGTGGTCTTCAAAAAGTTCAGAGCTGTTATAGGCAAGCACAGGCCGTGCACCATCACGTGACAGGAAGATGGAATAGAACTCCAAAACACCATTGACCTGAGAGGGCTGAAACCACCTGGAGATGGAGAGAGGAGTCAGCAGAGAAGGAGGAAACAACATACTGTACATTTACTACCAGATCATTACTTTAATATTCCAGTGTGTGAAACCTTTTTATGAGACATTTTTACTGCATTTCAGAGGGAAACGTTTTACATTTTATTCCACTGTGCTTATCATATAAGTGTAGTGTCCTGTTAACCTTTAGATTAAAAATAAGGTTGATTCCATCTTTCTAGTAACAACATTATTCTGAAGAGATCAAAACTACAAATTTATCTACAAACAAATTTTCCTGTTTAACTACAGCCTGATACACTTACAGCCCTCTAATATAGACCTCCATTGTTGTTGAAAACTGTGAAACTATTAAACTAAAGTGATACACATGGCTAGTGTACTTAAAATGTTGGACTGTAAAGATGACTAATGTTTAATTGAAAAAGAGCAGTCGTCCCTTCTGAATAAGGATGACTATTGTTAAAAATATATCAAGATGTTACCAGGACTGCATGAATTTCATTGGTTGCTCACATCAACTTACTGTTTGTTACGCAGCACTTTAATATTGTATTTTTTCTGAATTGTGTGTACATATTAAAGGTACAGTACCTAGCATCAATACAACTCAAGGATTAAAATAAGATTGTCGCAGAGTTTATGTATCTGCATGTGAGTGTGTGCTTACGTGTGCGTGTGTGTGACTATCATTGTGTTCCCATCTGCAAGTAGATAGAAACACAATACTGAGCTAAGGTGTCTTACACACAACACACACACAGGTATGCTGCACACACAGTTTCCTTTGTGAGAAAGAGGTGTCTCCTTTTCTATATTTAGAACAGGAAGGTCATCCCCGACTGAGAGAGAGAGGGAGAGGACAAGAAGCATGCAGAGTATTCATTACAAAATGTAAGAAAGAAAGAACTGGCAAAATTCAGATTAAAACATTTTTGGCTGATTCATTAATGCTAGTATACAATTATTTTTTCTAATTTCTCCTAGGATCACAGGAGCTGCTGAACATGTCTTTATGACCAAGCTGTATCCTCTGTCCTTTTAAATGCTGCATGATTTGTGCCTGTTGACATTGTTGGAGGAAATTTTAAGCTCTGACAAAATAATTTAGTGTAAAAAGTATGAAAATTATAAGAAAATTCTAATATTTATTTCATTTCATGATAACTTTGTAAAACACAGTGGTGTAACAAAGTTTTGAAACAGAGGTGTACACTTTTGACTTCATACAAAATCTAAAGTATCTGATAATTTATTAATCCCCAAATTTTGGGAATAACACATCACATAAATAATTCATAAATAAATGAGCAAAATAGTCCTGCAATTTTTACAAATCCCAGAGAGTAACCCAACCCTCCTGGCATGGTAGCAGGGGGAGGCCATTTTAAAAAGTGATGGATTCCTTTCTTGGTTCCTCCCATTAAAAGCCAGCTTTTGAATGACTGATGAGTGTGTGTTAGCACACAATTAGCCACTGTGGCTAATCTATCACATTTATGATAAGATTTATATGCTGTCGATTGGCAGTGTGATGTATGTCCACTTTTGAAAAACTAAATCAAAGGGGAGTTGTAATAATCTGTATCATAATTCACTGCAGTAATGGTTTTAGAATACCACTGGTTTAAAAGTGTGTTATGAAATTAGTGTGAAACAGACGGCTGCTTTTTCAGCATGTTAAATTTAAAACCATGCTCTTGAGATGCAGTGGGTTCAAATCAAATCACCATCTATGAAGTGTCAACCTGTCTCCTGCACCTTCCGTCTCCATCTTTTCTGATGTTCTCTACATTGCACACTCAAAAAAACAGCATCACTGCCATCAAGTAATTATCAACAGCACATTATTATACATTAAAGTATTGAATATTGAATTAAATCAGAGAAAAAATGTCAGTAAAATAATTTAGGACTGTTGTAGTTTAGCCAGGTAAAGTGAATTCTGCAGCTGTCCTGAACATGCCATACATCCCAGTGACGGCGCACATGTCTGATGCTGTGGTACCTTCACAGCTGAGTCTGCTTGTGTGTGTATGAATGTGTTTGTGTCAGGTAGTGTTAGGTGAGGGCAGGGAATAAATCTGCTGATATTGTTTTGTTCAGATACTGCAGCCTACCACAACCTTTCTCACAGTCTCTCGCTCTTTAACACACACACACACACACACACACACACACACACACACACACACACACACACACACACACACACACTTTCTTTTTAAACATTTCTTACATTACCCTCCATTCTTTCCTTTAAAACTCACACATCTTTCTCTCCTCCTCTCTCTGGTCCAACTGTCTTAACATTTTCTCACAGTTGTTCTCCCTCCATCTTTCTGTCTTTCACAGCTTTTCTCACAGACAAAATAGAGAGGTATTGACCAGGTATGATCTCTCAACCTCCGCCTATTACCAATGTGCTAACAAGGCAATATGCAGCCTTCCCACACCTGGTAAATGTATACAGTCCAGACTGAAAGTATTTGGACAGTCACACATTTTTGTTCTTCTAGCTCTGAGCTTCAGCACATTCAGTTTGAAATAAAATAGTGCCAAGTCTCAGTTTTAATTTGAGAAGGTTTACATCAATATAGAAAAAACTGTGTGGAAGATAAAGGCCTTTAAACATAAAGTGCCCAAATTTTCTGGTTTCAAAAGTAACTGGAGTGACATGAAGTGAAACAAAATCATCAGGCCGTCACTGCAGACTCCTTCAGCTCGTGCTTGTTGTGGCATCGTTCTGTCTTTAGTCTGGTCTTCAGCAAGAGGAATGCAGCTCAGTCAGACTGAGATCAGGTGATTGACTCAGCCAGTCGAGGATATTCCACCTCTTCACTCTGAAAAACTCTTTGGTTGCTTTGGCTGGAGGTTAGGCTCACTATCCCACTGAATGATGAAAAGTCATCAAATGAGTTTTTATGCATTCAGCTGAATCTGAGCACAAAGAATGTTCATGTATACCACCACATGCAGCCTGCTGCATCCTCAGTAGCAAAATCATCAATAAATACCAGTGTCCCAGTTACAGAACTTTGTTCCAGAATCTGACCAATTTTTCTTTTTGCATATTTTAGTGAAATGCAACCTGGTCTTTCTTGTTTTGAGGTTTACCAGGTTTTTGTACTATGTGGTGAATCCTCTGACGTTATGGTCATCAAGTCTTATCTTGATTGAGATGATTTTTAACTTGCATTATGTACAAATTAAGACTTTGTGAAAAAATATTTTACATGTTTCAATTTCCAAAAAACAACAAAAATGAAAAGGTTTTGTGGCTCCATAGAAACACAACTGACACTGGAAAAATGTAAGCTATTCCAATAAAGCTGCACCACTGCATCCACTTCAAATTGTTAGTATTACTCTGTGACTTTGTTGTTGTTTTAGAGGCATAATATTCCTACTGATAAATAAATGTGCACCTCAATCAGACATATATTATTAATTCAACATGTGGTATTATTCACTTCCTTTTTTAAATTACTCTGAATAAATTTATGAGGGAAAAATAATCATGAATGGGCAATAGTTTGATGCTTTTTCTCCATGTATCAATACACTCACATATGCACATATGTACTCTGTGTGTGTACAGTGTAGATGCACTCTGCTGATCCAAAACGATCCAAGCATTACCAAGATCATCACATCTTAACCAAACAATAATTTCCCCCTAACATACTGGGTGCCTTCAATTTACTCCTTCTCCATCCTCTCACTCACCCTGTCCGTTGTTCAAGTGTGTGGATATGCCTGCGTATATGTGTGCATGTGTGTGTGCGTGTATGAGTGGCACTGTGCCCTCCTGTGGTGAGTCCCACTGTAAGTGACAGTCAGGACACTAATGGCTTTCACGCAGATTGACTCTTACATACACACACAGACTCACACACACACAAACACAGGGACGTTTGCACATGAATCTGATAGAAAGAGTGCAGAGATCTGTCTTCCTCTGTCCCCTCCCTCTACAGGTGAAAGGTCAAGTGCAGGAAAATATTATGCAGAAGGTCACATTTTCTCTGTCGACCCGTCTCTCTCTCTCTCTTTGTATTTTATACAGTCACAACATATGAAATACAAATGAAAAGCTATAATATGCTTGGGATTATTTTTATTTTTCCCTGTCCTTTTCAGTGATTGTGAAAAATTAAGTTTATCATTCTCATTTGTGAGTAAATACTTCGATATAAAAACCGCAGAGGTGGGTGCATTTCCGTCCACCTGTTTTCATGTGCATTTTCAGAGATTTTGCAAAAATGTTTTTTATTCTTGACTGGGTTGGAAAAGTTTGTGTATCAATAAATGCAAAATGCGACAAGGTCCAATGGAAACAGACAGTCAAATTAATTATGATGTATATAAAGCATTTGACTTAAACGTCCACTGTAGAGACACTGCTCCAGGACCAGCAGGTTCAGGAAAAGCTTCTTCCCTGCAGCGGTCACCCTGCTGAACTCACAACCCCGGTGTCCCCCCCCACACACACACAACCCAGAGACTGTGACTGCCACACCAACCCCCTCAGCCACCTAACCTTGCACTGAACTGTTCTGAACCGTCTCTACTCATTGTCTAGCACTCACTGTATTTATTCCCGCTACCTCATCATTGTAATTTTGTACCCTACATATGCACATCTCCACTTTACTTATGCACACCCTCACTTTACATACCTGTACAGCACACACTTGCACTTTAACTGCTCTTTTGCACTTCTGGTTAGATACTAACTGCATTTCGTTGTCTTAGTACGTGTACTCTGTGCAATGACAATAAAGTTGAATCTAATCTAATCTAAAATCTAATCTAAAAAAAAACTAGCAGCAGATGAAAAAGAATCTGTGTGGAGCAATGAGACAGTATAAACTACTATGCCTTGTGTCTCTCACTAAGTGAAAGTACTGTTTGTATATGAAAGTGTGTCTAACCACTCTATATGGACCTGATACATTTATCTACTGATGAAAGCTGAGTGCGAGTATGTAAGTATGCACTGTACTTACTCCACCATAATAGTCCGCGAGTCCAGCAGGGTAAGATTTGGTGCTTGTAGTGGCCCAGGAGGAAGCTGAGAGGTCACCATTGTAACTCGTGAACTGTTGGTGCAGCCCACTGAAGTGCACGCACTCAGCAGCAAGACATGAGTGGAGTACACACCAAGACCTGAAAGAAAAACACATGATAAATAAACAGATGATAATTCAGATTTATAAAACAAAACCTTGAATTATATCATCAACTTAACTCCCACAACTTGATATTGTGAGGGGATTTATCCCTCATTTCACCCTGACTCCTGAACTCTGTCTCTTTTTATTCCTGCCGACCCACCCTCCTCTCTTACAGTGTCTATATTTGTCACTGCCTCAAAACCATTCTCTGTCTGTCCCTCTGTTGCAGTCTCACTCTCTGTAACACAATCTATTCTTGCACATACCGTATAATTACTACATCCATAATCCTTCCAATCACTGTGAACATCAGACACTTAGCATTATTAACCCAGCATGGATGATATGTGCTCTCATGCCTTCATTAACTTACAAAGACACACACATACACTGTTGGGCAGTGTGATGTTTTACTAACCATGTGAATGTGTGTGGGTGTGTGAAATAAAAATGAATGAATATCTATTCTGCGCATATAAAATGCCATAAAGGATGACTCCGCTGTGTATACGGACCAGTGTACATCCCTGTATGTTTGCACATGTATGTTTATGTAGTAGCTCATTGTGTGTGTGTATCTATTTGCAATGTAGTGCACCGCTGTAGTCTCAGCGGTGTGACATGTGTTTCATACCTTCTTTAACTCTCTTTAGTGCAAGCTTTCAAAGCAAATTGTGTGTATGCATGTGCTCAAATGTTTAGTGTGCTTTGTTTCTCCACTGCTTCATTTTCTTGTGTGTGTGTGTGTGTGTGTGTGTGTGTGTGTGTGTGAGTGTTTAGTGCTCTTTTTCAAAGTGCTATTCCCTTGGTAAGGACCGAGATGCTCTTTCCTCTTTCAAATGCTAATCCCCCACTCCATTTTGCTTTTCTTCACTCTTCCCCTTCTCTTTACACCGAGGCCCCATCCCTCCACAGTCACAGCTACACTGCTGCACGCACACACAAAACACACTCGCTCCCTCCGTTTTACCAGTGATGTTGTGTTGTCTGTCTTTCCCCCTGTAGACCATTTGGTTGTTGTGATAGAGGAGGTACTCTGTAATGCCTCCATTGGGCCTATCATTGGAAGAAAAAAGAAATGAGGGTAATATTATGATGTTATATTTAACATATACCATTTTGATGTTAAACGCTATTGTGTTCAATTAGGGCATGTTTATTCAGGGTGAAAAAAACATGTATGCTAAATAAAAACGTTATTATACAACATGATGTTTATTTTATGTCTGATTCAGTTTACTAAACTGCTCTCTTTTATATTCTCTTATAGTAGCAGGTCAAAAATAAACCTGAAAATTAATTTATATTAACATGTTGTCCATCAGTGAAGGCTTTATAACTGAAGATCAGCGGTGTGCTTACTTATGTAGCAACTTTCAACTTAGACATGAAAAACATAACAACAACATAAACATGTGGTCTGATGTAAGAGGAGGAATGGGTATTACCTTGCTGGAGGTTCCCAGGTTACGTAGAGCTCCGAGGGGGATGAGACTGCAGCTGGAGGAGAGACAGTATCTGGAGCTGAAAGGAAAAATATTTGTTTAAGTGTATGTTATAACAAATATAGTGCTTGGTACAAACAAATGGAAACAACTGACGGATCATTCCATCCTTATTTCCAAAACATGACATGTTCTTTAATAATCTTTAATTTAGTGTATTATGTATATGTTGACTATGGGAAAAAAGTCAATACTTAACAGTGATGCAAAAATGTAACAGATATTATCAAGTTTGAAATATTATTATATTAAAGATATGGTATGTTTAAATTTTACAGAAGTAATTATTCTATTACATGACATGTCACAGATGCTTAAGATATTCTGAATGTTATTAAAATCTTAATTTAATTGATTAAGAGACTGTTCAAAACCCTGCAGAACATTATATGATTTTATGTTTCTTGAACTACTGCATAAGGTGAAAAAAGTGCCTGTGCTCTCGGAGAAGTGATGTGTTTGTGTTTGAAAAATAGACTTAAAAGAGAGTTTTAAATAAGTTCTTTCTCCAGGCTTCCTAACGCGGTTCAGTGTCTTAACTCTTCGCTCAGTGAGAATCAATACAGTAATCTGTTTTTTTTTCTTTTTACTTCAAATTGATTTTTGCCGTCTCTGCACTGACCCCTGCCGTCACATTATCTCCCCAACAAGGCCAGTTAGTCCAACACAGATTAATGTAGTGACTAACATACGAAGAGAAATCTTTCTTTTCCTCTTCCTCTTCTTCTTTCCACGACCTCTCGGAGAAGAAAAATGTAAAATGTTACTCCGTACTATCTGCCTTTCACTCACTTGCAACATGCTTCATTCTTTTATCATTTTGCATCTTGCCCTATCCAGCTGTCTTATTTTTTTTCTCCCATCGCTGCTCCTATTTATTCCATTCTGACTTCCATTCCTGTTTCTTGTCTTGCTGCTCCACTTCTCTCTTCTTAAGAGCTAAAAATCTCCACCACTGAGGAGACAGGATGAGAGTGTCTGTGGGTGTTTAGAAGTGTTTCAGTGTGTGTCCATATGCAGAAACAGTCTTAAATTAATGCTACTGGTTAGGGATAGAGAAGGACAGAAGTTTTGTTCCCGGGTGTAAGAATGTGTGTATATTTTTGTGTTTGTGCTTTACAGCCTTACCTTCCTCCAATGTCGTGAGGCTCGATCTTAAATCATTATCATCACCATTGTTGTGACGAAGACTCTCAGTGCAGCCAATAGGACTACAGGCGCTTACAGTGACAATGTATCTGGTGGAGGGTGTGAGACCTGACAACACACCTGGAGAGGAGGAGAGCATGAACATATCACAGAGGAAATGAGTCAGAGAACACAGACAGAGGGAACTTTGTCCCCAAAAGACAGTAACTTTTGAAGATACCAACTTGATTGTGCTAACTCAGACATCTGAAGTATCATATTAGCTTCAGCTGTACTTTGGAATGCATTCTGACAACATGAATAGTTAACAGTTTCATGATAGCCTATTCTCTTACATTCCTTCATGACAATCATGCCTTGCCAGGCTAAATGCCTTGTACTGTCTCCTTTTAGTGTGCGCTAGAACCTGTTGTTACTGAAGTATGTATCAAACTGCTTCAATAGTGCAATTTAAATGCTTTACTTGTTTCTATGTGCCACTGTTGCTAAGCAAATTTACTGCATTTGGCAAACAAAGCGAGTCCAGTCTAATTGTAAAGCTTCAGACGTCTCTCTGATGTTTTTCGTCCTAGCTGTCTCTGCCCTCTCAACTCCTTTCTATATTTCCTTAGTCACTCCCCTCTCTTCTCTTCCATCCCCTCCAACTCTCCTCACCCTCTGTGTCCAGTCACCCTGTACTAACATCGCTTTTTCTCTTTCTTTCTCTCTCGCTCTGTCTGTCTGTCTGTCTCTCTCTCTCTCTTCTACCCATGTCTTTTAATTCAATTAAGGGCCAGGGCCCCACTCCGCTGCCATTACACCCTCATTTGCTTTCTGTGTTTTTTAGCCGTTGGTGTAATTCTGCAGTCAGGTGTCGAGGCCATCATAAATTAACAAGAAGCCTTATCACGGTGGACTTAATGTCTGGCAAAGAGAGAGGGAGGGAATGGGGAGCAGCAAGAGAGACACTGTGAAAGACGGAGACAGAGAGCTCATCTTCATATTTGCCTGGAGACATGGCAGAGTGGATGAGAGGAGGGACGAATAGCAGCAGCGGACGCACACATCATCATCATCATAAAGGATGAAGTGAGGAAAGATCGAAAAGTGAGCAACAGAGAGAGAGAGAGAGAGAGAGAGAGAGAGAGAGAGAGAGAAAAGGAGCAATGCCAGGGTATGACATCATTGGGGTAGTCCTGAGTGTCTTGTTCCAAATGGAGACAGTCTCCTAAAGCTGGGGACTTGCCAAGGAGACATTAACAGGGATGCCTGGGACAGTGTGTTTGTATGAGAGATAGAAGGAAAGTGAGTGAAAAAGGCAGCGTGAATGTGTTTTCACTAAGGGCCAAAATGCCCTTACAGGTCTCACAAGTTGGTGACAAGAAAACAGCTGCAATAAGTTAAACAGAACAACAAAGCCAAGTTAAGTTAAATTCCTCATGTACCGTTTGTCCTGCTCTTACTGAGGAAAATCCAGTTTCTCTGTTTTTCCTTTGATTCAGTTTGTTGCATTACTCCTATATGTTTCTGGCACCCTCAGTGAGACTGCACAGAATAAGTACCTGCATGGAGAAAGATTTTAGACATCAATCAAAGGTTTGCATGTGTTTTACCTGTGAAATTTCCATTAGCCAGGTAAATGGCCTTGATGGGTGTTGCATCTGGCTGGTCACTATTGTAGGCCTTCAACTCATATCTGTCAATCAGCCCTCTGATGTCACCAGTGGGTAGCGCCCAGCTCACCCTGGCACTGAAGCCATTCAAGCTCTGCACTGTGGTAGGAGGTGGTACAGCCCTGGGTACTAGAGCCAGAGATAGGCAAAATGAGTCAACATGACAGGAGGAGATTACTGTGAATCAAGCCAGAGAAAGAGATAAAGAACTATGAGCAGCAAAATAAATAAAACAACCACATATAATCAAGGCAATACATAATAAAGCATGTAAGACAATCAAAGACAAGAGAACGAGCGAAACCAAAGAATATAAAAGAAAAAAGCAAAACAACAGGTCGGGAGCATATGAGGTTAAAGAAAAAGCATCCCCCATCTCTCTGTGTTTTAATAGGCCCAGTAAATCATACCTCACCATTAGCATAAATAGTATTTATGAGAGTAGTAACTTTTTCAGCACTGATTTAATACAGCCAGCCATTCATTCTGGGCTATATTTCACAGCAATCAGCCTCCCTCCTTCTCTATAGCACTCCCCTTCTTTCTATCTTTGACACCCTCTGTAGTTCATGACGGTCCATCTCCTTTCTCCCCTCCCTGTCTGTCTCTGACTCACTACCTCACAACCACAAGATATTTTGCAGAAAACAGAATACAAATTGTTTATAAATGCTCACAAATGTATGTTCCATCTATAGTTCACCTCCTTATTGTCACTCATTCCAGTCTGCTGTGCTTTTTGGTTTTGAGCAGGAATGTAGAGTATATAAAGTCATAAAATAGTACACTACTGAGGAGCTGCATCATGCTCTATCTCCTGCGACCTTTTTGTTGTCCTTCTGTCAGTCATTAACTTCCCTTTTCATTACAACTTTCTCACCTCCCTTCTCCACATCAGCTACTGTTACATCTTCCTGATTTTATCTCTCTTCATTACCACTTACGTTGAGACTTTCCTCATCTCTCTCTCTCACTTCTTTCCTTCTTGCTGTCCATCAGTCTCTTCCCATTTTTTTTGACTCTTTACTTCCTCCCTCCTCCCACATTTCCTCTCAGTCCTTGTCCCCCATCTGCCTCTTTTCTCCTCAGTTCTAAATGTTTTTAGCACTTCCTCCCTCTCTCCCCTCCACTCCTCTTCTCTCTCTGGTCATAGCATGGTGTACTGAGACCTACCAGTGTATCGTTCACTACTAACGAGCAGCTTTATATTACACAAGGGACCACACAGGCCATTCTGGGTTAACAGCCTTTTACTGGGATGCCCTTTATAGAGGCCTTATCAATCTCTCATACCGTCAGGCACATGTAATATCACTGGCTTTGGATAAGTCTCATATACTGTACAAGATAGCAGTGCTTTTACATCCAAAATCTGTTAGGAACAAAGAGAAGCATTATAGAACGCAGATGACCATTGGGAATATTTCCTCCTTGTTAAATGTGCCACAATGCAACTGAGTAAATGAAGTTTCCTGTTTTCAGTTAATCAGTAAAATCTTATATATGTTCATGACTTTGTGAATGAAATGTTAATTCCAAAACAGAGTAAACAACACATCGAGCAAACATACTGTACATGTAAAGAGGAACACACACACACACACACACACACACACACACACAGTATGAGAGGCTTTAGCACACTTATGTACTTCAGGGTCTTATCATTATCTCATACTATTAGAGTGTGTCAGATAGAGGTTAGATAGAAAGAAAGAAAAAAGAAAGAGTGATAGTATATCAGCAGATCCTGTATAAAATGTGTAATGGCTTGTGTACTGCATTCGTACTTGTATGAGTGAGGTGTGTAAGGGGGTGGGAGTGTGTATTGTTATGATATCATCATCATCACGTGTGGCTGTAAAATATATTGTGCTGACAATACAACAGAGACACATGTCAACTACAGCCAGGGAAATGAGAGATGTCTTACGTCTGCCTCGGCTGCGTCCCCTCTGCCAAGGTCCTGCTGCCCAACCTCCTGCAGCCAAGGCCACAAACCTGTACAAGTACTCTTGAAAGGTGTGTGTGTGTGTTTTTGCACATGGGCGGAGGGAGGGTGGGACAGGGAAAATGAAGATTTCTTACATTGAAGGAAGTATTTGAAACATATGCACAAAAAGATGCATCACATTTTCTTATGTCATTTTTCAGTGACATTATATTTACTAATTACAGCATTTATGGTTTAATGTAATGGAATTTCCAGGTGTAATATATACATAGATTTCTTGGATGGTTAGCACCTAACCATCTCAATGTCAGTCACAAAATGTTAGCATAGTAATATCCCCAGTGTAATAGTATATGTAGGGTACATAGTAAAAGGATATGTATACTATACTATACTAATGCATAGTTACCAGTGAAAGGCTGTAGACTATAATCTGTGGCTTGTGTCTTTCTCCCACTATACACCAACACCGAATCATTTCCTCTGCAGTTGAACCGGCTTTCAGCGGTGGGGCAGCCATCTAAGTAGACTCTAACAGAACGGCGCGAGGCAACAGAGAGATTAATACTTTGACGGGCAGAAGGGTTTGTTTCATCACTTCTTATGTTCAGATCCCTTATGCAACCTCCTAGGCCTGTGAAAGAGGACAGGAGAGGGGAAAAGATAGAAGGAGAGAAAAGAGGAAATGAGAGCACAGGAGAGAGAAGAGGAGAAAGTGAGAAAAATACACCTAGTAATATGCTTGATACCATTTTACACTTTAACATCCCCTTGTACTGATACTATCTCTGTGCATACACATATCTCACCGTGTTTGTGACTTCGGCTGTCCAGAGCAGGATGTATGAGGTCCATGGGCACACCCCCCAAGTATAAGGGGGAGTCAACTCTCAACCTCACTGCTCCTCCTCCCCTTGTTTCTTCTGCCCAGTCATTGACTGCGGCAGAAATGAGTGAGCCGCGTTTTGCAAATGACAACTGTTTCCAGTCCCCATCGCAGTAGCTAAGCCCCACCCACATACTGAGTTCAGTCACATGACCTTCAGAGGCAAGAATGAAGGACAGGAGACCAGCCTCCAGCTCCACCTAAATATACACACCAATAAACAGAATATCACAAGCTGATACTTTGTCACGTGTTTATCAAGTTTTGCTTGTGTGTTTTCAGTATTTAAACAATGGGTTTAAATGTGTCTCTGCTCATTACCAGCATGTAGTCTTCAGTTTGTGTGCTGTATGTAAAGAATAAAAGTGCATTCAGCTGGTCTGTTCTGAAATCCATGGAAATATGAAAGTCCTGTCCTCCACTGAATACATCTCTGCCCAGCTCCAAGTAACCTGAGACAAGGAGAAAAAATCACCAACAACATGCCATTTTATCATCATGCTCAAAGCTAAAGAAAGACAGAAAATTCTTTTGCTTTATCCGAAACCTGTGAAAAATGTTATTGGAGTCATATTTAAAATGTGTAAGATGTTTAAGGTTAAAAATGTTTTGTCATGTATTCCAAAGTGAGAGCTAAAAACCAGATTAGATGAGCAGGCCCTTTTATAAGGCAATAATTGAGGAAATGTACACTGATGAACTTGATATTTCACACAGTGACCAATGAACCTATCATAATCATATTTATCAACATGAAACTACAACCTCATTACCACAAACAGCTCCAGCAAGCATCTTATTAAGATATACAGTATTGCCAATTTATTAGGAGCACTAACAATTAACTTTAAGTTGTATCTGAACACAGCTTGCTCATGACAAAAGACACAACATAAAGGTTGTCTTCCCCTCTGCAATGTTAATACTCTATTGCCTATTGTCATTTTAATAAATAAATAAAAATATAAATCTTGGTAGCATGTTGGAACCTTAGGTTAGTGTGTATTGAGCCTATTGAAACAAGGAAGTAAATTTTTAAAAAGTGATCATAACCATTATCAGCAACAATCCATGAGATCCTACCATGACCCAGAAAATGGGCTCCATCCACAGTTTGAATAGGACATCCCTCCCAGTTTTCATACACCTCCACCTTCTTTGTGGCTTTTGTCCAGTCCAGAGAGCTCCATTCTTCAGAGGGACTGTCAGTCACTTTAAAACTCACATCTTTGAGGCAACCAGAGAAACTCGGTTTCACCAGCCGGGCATCACCTGGTGAAACAGACAAAAATAAATTCCATAAATGTTACTCTACAACTTTTCAATCCATAGGCATCCAAACTATGAATTATCACAAAGATGATTGGGAATTACTAAGTATCAGTGCCTGAACATGAGAGTGATGACAAATTTTATGAAGGCAGGAACTTGGTCTAGCAGTACTGAGGATGCCTTATGAAAATCAGAGGAAAGAATTTCGGCTACGTACAATTACATTTTGGGAGACAAATTAAATAATATCAACTATCAAAAAGGGAGTGGGTGGAAATGGATTTACCTGAATCCTCTCTCAGCAGAGTGAAGTTTTCAGGCAGTCCTCCAATGAAAACCCCTGTGTTCTCACCAATAATGGTGCTGCCGCTGGAAGCTGATGCACTTCCTGGTGGTGAGGATGATGGTGTGCGGCAAAGAAAAAGTGTGGAATGACGGATAAGAGTATTTTTTAAAAAACAAAAAGGGGATGGGGCACATTGAATAAAGGGAAAGAAAATATACAGAGGAGATAAAGGGGGTGAAGGCAAGCACAAAGAGAGACAGAGAGAGAGCAGAAGAGAAAGACTAAGTGTGAGAAGGGTTATATGCTTATGTAGTCTCTATCCAGATCTAACCAAAAAGAAAGAAATATTTGAAAGAGATATTTAAGAACAACTGAGGAACATAAATGTGTTTCTGTGTATGAAACAGTATTTTTCTCATCAGACACAGAATGGCTGGGATTAACCTGGCTCAGACTTCCATGCAGAGCTGGGGGATTTACATACATAGAAACACACACATACACACACATAACTTGTCTGTCTCATACTATTCACAAGCACAAGAGCATGTCCTCACATGAACAGATGAACACAGATACACTCAAATTTATGCCCTCACACAGAGCTTATACACACAGTGGTCAGTATGAACATGAGAAGAGTTACCTTTGTATTGATTGTTTACAACGAGTGTTCCCACGGCCCCTCGCCTTGTTGCTATGATGCTGTGCCACTGTCCATCATTGTAGCGTCGCCCTCCATCATCCTGTACACTCACAGCCACCGCTGAGCCCTACACACACACACACACACACACACACACACACACACACACACACACACACACACACACACACACACACACACATATATATTAATGGTGTTGTGAAGAGATCCAATTGACTTATACTTGTTTCCTGACTCTGACCAGAGGTCTTGCAACTATGTGTTTTACAGTAATCGCTAAAGTAAATCTATGACCTCTGGCTCAACATGAACCACTTTTAAAATCACAGTGCAATCAAACATGCTTACTTTGTAACATTTTAAATTATTGCTTCTTTATCCCTCTGTTGTGCGAACAAGGTTAGACAATAATTGATGACACACATCACACACACACCACCCTCAAAAGCACATGAACATACACATATAATCATCAAAGTGTTGTTACAGGGCTTTCTGCTACCTATTAAGTATGACATCATTGTTGTGATCAGCTTTTAGCAAGTAGGCAAAGAGTAATGTATTAAAACAAGAATAACTGTTACGTGCACACTCACAAACACACTGAGGTATATATTCAGACACAGACACACACAGTGATGAAGATTTAATGATGAGATCAATAAATGTATGAATGCCAGAGTATATCAGCCTCTGACATCTTTACTACCTTTGCTAGACAGCTCTACTTAACAAGACAACAGGGGAGGAGTTTCTCTACCACTTTCTTTCTCTCTCTTCACACAAACACACCCATTTGAATCCATAGGCTTGGAGTTACCGGGATTGGAAGCAAATAACACTAGGTGCCCTTGAGCAAGGCATTTAGAACTTAATTACTCAAGTAGATTTGTTTAATAGGCAGAAGATTGGTGGTGGTTTTACTGAGAAGGACCAGTTCAGGAAAACCTGAACAGAAACTGCCTGAACATAGCCCACTTCTCTCTCTCTCCCTCACACTCTATGTGTGTGAAGACACACCTGCATGCATTTTTGTTCCTTCTGAGTCTCTTACATATACTGTTTACAATACATACACACACACCCGCAGACACCAAATAAATAGCACTTATCCAAAGTGCTACCCCGTCTTTCCCAGCTATACTTGGCAGCCCCTTACTGTGTGTGTGTGTGTGTGTGTGTGTGTGTGTGTGTGTGTGTGTGTGTTTGTAAAGGCAGTCTTTTCTGGACACGGGAAGTGGTTTGTCAAGTTTACATCAGATGACATTCAGATCTTTTTCCATTTTCTCTATGTCCGCATCTTCCACTGTCTCTGTGTTTCCCACCTGTTTTCAGTATTTCAATCTTAGTCCAAGTCCATGCCAGTCAGGATAAATTTGAAATCTCTTTTTGATAATTTTGACCACCTACCCACCCTAACTTGTCATTTTCAATCACCATCTTTTGACTTGAAACTTTCTAATTATAGATAAATTCATAATTTTGGTCAGCCCAGCATAAGACCAATTTTATAAACCAGCCCATTCAACCCCTCTGCTGAGCCCAGCACTAAGGAGAGAAATGAGTATAAATGGTGATAATAAACCTCCTGATCTGTACAGACTCTCATTTGCTATGCTTTTGCACCTGGAAGAGACCTTATGCCACCCTGCACGACACTTACACCAGATACCAGAGGCACCGGTGGCAGGAGTACTGTTATGTAATCTCACTTCTATTTAAGAACTCTAGACTCCAGTTGTTCACCTGGAATCTCTCTCTGGGTTGTAAGATGACTCCCCACTTTGTGAGACCCCTCCCTATTGCCAATGTGGTCAACCCTGGCAGTCATTTCAAGATCCATCTGAATTTTTGTTAAACAAGATTAAGTCAAAGCCTAGCATATGGCTGGACTGTGTATGGTCAATGTTAAAAATTGAGAATGTAGTTGAAAAGTTAAAAGTAGCCAAAGGGGCCAGTGGACAGGAAGGAAAGTAACCAGGCAAGGGAAGGAGACTGGGACCACAGGGGCAGAGTAGGAGAGCATCCACTGATGTTCAGGGGCAAAAAGGGCAACTCAACTCCGGGACGGCCCGGAGGCCTTACGGACAAGCTGGGCAGTTCAGTGGGGTGACCCTGAGGTCGGGCAAACAGACGGAACCATTTTGGAGGCCGATGGCGAAGACCGGTTCTCTCCAGAGGTAGAGCCGCAGGACGGCAGCGAAGACGGGGTCTCTCCGGAGGTCGAGCCGGTTAAACAAAGGTGCTAAGTTGGCAACACTGCAATTCATTTTGAAAGGACTACGACCAATAGGAAAACTCCAACACTTGGTCAGGTGCAAAGTTCATGTATGCCACATTTAGTGTTAGGTGAATTACTGACCAAAAAATTGAATGCACTTTAAAGATTTGTGTGTGTGTGTGTGTGTGTGTGTGTGTGTGTATGTGTGTGTGTGTGTGTGTGTGTGTGTGTGGGTTTTGCTAAGTGGGCAAGGAAACAGGAATCCCTTTAATAATAGAGGTGTAGCCTCCTAAGGGCCAGTAAGCACTAAATAAGTGGGTATGCACTTGTTCACATGAATAACTTACAGAATACATGCTTGGTTGTTTAAGATTACAATGCTTTCTTCATCAAACAATAAAGGACTGTAAATTACAGCTTTCTAGATTTTAGAAAGAACCACCATTGACAGACACTGTAGTCACCTGTAGCTACATATACTTCGAGAAAGCCAGTGGTCTATAAAACACTACTCACCTGCATCAATAGAGTGCAAAATGTATGTGTCTGTGTTTCAGCATGTATGTTTAACAGTAATCAAACTCCAGTGCTTTGGTCTATCTCTTATACATGTGAAAGGGAATGTTTCAATGTGTGTTTCAAAGTATGTGTGTGGCAGCTCGCATGTGCACATATTTATGAGCATATCACTTTCCTGTGTCATGCTAAATTACTCCCCCCTGCACTGGTAATCCCATTAGGCTAGCTCAACAGGCTAATAGGGGGAAGTAATGGGCCCAGCTATATGTATCTAGGGGAACACTAATAAGCCATGACACCACTCCCACTGTTAATTACCCCAAACTAGCCTAAACAAAGGAATCAACCCAGTTGGAGAAGACACACACACACACACTCCATTGCTCTTCCACGAGTGCACATAACCACAGACACGCACATCAACACTGCAAATCTACAAAGATCCATTCATAGACATAAACCTCTCTGCACATGCAGATACATTCTATAGTTACATTTTGATGAAGACGTTTTGATAACAGTATTGGATAGTGATAGGGATAGGAAGGAAAGTGTAAGTGTGTGTTTGTTTGAGTGTGTAATTAGTTGGTGGCCTCATGGAAGTATGTGTAATCATCTCCCACTATCACTTTCATCACCGAAGTCGTTGACTCTTTAACCCCTCTACATGTGTCTGTATGGATGGATAAGGGAAGCAAGGCTGTGTATTTCTATGTGTGTGTGTGTATGTGTGCAAGAGTGCAAAGCTTAATTAGCTTGCAATTGGTATTCACGCGTGGTGACTGCAGGGAATGAGTTAATTGCAGTCCAATTCAAACGTTGACACACTTTCAAAGTTTTTTCCCCTTTCCCTGTCTCCCTGACAGAAACCAATGAGGGGCTACAGATCACATTTATTAGATGAGAGCAAGTGAGTGAAGAAATAGGAGACACAGGGAGCGAGCGCAAGAGAGAGGGGAAGAAAAAGATAGAAAGATAGAGAGCCAGAGGTGGATCAGAAGAAAAAAGAAAAAAAATACAGGTGAAGGTGAGCAAGTGAGTAAAGTGAGTAGGATGCAGTAATAAAGTAAGAAACAAATACTAATGAGAAAATGTGGATGAAAAAGATTTCTGAAATGGCATAACAAAATGGGTTAAATGGCCATTAGGACAGCAGTACACTTCAAACTAAATATAATTTTTGACAAAGTTCTGTTGTCATATATGGAGCTGTGAATAACAGCATGCTTGGTGCATCTACATGTAGCTATTGTAGCTACATGGAGATGCTTCTCATTCAGCGGGAAAAAAATAGCAAGTTCCTCACAGAGAAAACATTAGGTCAAATTAGTCCCGACATCAGTTTTTTTTTCACTCATAATCTAAAGTATAAAAAAGGCTTTACATACCTGTGGGTCGAACAAAAAGTAAGGCCGTCCATTTTTGATCTGAACAGCCAGGAACTCTTCTTGATTTCCAGGAGAGAAAGCACAGAGCAGCAGGCCATCTGGGGACCGAGTTTTGAAACTCAATCCAACACCTGATACAAAGTAAGATGAGGGACAAGTGTGTTTGTGGAGATACAGAGAGAGAGAGAGAGAGAGAGAGAGAGAGAGAGAGAGAGAGAGAGAGAGAGAGAGAGACAAAGATTTAATTTACTTTCATTTGTTCTCAGAAATGTATATATATAGAATTATATGTATAATACAATATAATTAAACTGAGGAACCATGTAATGTTTTCCCTTTTAAGACTTTAAACATCACAGGATGCAACCTTTTAAACTCTGGACAGAGGGTGCATTGGGGTTGAGTTGTGGGAGCTGTTATTGAGGGGCAACTGTAATGTCTTAGTGATAAAGCTGACCATTTACAGGAAGACACTAGGCAGAACTCAGGGTTTGCCATCTACGTTAAAAATAGTAAAAAGAGAGACCATCTTTGCTTTTATCTCTTAAAACCATAATCTTCCATAGTATATGTAGAAAAAATGAAGTAATTAAAAGACTGAGTGGGGCCTCAAAAGATACAAATTTATATGAAATTACAATTAAAACGTTAGCACATTGATCTCCTGCATTTTCAAGTTACAACACTGTTCTATTCGAAGGTTTGTGGCTAACTTCAGGAGGACTTGCTAAATAAATCACCAAAACATTAAAATGATTGAAAATCCAAAGTTAAACATAATCCAGTTCTTTTATATCTCAGCTCTCTTACAAAAAGCCCAACTACACTATTCTCAAAAACAACAAAGCCTATAAAATATTGACACACTGGAATAAAAGATTTTGGGATGTGAGAAAACAACAGTTAGGAGGAATATAATTGAATCTTTGAGCAGGGAAATAACTGGCCAAATACCGCATCACGTCCAACACAGCTGCCCCGCCTCTGTTGTAAATGGTGAGGTTGCTCATTTCTTAAATGCATACTGTGAATCAAAGATTCTGCAATGTGGGAAACTTGGGGGAAGCAGGAGAGCCTCAAACACACACGGTGCAGAGAATTCATCCAGCATACTGTCTTGTCATGTTGCTACGGATTAGAGATTCAATCTTAATCCACTACTAGATCCACAGTGACACGGATCATACGGTTTTATGTGTGTCTATGAGTACGCATTCGTTTCCTCAGCTCTGTCTGTCTCTGTAGAAAACAGAAGTGTGGGAAGATCTAAGGAGTTGAATGGAGGGTTCATCAGAAGCCGGTGTAAAATAATTAGTGTGTGAATTCACTTAAGATGGAGAGAAGTCAAACAGTTACATGGCACGCTCAAGATGAATACAGATTGGCCATGTCCCAGAGCTTCCAGTTTTTACACTAATTTGAATGAAAAGTACTTTTTCTGTGTCGTTACCATCGGTCTATTTGTAATTGGAGCTGTTGGTTTATAGCGAAAGATTGTGACTTGTAAAGACCAAAAACACTAATTTATCTCAGACAGATTTACAATCTGTGCAACATTTTGTATATGCAAATGTACAAAAGTCACATAAAAAACTTTTTGATATACAGCCTGTAGGTCTACAAGCAGTATCACAGGAAGTACTGGCAACAGGCTTAGCAGCAGTTTCGTGTGTCAGAGGTGCATATTTGAAAATATGTTCCTCCCATTTATCCTCCTGGATTTCGTCAGAAGCGGTGTGTGTGTGTGTAGGGGTGTGTCACATTAAAATGTGGCTAACAGGGAATCCAAGGAAAGAATCGTTACACTTTTCCTTTCAAAAAGGAGAGGCTGAAAAGCATTTAAATAAAGGAATAAATGTAAAAGTATCTTCTCGAAATAGAAAATTCTGGTGGTTCACATATTCGTTGAACACAAATAGTGCACAAAGTTAGGTTTTTCCTTGGTTAATGATTTATAAACAGGTCTACATGAAATAGGTACAGTAACTGTGGTTGTAGCATACAGCTAAGACAAAAATGTTCTTTACATTGCATTGACTTGCATTCTGTACATCAAGCGGACATGTGTCATTTACATTCATGACCTTGTCACCACAAAGATGAGTGAAGTCATGACAGATACCTGACATTACATTATCCCGTTTTAACCTTCTCTCTCTCTACCACCCTCTTCTCATCTCTCATCCCTTCCTTTCTCCCTTTGCTTTTAACCTTCCTCTTCTTTTTCATGACCTTTTCATTCCTCTTTTCTCCAACTATTGCCTTGTCTGAATGTTTTCTCTCTTTGCATCTTCAATTCTCTTTTTACCTCTTTTACTCCCAATGCTGCACCTTCCCATCAATCCCACTTTCCTGCCTCTTTTACTGCTCAAAGTCTGATGTCATTATTATCTGTGGTAAAATAGACTGCAGATAACATCAAACAGCATTTCTATAGTGGACGTCAAAATGGGAGGTACATATTAATCACAAGATATATACACGCGCAACCAATCCTGTACGCAGGGCTATGGGACCCTAACACACACTGTGATCTGACGTTGGGAACCACTATAACTTTTAGTCATTCCTCATATACATTTTATACAATACAAAACAGAACTGTGCAATGGTCAAATACATTAAATGGTAAATGATGATGCATTACATCCCAGTGTAACTTAATATAAAGAAATGTTCTCTCAAATCCTGAACTTTGTTACAATGCATTATGGTCTAAAGATGGACCCAAAAGTCCAGAATTCAAGTCCAATACAAGCCCCACAGCTGCCAAACAGTAGTAATTATGTTAAGGACAGTTTAAATTGTTTTTCTGACATTATTTGCAAAGGCAAACAGGTTACTGATACTATTAATGTGTCTGTGTATATCACGTATACAAGCATGTCTTCTTGATCTTTGTTTTAAAAAGATTTTTGCATTCTGTATATGTGTATAACTAATGAACAGTATGTTTTTGTGAGCCTGTGTGATAGGGAGGGACAGACTGCCAACTCATGCTTGGCCAAGGTGTTTGGTCCAAATGTACAACGTCTAAGTGACACTGCTTGTGCTCAGCATTACTTCTTTCAGATTTCCCCACAGGACTTGTGCTACTTCACACTGACAACCACTTTGGAGCCATCAACAGGCAAACCTGAGCACACATCATGACAGGTGACTGTTGCACATACACAGTACATGGTACACACACACACACACACACACACACACACACACACACACACACACACACACACAAACACAAACACACACGCATACACTTGCTGTACTGTGTACAACAGACCTTAATTCCTTACAAGTCATTGCTTAATGTTAAACAATTGATAAATACTTGATTGTAAAAAAAGTAAAGACAACCAGTTAATCAAATTCAGATTTAATATACTATATGATGAATTTCTTTCAAATTGCTACTTGTCTTCCCCAAAGGAATTACTTTAATGACTGGCCTATTAGTTTCCTAAATAAAAAAAAAGTGACATGCCTTAAACTGCAAAGTTTGTCTTGAGTGTCGCACCAACCATGAGCTGTTAAAATCAACTGTTCATCCCCTTAAGAGGCTGAATGTGCTCAACAATCTAATAGATTACAGGATCATCCTCTGAGGACCACAAACGTGTTCACAGTGTGCTCCTGGCAATCTGCCCATTACATTCTGATATTTCTTGCGCAGTAGTGGAAATTTTGGTCAGGGACCATAAATATTCATACAAAATTTAATGCATTTCGTGTGAAGATATCCTACTTTGGGGGAAAGTGTTTAACAGTCTGACTGACCAACCAGCCAACTGACCAAAGAACATTATGATCCTTGGCACTCACAACTGGTGATAGAAAAGCATGAAAGTTCTTCTTCACAGCCTACAGGATAGCACGTCAACTCAGTCTCTCCTCTGGCCAGAACCTGACAAGTCTGAAAGAGAAATGCTTTCACAGACCCTTGTAAATAAACATATCAATGAACTGTTCACGGTCCTGGTGTCTGGTGTAAAAGTCTGAAGGGTTATTTTAAATGAGTGATATATTGCTTAATGTACTGTAAAGAATACATTTTATGACCTACAAGTACATAAAACCAATTAGCCGCACACCATCAACTCTAGACTTAAGTGAGAGAATTACATTGTTTAAATTGAGTTTTTAAAAAATAAAAAATGATTAAGGAGCGCTTTACATGGAGTCGATTGTTCATACTCAATGTTTCCGTCTCTGTGCTGTGGCGAGAGAATTTTTGTTATATTCCCCAATATGTAACATTAACAAGTAGCAATATTAAACTATTTTAAGTTTTGAACAGAATCTTATTTATTAGGTAGTATTGTTTCATGTGTTATTGTATTGTTTCTCCTCTCTCTGTCTTAGTAAACAGTGGAGGTTGTGTGTAATCATCTACACAACATAACCTGAATAACTCCAGTCATGTTAGCTCTCTGCTGGCATTAATCAGAGCCTGGCGTATTAATGAGAGCGCGGCAGCTAGCTAATTACACCCATAGATTCTGCAGCAGCCCATTAAATATACAAATGACAGAATTAAAGAGCCCAGCCTCTTCTGATTAATCTTTAAATGGGGAAAAACTAATGATGTCTGTGCAAACTTTCCCTTCACACATTTCTCCCCCTCTCCTCTCAACGTCAATGCCTGGCAATCAATCATATTAATTAAGGAAAAATAATTTGTATCATTTAACATTTCCCTCTTTCCTGCTCAGTTGCTGCAGTGGGGCTGCAGCAACGTACTGTATTAGATGTGTCTGGAAATTATCCAAGTCTATTTGTTCCTGCATTCATTTTTTTGTCCCTTTTTTTTCTAAAATATGTTTGTGATGTTTCATCTCTCTTCATTTACTGTGGGTTGAAGAAATACATCTGGATTAGTGAAAAAATGAGCAGGCCATCATCCTCATTACAATCAGCCCATTCCAGGCTCAAATACTGAAGAATTATAAATGAGGTGAGAGGACTATATAATCTGTTTTGACCATGTAACCATTTAAATACTTTTTTTTCTAAAAGATGCATTCTAGTTTTAACTGAAATACACAGAGTCCTTAATTCAAAGATGAACAAGGAGAGCAGGAAGTCACATCATAAGGCTTTGGATACAGAAACATTACAGGTAAGATAAATGGACTAACATGCATTTATGGAAACAAGCACTTTCAGGGTATTCATATCACAGCATGCTTGCATATCGTTATAATCCTGTTTTATCTAAAGTAAGATTCAGTGTGGTAAATATTGACCTCAAGTACCCTAAATTCATTCAGCATCAAGAAGCATCGTTAATCAAGTGAACAGACTTATCATTTATGGAAATATGCACTCCTATCACAATAATGGCACATAGAAAACAACCTATTTGGCCTTAAATTATTTTAGTAAAGTGGCCATAAAATTAAAGGTGAAAGGGCAAATATCAAGTGATTTTACAGGGTAAACCATTTAGATCTTAACTAAATTTAACACAAACAAAATTGTCCCTGTTCAAAGATCTGTCTTTAATTTAGGAAATGAAAAAGTCTGCAGTAAGAACCTTGATTTACTATCCAAGGAGACAATAAATGATTAATGTTCATAGAAAGGTGTTTAATGTTGATGGAGAAAAATGGTGATCTGCTGTTACCACTGGGGAAAACAAACAAACAAATAAAACATATGTAAAGTTTTCTGAAGATTCAAAAGAATCCAATTTCAAATCAATGCATGGTCCAAATTTTGTGATGTGTTTTGATTGAAATATCATCCGGTCATTATGAAACGGAACAAAAAAAAGACTATTCAACTCGTATGAAAATTTGTTATTGCTGGAGTTACTAGGTTTCCACAAGACATCAACGATTGACGAGTCTTTCCTCAGTGATCAATTGACTCTCGAGGGGGCATTACACTGCATTACATTCATAATCCAATTTGGCTTTGATTTGTTCGCTGTTCCGTGCGCTTCGATGGGAATAATTGTCTGTAGATGATGCTATTAGTATTGATGGTTGTAAAAGGGCGATGGTTTGAGTACTGCCGACACATTGATGGTCCACAATAGATCCGGTCTGAAAGTGATTGTCTGATCCATTACCCTTTATGAAGGAGGAGAGTGGAGGAGATGAGACAAAACCCTCAAGAGCAAAAATCATCATCTATTTGCTGGTAGTATTCTGAGAAATCTATTTACCTTTTAGCCGAAGGAGCGTGAATATGATCAAAATCATCACTTGTTGATTTGAGATATAAAAAATACAGAGCGCTCAGAGAGAGAGCAATGAACAAGAATCAGAGACCATGCGTTAAGATAAAGAATAAGAGGCAATCCAGCTGTTTCTTGGGATTTCTTTACAAAATGGGGTTTACTCATTTACATTAAGACAACCTACACTGTTTTACCATTTGGTTCCAGAGGAACTCGGAGGAAACGTTAACATTTAAAGAGTGATCCGTTACTTTTAAAGAACAAGGAGAATGCAAGAAATTCTTCTGGTATTAAAACAATCACCTCAGCCTTGTGTTTGAATAAAAACATAATTTGCAACCACAACCTTATTCACATTCATACAGTCACACACATTTACGCCACTCAGATTCATGAAACACACTTATTCTTTGTGGAGAAAGGAAACTATGAGAAGGATGAGCACACAAAAACTTCTCGATTTTCATCAACTCAGTTCTTCCTCCTTTTGATTCAAAACTCAAAACCTTCCCATCACAAAGGCCACTAAAAGGTCAAATTCAAATCCTGTGGCTCTCTTCAGTATCATGTTGTTATGTAAGCTCCTAGCATTTCAGATTTAAAATGAACTGTACATGGATCCCACTATGTGGGGGGCAGACATATTTTGGTATTTTGGATGGAACAAGATTATGTGACCAACACAGACAGCTTTGTTGGCTCAATTACTGTTGAGCACATTACAGATTACAGATCAAAACTTATCTGCACAAAGATATGAATTTGTCACAAATTAAAAAAAAAAAAAAAAAACTGGTTTGCCAACAAATGTAAATTCATTTTGACACTTTGAAATACAACATCAACATGGCAAGATTTTATCTATTTAAACATCATGTCCACACAGAGAGACATAACTGGTGCTACAAGGTTTGTGCAGGACAGTCGGAGAGCTTTGCCTGCTCAAATCCCACTGATTAGTATCAGCAGTCATTAATTATGAGCGTCAGACTGGGTGATGTTCTCAGATGAAGCAGAACATGTTTGGCTGTGCTGCTCAACCCTCTAATGATGCTGGTAAACAGAAAGATAATTGACCTTTAAGATGACTGGGGAAGTCATTCTAAAGGAATGTCACTAGAAGACTCAGAGAATGGAGCGCGATCACAGCACACCACAAAAACATATCCACAAACAGAGGCTTGTATATATGCATGCACACACAAACTCACATGCACAGTTTAGAGAAATGCAGACAAATATGCTGTCCATTTTCTTATACACACACATCTGCATGTTACTAGACATACTACCTGTAAAGTCAGTGTTGACAGGAAGAGTGTCACCGGGAAACTGGTAGTAACTGTTCCCAGGGAATCTGGTTCCTCTCACAACAGGAACGTGTGGGTCAGAGAGAGAGACATCTGTCCTCTCCGCCTGGAAAATTAATAACATAGAATAAAAATAAGAATAACAGTTTGCAGAAACAAGTGTTTATTTTAAGATTGCCATATTTCTTTTATTAAAACTGCAGCTATGAAAAGCTAAGAAAATCATACACTTCTTTGTACGTATTACTTCAGCTACATATATCAGAATCACAATAAACACTATATTTCACAAGTCCAGGTAAAATTAAGACACAACAATAAAACAAGACTAAGAGGCTACAGCCCTGCTAGATGAAAAGTCAGAGGATCACCAAAGAGATTAAAATTTATCTGAAGGGGGCTTGAATGTGTGTAGCAAATTTATATCCAACAGCTGTTAAGACTTTTCAATTAAAATCACAAATGTCAACCTCATCTTGGCACCAGAAGAAAAGTCATTATGATTCATCCTGTGGGAACTATGAATGTCTGCACCAAATTTTGTGCCAATCCATCCATATCGACATATTTCAGTCTGACATGAAGTGGTGCGCTAAATTACATCCTGTACAGTACAACTCCACAGGCCTATGTAGGCTGTGCATGGGTATGAATATTTTCCTGCTAAAACACACAAACACACAAAAATTAATTAAGAAAATAATGCCAACTGGCAGAAACGGTATGTATTGTAAGCCAATACTCTTACAGACCTGATATAGTGGGTGTGGTCCATTGAGTTGGACTGGGGGGTCCCAGTCTATCTGAATCATGGTTCCATTTACTGGATATAATCGAGGTGGAGACAGTCCTGTTGGAGCTGAGGATAGAAAGGTAGAAAATTAGACTGAATGTCAACTCCATGGAAATAAGAACTTTTCTAACTTTTAATCACATTTTCATAATATGTCGATTTGTGAGCTTCCTTCTTACTTTTACAACAGTGTTTTGTTTGTTCAATGTATCTAAAATGCGAGCATATAGACACACAGCCACATAGAGACAGTCGGACACAAATAATAGCGTACTCAGAAACATTTTTATGTTGTCTTGATTTGATTTGATTTGATTTGATTTGATTTGATTTTTTTCAGTAGAATGACTTCAGTGCATTTCTCATGCCTATTTTATGGCCAGACTGGAAAAATGTCCCATTTTCTTTTAACAGAGGGTCAATTTAATTTCCTTCTTTCACTTTAGATGTTAAATTAAATGTCCCTTTGAAACACACTGGGAGCTACTGGAGCTTCAGTCCCAACATGTATCATAAATAAATCAACCAGAGACTGGATGATATGGGGAGAGGAGATATATAAGGATGGAGAGAGAAACATAGCAAGTGATGGACTGGTGAAGAGATGGGAAAGATGTGTGTGTATTAAGTGTCATTCCATCGTCATGTTTCTGTGTGTGTGTGTGTGTGTGTGTGTGTTTCAGTAATGGTCTAAATGGTCTATGGTAGGAGTAAATTAGCTCTCAGTGACACACATGCGGACCATCTTTAGTGTGAGTTCTAATAGAGCTCTTAAAAGGGAGGTGGACAGCTTGTCTTAGGTGGCTCATCTTGGCACATCAAACCATAAATTACTTCCAATCGATAGCTTACCAGTCTATTGAAATTGAGCTATGGTGACATTTAGATCACACACCCACACACACATATATATACACAGTACATCAGCTTACAGCCTTGCTTTAAACATGGGTGTACTACTTTGATATTTGATCTGCCAGAAAACAAATTATTCTTTTTGGTGTTAGGGGCACCAGAGAGTAGGCAGGTAGATAAAAAATTCAAAAATGTGATAGCTACAGGATTACAGTAGAGACATTGGTATGGCATTGAGTCTCTAAAATGGAAAGTTAGTTGTGTGTGAACAGTCTATAGGAGACCTTTATCTTGTGAACAATTATGTCTTGCAGTATCTGTACATAAGGCAGCACAAGCCACTGGGAGGGCAAGCTAGGGTTCCTGGGCTTTTAAGTTAAACCCAGTAGCAAAATGGTCAATGATGGAAATATGTAAATGAGAACAGCTTTATTGAGAATTCGCTGTATTAAAGAGTAGGAGGAAGCCAATTGATAGAGGGCTGACACCAGGAAGAATGTAAATAGCCTAAGACATGGTCCAGACATATACTAGGTTTTAACTTGGGATGTCACAAGAACAAATACGAGACGATGCCAAAATTCAGAAAATTTGTGCAGCAACAGGTTCGCCAGGACTGAAAAAAAAAAACACGCCAAGACTGGTGTATGGAGATATTTTGTATTTGACAAACATCTCAAATTTATCTAAGCACCTCAAAGACAAACATCTGGATCTGTGGACAGAATTCAGGGTGAGTGAATTGCAATCGTTAACACATTAATGTAAGTGTCATCAACATGTAATCAAAATGTTCATGACCTGAAATGTTACCATTATTGTTTGCGAAAATTACAACAGTTGGTGTCTGTTGTAACAATGCTCTACACAAAATATTCACAAAGCCAACGTTATCTTGTTTAGGCTAACACAGCAACTTCTCAATCATACTGGCCTTCTTGACCAGTGTGTTCCACCAAGAATGGTGTCTGGAATTGCCATCTCATTTGTAGAAGACTCTTCCGAGAGCACCTCCTCTCCTTACACCTCTAACACCCTAACATGACTAACTAGCACTTTTGGTGCACTTCTACCTGATCTCCTTGCTCTTTGCCTTATTGAACAGATTGAGCACTTCAAGGCCTCCTACTGCACTGAAGCTTTTACTGTTGTCATTCACTTGGAAGTCACTTTGCATAAAGTGTCTGCCAAATGAGTGAATGTAAATGTAAGCGAGAGTTGGGTGCTCACAACGTTTGTAGACATCATTGTTCAGTGTGACAAAATATAAAACTGACTTTTTAAATGATTTTTTTCACACTATGGGTCAGTCACCATGTTAGTCAATTTAAATTACTGCTTGCTACTACCACAGTTCTGGTATTATGACATCCCTATCTTGACCTAGTCTTGTTCTGTTGGATGATATAATGTCATAAATGAATGCTTTTGTGTGTTGCTTTCTGTCAGTAGGAATTTAAACTTGAAACTTGCAATTTATGACAAGATTGTGTGTTGAACACTTGAAAGAGCAGGTCACGGAAAAAAAGCTGATTTTGGGTAAAACTATGAAACTCTAGGATAAAAACATAAAATAAAATATGGGCAAAAATATTATATACTGCATGAATCCCAACATATTTTAAAATGGGTAGCACTGATATGTACCACTCTGTGGACCACTTGTCTCTTTATCCTGTGTGCAATGACAGAAAATGCCATTCCTCCATTAACTCATTTTCTTTTCTCACTTACTCATCAGTTACTGCCTTCTTGGGAATAAGGTCTTCTGTCTGTAATTATGGGAAACTACATGTTCCGGCCAACAGGGAACCGTGAATAAGTCCATCACATAATAAAAATTGGACAACCAGTCTTCTTCCACAAAATGTTCATAACAGGGGAAAAGCATTACAAACTTTGACAGGCTTCAAAGTACAGTGGAGTGTTTCTGTGTGTGTGTTTATGTTGGTTTTGATGATGGTTTTTGTGTCATATAAGACAGCTTTACTCTCTAGTGATTCCTTCTAATGTGCTGTCCTGTATTCTTTGCGTGTCATGTCTTCATTTATTGTATCTGCTTGTTAATTCACTGAAATGTACTTAACACTATGACACATTCAGTTTGACGAAAGCCACTTGCCTTATCACAAGTGTGCTCAAACACACATGCCCGCTCGCACACACACGCACACACACACACACACACACACACACACACACACACACACACACACACACACAAGGTTAACAGTCCACCAGAAAGGTTAATTTTAGCTGCCGACATGGTAATGAAGCAGCTAAATCATGGGCCAGCTCCCAGGAGCAATTGTGCTTGTGTGTGTGTGTTTTCTGTTTTTACAGCAACTGACATGTCTTAACAGCCTCTTAACGTACAGTTACACCACGCACACAAGCACACCGCTTATTGACATGGCGATCCCTTGCCATGCATATTTCTCTCCTCAAGAAGGGCCTCAGGCCAATTATGCGTAAATCAATAAAGTTCCTGTTCTGTTGAGTGGTGTTACAGTGTGAGTGTGTATGTGGGTATGTCTCTCTTTGTGTATGTCTTGTAGAACAAGCCTTTATGGATGTAGGATACATAAAACATCACCATCAGCCCCTGATTAGCCACTCACTTTACGTCGTGATCGATAACTATGTGGGGAGACACACACAATGAAACAACTGCATATGCATCAACACACATGGACAGAGAGCTCTTTCCTTGTGTCGTTACGTCTGTCTCAGTGTGCGCGCTAATGTTTAGTCATGTGCTTTGGTGTAACTCCAGTGGTTTCACAGATGCTGTCTGCTCACTTACAGCAGATGGTAGCTGGCTCTAATGGCCCAGCCTTGTGTGCAGTAGATTTATCAGCGCATCAGTACTGCGCTCAAGTAGCTCTTAGAAGGAGTTCACTTAATGTGAGGATAATTTCCTCCAAAAACTGAGTTTGTTTCTCAGTTTGGGGATTTCTGTAGCATAATACTGGAAGGCCAACTTTTGGACGGATTTGTGAAGAAATCATGTGGGAAGTCTTTAGTCAACAGAATTGTTGTTGATGAGAATTTTTAATAAAAATGAGAGGCCAAATTTCTTAGGAGGAAGAAACTTAAGGAATTACATGTAGACATACTTTTGGTTTGGACTTCTCTCTGCAAGGTAAGAATGGGTACGTTTGGTGGTATACAGTAAATGGTCACAAAAACAAAAATAAGGCGAAAGTTTTTCAGAACTTTCTTCCATCTTGTGATTAAAGCTCATTTGTTCCATGCTATACGGATACACTACAGCCCAGTCTTTTTATAAAGGGGGAGAGGTAAAGCTGTAAAACAATTCTAAGGAGGTGTGCACCTCCCAATACCCCTCTTAGGTTATTCTCTAAAAATCTTTAGTGTTTTCTGTGAATTCTCAAGATGATAGTCTTGAACCAAATGAAAAAAAGTAATATGAGGTGTGGAGCTCCAACAGAAGCACAACACCCAGCGGAGTAGCACATGCTATGCAAATAGTTTTGAGATTAAAAAAGAAAAATCTGCCAAACGGCATATGCCATTATCATTTCTTATAGTTGAAACAAGGGACATCTTTGGCGTTGGATGAAACAAAACGGTGGCAACAGATGTGGCTGTTAAAAATACATTCAAAAAGTCAACTGGGTACAATAAGCCATATTGTATTGTACTGTATTACAGTCAAGAGAAGTCTTTGGAATCACTTGAAATAAACAGTGAGGCTGTGTCAACAGATGTAGCCATTAAATATACATTTAAAAAGTCCACCGATTACAATATGAAGTATCATTCATCACAATAAACATAAGGAAGGACTTTTTGAGAACTGTATGAAATGAAAATATTCGGCATGTCAACAGATGTAGCTGTTTAGTGCATGTTCAAAAGCACAAATCCCTGAGCAAGTATTTATACATGAAAGGTTTTTTTTCACATCCACTCAGCACACTCATTGTCTATTCACCTAAAAGAATAAACAAAACAAAAACAAAACATAAAAAAACATAAAATGAGCAGCAAGAGTAGAGACCATGAGTGAACAGATGGAAAAGTGTGTTGAAGGGTCAAGTGTGCGTGTCTGTGCGATATGTATATTGCTGAATGATTCATGTTTCTCTGCTGCCATGTGCTATTTTGTGTTTAAGTGAAAGCGCCAGGTAGAGATCGGAGTGATGGATGCTATGAGTGAAAAAGTGAGAAAGCAATAGACTGTCAGAAAGAAGCAGACAGATAAAGAGAATGAATAAAAATTGTGTGTGTGTGTGTATGTGTGTGTGTGTCTATGTCATCCTGCACTGATCAATTAGTGCTCATCTCATTCCCAGAGATTTGTGCCTGAGTTATTAAACACAGCTAATTCATCCTACTTCCATAATGGTTATAAATCTAAGGAAGAGAGCGAGAAAGAGAGAGAGAGACATCGTATGTGTGTTTCTGTAACTGTGTGTGTGTGTGTTTGATTCATGGCCAGCAGGAAGTGTGAGCTACGCCACATTTTTCTCCTTGTAATTAACAGTAAATTGTTTTTACTGCCGCTTGCCATGAATATCCCCTCTGGTTAACACGACAAATGCTGTCGACACTCAAGTACCCAATGACTGACTATGTGCTTTTGGATGTGTGTGTGCATACAGTACGTCAGAGGCTTGTGTTGCAGTAGTTATGAACACCACGCACTTAAGTAATTCAATATTACACTCAGTATGTAAGTGATCTGCCATAATCCTTTAAACAGACAATTGCATCTTTTAAATTATATAATCATTAAGAAGACTTGTCATTACCCCATTACCCCCCCCCCCCATTCCGTGTTTGTACCCTTTACACAGACCAGCAAGGTGGAATAAAGGCGCCACATTCCCACCTTGAATAGGCTGCACCAAAGGGATAATACATTGGCACTGCTTGCATTTACTTTATTATAGTAATTTCAATAGTTATGCAGAGCTGCTTACTGGTGTGATGCAATGTGTACATTTGTTTATATTTGTCTGCATTCACGTGTGTTTGTGTGCTGATCTTTTTGTTTTACCTGCTGGCAGGGTCCGTCCTGTGCTTGGCAGACTGGTAATGCAACCTATCTTTGTGCAGAGTGTAACAGTGAAGTTGTACACATGGTAAGACTTCAGTCCTTTCACCATATAAACAGGCTGTGACGATGGCCCGGCTCTATGCAAGACCTGAAAAAGAGAGACAGTGTGAAAATGTGAAAATAGTGAAAATCTGTAGTGACAATGAAGTATATAATTTCAGGAAAATAAAGCTATGGAAGAAAAGAGGTAAGAAGTAGACAAGAGCATCAGGAGGGGATGCAAGAGCATTAAAAGATAAGTTTAACTCAAACCTCAAAAAAAAAAAGACAAAATCATAGAATATATAGCCTTTTACCTTGACTTTTAGCTATTGGCATAACTTAAGTCTGTGGGTAAGCTTCAAAGTTTTTCAGTTGCCTTACTAATTGGGTGCAAGTGCATGTGTGTGTGCATCTTACCTGACTAACCACTGGAGGAGCATAGGGATTGTTGGTCTGCTCAGTGAGCAAGTTGACCCAATATTCTGTCACCTGCCCTCTGGCGATGACCCCTTGACCCTCAGTTGAGCTCCATGAAACTTTGAGACTGGAGGATGACAGTGCAGACACTTCTGGAGGAGCCATCAACTCTGGGACTGGAGACATGGGCACACACACATGCATATGAAAATATACACATCACACGTGTTACTCAAGATGGCACAGTGCAGTACCCAGTGCTCAGGTGAAAAGCGACTCTGCAGAATTTCCTCCACTGAAGAAACCACGTTTTTCGGCTAAAAAGGCTTCTGGCTCTGTCAATCTCCATATAGCCGGTCATTTGTACAGGCTGGTCCCAGGGGATAAGTCCATGGCTGAATTTCTTTCCCAGTCCGACGGTGGTGCCAGTACTGGTCTGGCTTTACTCAGATAAAGAGACCTACAAGCGACTAAAGGGCTCCAGCCTGACTCAGAACTGGCTTTTCTTCTACTCAATGTGTAAGTAAGTTGATGGCTACATAATGTTACGCATCTGTTTTCCTTAGTAACCAGCAACAGAAGGCATGACAGTGTTAGCCTTCTCCTGCTGAACATGAAAAATAATAAATATTCAAGCTGTGATCAACACAAATTATGTGGCCAGTATAATCTCTCACCTGCTAACAACTTAAAATTTGACACTTAAGATGTAATTCACCACACTGCTAAATCCATGCATGTCAAAGATGCCTCGTCTTCAACTTCATTTACTAATTGCAACATTTCCCAGAGTGATTTTGGCTGCATAAAAAACAATGTTTAGACAAAAAGTACATAGTAATCAACAGTTCAGATTTGATTCTACTACTACTTCACTTATTGGTTGTCGAACATCAGTGCAAAGTAGTACGTCTAAAAAAGATGCATTTTCTTTTAGATTATGTGTATTTGACAGTAAAACCTTAGATTTGCTGCTAGTCTCTGAGGTGTAAAGGATTAGACTACTAACCTTTGTTGCTGATTTCTAATGTTGAACCATTTGCTTTTAACTGCCACTTAACATTAAAAATGAACCTTTTACAGTAGGTTAATCAAAAACAAAATACAAATTTAGATACAAAGACATACATTAAAAATCTAGACTTAATGGATATTATGTGGATTTAATGGATTTAAGTATTCCATAATTCTATGGTTGTGACAGCCACTATTACATGACAGATTAGAAAGAAGGATTCTTTTATTCTACTGTTGATGGCATCTAGGTGTGAAATATGCTGTGAAATGTGATTCATGGTAGACATAACCACAGTCACATTCTTTCTCTCTAACACAGCACATGTGCATGCACAAGCATGGACACACACACTCCACATTTAAAATGGTGTTATCATATGCTTGTTATCCAGACACATAGCTTAGACTGATGTTGGAGGCAATCGTTTAGTCCTAATGAGCCATATCATCTCTTTGAAATTCAAATACCTTAATGAGTTTCCCCTCCCCCACACACATTTTTTTATTTCCTCCCTACTTCCCTTCTCTTCATCTCCTCTGACAAATACCTCTTTGTTTTTTTTCTTCTTCTTTTTTCTTCATTTATTTATTCAATACAATTTATTTTCCATTACATCCATCAGTGAAATTCTCTGGTGAGCAGATTTTGACCAATACATCACTTTAGTATGTTTTGGTGGTTATTCAGATCTAGGATTTCTGTCATTACTTCGTTAAAAAATGTTTTTGCTCACAGCTTATGCTGCATTTTTCCGCTTCAGGAAAGTTCAGCAACCTCCAGCTTATCTGCAACACCACAACATTTACATGCCATTTTGGCTTTTGACTTCATAATCTTTCCAATTCACCACAATTCATTCTACTAACTTTTAACCTACTTACCTATCTTACTACCAGAGGCTGGCCATCAGGGCAAGCAAGGCAAGCAGTGCTTGCCCAGTTAAAGCTAAAAATAGACATCAATTATAGCAATACTTACATGGAAGCTATATCTCTCCTTACGTCTGATCAGAACAGCGTTCTGTCCCGTAAAGGATTTCATATTGCCTGTTTGTATTCATCAGTATGAGGCTATTGTCTCTGAAAGCTAGGTTGACAACCGATTTACCTAAAACCAACACCTTCCACTATAGTTATCTATGTCTAAGCTGAATCTGAATGAGACAGTGGAATTTTAATTTATAATGAAAAGAAATCCAACATTCTGGTAGCGACACAGAGCTGTCAGTAGCAGTGACGCAGCAGAGTGACGCAATGCAGGCAGTGTGGTCATGGCATTAGAAGTCAGCAGTATAGCTGTGAATGTAACAGTACAATGTATGTGCACTTAAGGCTATTTGTCAGTAAATAAATGCTTCAACTCCTAAGTTTGTTGTTCTGCTCTTCTTGCCTGTCTGTAAAATAGAGCATGCTACCGCTAACTACCAAGGAACACAGCTGGTCAGACTTATATTAGTTAGAAGTAAAACTTGGGCCATAATTTCTAGTATAAAATACTTTCAATTTCGATTTAAAAAGAGACCTTGGGAGTTTTCGACTGAGAATACAGATGCAGAATTTTTATGGAGCCATCAACTAATCGCCCTCGGAGGAGAAAACTATTCAGCCATGGTGGTCACCACTTGGCAAGGACTCTAACCTTTAAAAACCCTCGAAGGAAAAAAAACATTGAATCATTATCTTTGACTTTCTGATGACTGTGAAGTAATTTTGTTTGATGTCTAATCATTGTCAGTAAAACACTAATTAAAAAATCATCGCAGCACTACAACACTAAACCCAGATACACTCTATAGTCGTGGGGTGTATTTGAGTACACGGTAATAATGACCAAGTTTAACCATGATCACAATTTATACGAACCTCCCTCCATGGTGCGTGCAGTGGTCCACCCTGATGTAACTCTTCCGGCCACATTGATACTTGTAACTCTCATCTGATAGGTGGAAAACGCTTGCAGACCTGCTATAATCGTACTGTTCTCAGGAGGTGACAGTGTGCTCCTGTTGGTCAGCTGTGTTTCTAGGGAAGCACTTGGATCCAGCCAACCAGAGCTGAAGAACACTTTCTTCTCAAGTGCCATACTTGAAAGGTTTTGTGTTTCCAGTGGTCCACGTAGAAAGACCTCATACCTTGTTATAACACCTGTACAGAGAGCAAAATTAGTGTGTAAGAGATTAGTTCTGATGACTACAACAAAAGAACTCCTCAAAAAGCAGTTATATCTAACAATAAATAAGAGAAGCAACAGTTGTAGCTACAGTAATAATTGGGAAATGCTACAACACAATTAACTTTTTTCTTTATTTAAGTGGTGTCCCTGTGCCAATTCAACCTGTTTATGATTAAAGATTCAAAGTATCAAGCGTGTATTAGAAACTGTAGCCCTGCTTAATAATACACATCCCCAATGGAAACAGGATGCTAACATTTTTTCATACATAGCAATGTTGTTTTGAGAAAAACACCACAAATAATGAGAAAGCCCTTGCCAGTGCTTGGCCCTGTAGTAGAAAACAAGCTAATAATGACTAAGTCGCGGCTAGTCTGTTAGCTCTCTGGTGGAAAACAGTCTATTGTCCTAATCTCACATGCTCTATTCCAGTTGTTAATAGGAAAATGACAGTGTTTGACACTGCTGAGGACAGAGCAGCAGCAAAACACAATAAGAGACTTAGAAACCCAGTATGGAATAAGTGAGTGTCCAAATTTTGTTATAAGTATAAATATAAATAAGATCTAATAATATAGAGAGGCTTATGTGGAACCGTTACAGCTGCAACAACAATAGTTTACGTGAATCATTATGTATTGACTGCTCAGCCAACAAAATACTTTACTGTGCTTTGCCTTATTTAATTATGTGTGTTTTCACTGATATATCTGTTACTCCAAAAGTTATCTTTCAATTAGAAAATTGAAAATGTCATCAATGTCTTAGTCCCTGTTGCCCTGAGTTAAATCCATTCCTAGTAAGCCAAAGGCATCAGAAGAAACCGGTACTTTAAATACTGAATTGATGACAGAGAAAATGAAGGAAGGAGACATAGAGAAACCCATGTAACAGGGATTACTGACACTGGGGAACAGATTAACAGACAGAGAGAAAAAAAAAACAAGAGACACAAACAGAGAGAGAAACCCAGGTTACAGGGCTTTGTATGACACTGAGCCTTAGAGCCGTTACAAAGCTCTTTGGATTTACCAAAGGCAGTTCCAATTCAGAGTGTATTTGTGCGTGTGTGTGTGTGTGTGTGCGTGTGTGTGTGTGTGTGTGTGTGTGTGGAGGTGTTAGTTGATTCTCATACTTCTTGAGTGACACAAGCCGAAAAGCCACAGCACTAAGCTAGCGTTTCATGTTTCCTAAAATATCTGTTGTATGTGTGTGTGATTATTCTGCTCTATTATTTATTCTGACATTGACATTAATAATTTCTATATTTGTTGTGTCATTTAGTTGTAATATACTTCAAGTAAACACACAAATTATTCTAAACTGTCTTACATGCCACATGTGCTGTTCCGTATGCATTTGTAAGTCTGGGATCCTACCATTTGGCTGACTGGGGGGCTCCCAGGAAGCATGCAGTGTATGAGGTCCTGTAGCAGTGACTCTGGGTGGAGGTTGGTTTTGAGGGGGGGCAGAGGCTGTCAGAAGAGATAGTGGTTGGGTAGAAGTACACCCCCCAGAAGAGCATGCCTGTGGACAAGGTTAGGACTTTGTCATTTTCATTTCTTAGGTTTTATATGCTAAAAATGTGAACTGGTTGAAAAACTGTGATTGAAGCGTATTTGCTATATTCTTTTGAAGATAGAGTTGATTCACATATCTGTATTTTTATTGGGAATGAGTATTATGTCTTTAAATTTTGACTAGTGCTGTAGTCAAAGAGATGTAGGCACTAAAAACACTGGCAGTCTGCCACTTACCTCCAGTATTACAATATATTGGGTGAAGGGCTTTAGATCACTTGCCACCGCCTCTGTAGATAAGCCTGTGTAGTGAATGATGGGCTCTTGCCTAGATGACTCAGTGGAGGATAACACAAACCTGTGGGAGACAAAAAATTGTGGTAATCAGTTCCCCTTTTCTTAATTTTTTCATCCATCCCAGTCACTCTACTAGGCCACATGCTTTTGTAATGTGGTTCAGTTAAAAAACTAGTGCTGGGATGTCACAGGGGCCAAGGGGCTAGGATTTGTACCATGTACACTGCAGCATTCCTAGTTTGAATTGTAAGGCTACTGTTTCAGGTCATCACCCTCTCTCTCTCTCTCTCTCTCTGCTCATTTCCTCTCTACCTCTCAACTATACACTATCAATTAAAAGCAAAAATGTCCCAAAAATAATCTTAAAAAGATAAAAATAAATAAAACCTAGCATTGGTCTATCTCTGATTTGAAGAGAAAACTTATGCCCTTCTCCCACTTAGGATACCCTACAAATGTGCTTACTGGTCCGTCCTTTGACTCATCTGCTTTACTGCCAGTCTCACTCTACTTTGCTTGAAGGGATTAAAAATTCAGCACATTTTGCAGCAATTTCTGTCTCTAAGAAAGGCTTCTGTGGGCAATCTGACAATCTTATATCAACATGTAACAACTTACTTTTGGCATGTGGCATGTTCTACCTTTTAGATGAATCATACAGATTGTGTCATTAGAAGGTGCTATATTTAGATATTTAATTTCAAAAGGTCAGTATCTGCTAACCAGCCCACTGTCAACTGTTAAACAGCTAGCCCGCTAACTGCAGCTGCCGATAGCAGTCCTTGATCTCCTCTGCAGCCTCGGCAAGTTTGGCGTTGCGCCACATGTACAAGTTCTTTACCTGACCAGAACAACAACTACCATCACCAGCTGCAGTCTAAGAAGGCAGAGTTACAGTTACAGGAAGGAGAGACCTGCCTGCAGGCATCGCAACCCAAGGCGGAGTGAGTCGGGGCTTGCTGGTCAGCAGCAACTGAATTTTCAAATCAAGACACTTACATATAGCACCTCATAAATAAATAACAGCTGCTGATACTCTGGTGTCCTGAGTGCTTTCCTTGTCTTCCCTCCTTACCTTACCACTGGGCCTGTATCATTTCGTGGTGTGCTCCAGTTAAAGCTAGCTGTGGTTGAACCTGGTCGTCCCACAAGGTGTAAACGGAGCTGGTCTGCTTCAGGTGGTGCACCTAAGGTTTGGTATGAGGCCGATGCACTTATTGTCACACCAGCCACATTAGCTGTTATAAGCCAGTAAGAGTAGTTGGTGTAGGGAGACAAACCAGTGTCTTCAAATGATTCACGGCCTTAAGAAAAAGAAGAAGGAAACAGTAGGGTGGAAAGTGATTTTACAGTGGCAGGAGATAAATTCAAGAGAAAGCAATGTTTGTGTATTTGTGTATTTATAATGTGTATTTGAAACAGTAAGAAAGAGATAATAGTTGTATGAAAAGCTGTGTGGATACTTACTGAAAGGATAGACACTTTGGATGCTATGCACTGACTGTCCATCTCTGATTAGTGTGTAGTTAAGTCTATTTGAATTTGGGGAGTCAGGCGGATGCCAGGAGAGATGAATGGAAGAAGAACTGTAAGGAAAACCAACTGGTGCAGGCTGCTGAGAGGGCGCTGCAGAAAAAGAAAAAGTACAATAGAAAGAGATAAAACTTATGACTAAACTGATTAAATGATCTAATCTTAGAGAGACACATACTATAGAACACAGTGATACTGATTATATGTAAATGTGTCATTAGTGTCAGCTATAATTCAGTAAGACCCCCAAAAGAGGACTGCAAAGAATTAATTTTAAATCAGTGCATTTATCGACGGAATCTTTGTTGATGCTTAGGTTGGTATGTTTGAGTGTGATCTTGTGTGTGTGTTTATTAACATGTAAACCACACCTTTACTGCAGCCAAAGTGGTTCGCAGGGTTAAAATGACTTGCTCCAGGTTGACATACATCACACTTGACTCCTGTTACCAGCAGCTTACACACACACACCCCTGAGTCTGGATGACATGAACCATTTACACTGCCCACTGGGTCACATGCACAAGGCTGGCACCTGGTCAAGCAAAGAAAAAAAAAAGAAGTCATAAAGATGTTTTTGTACAGGCCATAATTTTCATTCATGGCTACACCTCGTTGATTGAAAAAAATTCCAAAACACTTAAAATCATTACCAGAACTATGTTAGACACTGACAAAAATACACATACAGTACTGCCAACTTACATTTAAAATATATAAACCTTACAGAATACACACCTATATTACATTGCAAGTTACCTGAATAATTAACAGTTAGCTAGCTAGTAATACTACTGTTACCACGGTTTTATAAACCAACCATCACCCAGATATTGTCAACCACATGCTGTCTTTTTCTGTTAATTGATAATTGCACAGTTGTAAAATAGTGCTTTAGAGTCATGGAGTAAAAGCTATTGCTTGGGTGTGGATGGTGGGCCAAAGATGGAGACAGAGAATGCACTTAGTGTGCAAATTTTCAAAGATAACTGGATAAGTATGTGCGTCTGAAAGGTGTTGGGTCTTCACCTTAACACTGTGAGGGAGACCCTCACTACCATCTATCCCACACACCATCCTCTAGCTGTGAAACCAACTTCACAGAAGCTGCTTTCCCCTCAGAGTTGTCAAAGTGTGTTGTGTGTGTGTGTGTGTGTGTGTGTGTGTGTGTGTGTGTGTGTGTGTGTGTGTACACGTGTGTGTGTGTCTGATGGTGTATGCGTCTGGGTCACCAGTGTGGTGTTACCCTCACTAGGGCTGGGCAGTGGGTGATCATCCGGCCAGCTACCTCACACCTTTATACACACACACACACACACACACACACACACACACACACACACACACACACACACACACACACACAGTCCATATGTGTTTTTCTTACTACCACATACTGTACTCAAATGCTCTGTCTCTCTCTCTCACACAGCACTACACCTTCTTTATTACTGTGTGAAAAGCCACAGTCTCATAACGAGCCGCAAATTTGTCCTGTCAACTGGTGCTCGCTCCCACTCACACACACACACGCACACACACACACACAGAAATGCCTTGACGACTTGACCTTCACTCCATTCCCAAGGAGAAAGGAAACACCAACATCACACCCATTCTCTTTTTTCATCAGCGTCAAAGTACAGTCTGTGTGTGTGTGTGTGTGTGTTTGTGTGTGTGTGTGCGCTAGAGAGGGAGAGAGAGAGGGGCAGAGATAGAAGTTGTATTTACAGCAGTATGTTGTGTGCAAATGAACATAAAATCTTTACAATATGATAATGTGCCATATACTAAATAAATAAATAAATAAATATATAAATATATAAATAAATACATTTCCAGAGATGTTTAGGTCACATAAACACACATTGTATGTAACTGTAGGTTTTAGAATACTAGAATATTAGATATGTAATCCTTTATAATAAAATCATCTGTAAGTGAATGTGTGTCTCTCTCAAGACAGAATTACTATAATATTCCCTGCAATGAGGGGAACGGCGGTCAGCATTTCTCTGACCTGGTTCTCACAGTGACACAGGACTAAATGTGTTGTATGTATATGTATGTTTGTATGTATACTATATGCAAACACACACTAAAAGCATTCAGCAGTAATAATCTAAGACTTAATTTGTCCTTCTTCATGCACAGAGAGAAAATAAGATGAGACACAGTGAAGACAGGGAAACAGAGAGAGAGAGAGAGAGAGAGAGAGAGAAAGAGAGAGAGAGACGGACTAACTTGTCCACTGGTACAAACAAGTGTGGCCTGGGTTTCATTTATGCATGCCTTTCACAAGACCTATGCCTCTGCCTTTGTTTTTCTATCTTTCTCTTTTACTGTTTTTCTGCCTTTATCACTGATACTATTTACCCATGTCAGAAATGTCCTTTTTAACCCCTTTCTTTCATATTATTCCACTATTTTCCTCCCAGTGCTGCCCTTCCTTATCTTCTTCATGAAGCAGTCTTTATCACCCTGTTGCTTTTCATCTCTCCATCCCTCTCTACCATGACGAGATCTCAGCCACAACCGGATCGCTCTCTCCCTCTCTCACGCACACATGCATGCGTGCACACGCGCGCGCGCGCGCACACACACACACACACACACACACACACACACACACACACACACACACACACACACACACACACTACACCACATCACACGCCACACAGTTTGTGGACCATCTATCTGGTATTACACCCTGTTGAGAGGAATGTATGTGTGTGTGTGCGTACCAGTATTGCACAGGGTGTAATGTGTAGTTACATTTGTGCATGTGTGTTTTAAGTTGTTTGTGTGTGTCTGTCATGTGTGAGATAGCCTGCAGGTGGAGACATGAGTGGTGAAGGTCAAATTAGCTCTTAACTCATGTAAGTCATATGTCTGGCTACCTATCTGTGACCTGTCTTTACAGAGACTGCACCTGCTGGCTTGTGCGCTGCATGTCTGTGTGTGTATGTTTTTTTAGTAGTGGTGCAATTAATGGATAAAAGTTTTACAGGATGTAAAACCTACAGATATGGTGTTCATCTGTGTGCCTGTGAGACTGACTTTATATAGTTACCTGCCCAAGCCAGGGTTGAATCCAAAGAACATCTCACGACACTGGTCACAGCGCCGCCCTCCCAATGACGGATGGGCACACACACACTGTCCGGTCTGGCTCTCACAACCACGCTGCGATGCTCCCATGGGATGGCAGTCACACTCCACACACACACCCTGATTTGGGGAGAGGTAGAAGCCTGGACAGACATAAAGATAAAATAAAGCAACATGATGAATCTGATTTCTTGTCAGTCACTTTAACAATCTTTTCATCTGCCCGCAAGTGTATTTTCTGTTTTTTAATTTCTCCTCTCTACTTCTTTTCCTCATTCCTTCCTTTGCTATTGCCTTTATTTTCCTCTATGATTAAAAAGTTGAATCCGCATGATGATTTCTGAAGACACAACTCAAAACACATAATTTTATGTCCAAGCTGCGTCCTGCAAAAACCTTACATTACAAACCTTACAATTTAATATTATTTCATAGTGTTTTCTACGCAATAATTCTCTATTGAAAATAAATTATATCTTATGTAGTGGGTTGAAAGTACTGCATTTGCATTATAAAAACTATGAACAAGCTATCATACACGCTGCATATTTTGAATAGTGTAATTTTTTAACTGATTATATAGAGTAATAGTGTTCAATATAAAATAAGATGAATGAATGACCGATTTTGGACACAGCCTGCTTCATTTTATGGCTGTCCTAATAAGCATTATGGGGTGTTGTTTGCAATTTATTTGTAATAAAATTTAGCACAAAGCCAATAAGTATGTCTGAGGTTACATTAAGCACTCTGGGTTCTAAAGTATAAATCAATTTGGTTTATTTTTCTCAAGACCTGGCAGCTAATAAACAAATCAGATATTCTATTTAGCCACTTTGGCAATGAACTCACAATGGCATAAACTAGCAGCTGAGGAAATTAAGATGGACAATTTGTAGGAATTGAGCTTTCCAAATGCAGTGTAACAGCGGAATGAAAAAAAACAATCGATCATGATAGCAAAATGTACAACTGTTACCTCATAACAGTACTGAATATCACCCTTTCTTGATTTTGTGGGTATTTGTAAGATAATAACTATTATCTTGTGTCCTCTGTTCCTCTTTTTAACATCCTTCCATCAACATATTCCCAACTTGTGTTACAGTAAACCTGACTATGCTGTTGGTCCTTCTCCATTACTGCCACAATACAACATCTGTTACCTCTTGTCCCATAAGACGAACCACACACACAAATACATACACACTCACACATTCATGAGCTAATGCACACACACACGCAAAAAAGTGAGATAGTGAGAGGAACCAATCTTTCTTCTCTATCGTGCTGTTGTTGAGAACTGGCACATGCAGGACAATCACTTAGTGGAGATCTGGCAGAGAGCACATGCCAACACGCACACATGCACACGTACAAGCACACACACATTTTTTGGGGGGCATTTCTGTGCCTTTTTTTGATAGGACAGTGAAGATTGACAGGCAATGCAGGGACAGAGCAGGAGTAATGACATGCAGCAAAGAGTCCAGTGAGCCAAGAGTCGAACGACTTGCTGCTCAGGGCATTTGTGCCAACATGGTGTGTGCCCTAACTTTTTTTGTTCCATCCATCCATCCATCCATCCAGACTCACCTGGTCGGCAGCTACTACAGTCCTGTCCATAGCGAGTAGGGACACAAACACATTGCCCTGTAGTGCTATCACAGATGGTCCCCGCCACTGTTCCTCTGGGGTCACAGATACATGGTACACAGCCCTGGGACAACCCCTCTGACAGGACAGAAAACAGCATCAGAAACCAGAATATACTTAAACTTTTTCTCTCAAACTGTAACTGTTTACACAACATAAAAACTTTGAAAACTCAAAAACAAAATAACTTACATAAAGCTCTCAAACTATATAGTGTATGATATACAGTATGACTCAACTAAAGGAGTTTAACTAATCTTGGATGTAACTTCAAGCTCTCGCACTGTGTTCTCTTACTCTGCAGGTCTAAACTCCTGTTGTAGTAGTTGTGGGCACAGTTGGTGCACTGTGCTCCCTCCACCCCCTCTCGGCATGGACATTGTCCGGTCCACATATCACATGTACCCTCTGGCACAGTGCCACTGATGTCACACACACACGGCAGACAGCCCAGGGAGTTTCGATGCTCCAGGGTGTGGAAACCATGATGACAAGTGTCACAGTGGCGGCCTTTCACGTGTTTCTATAAAAAGATAGAAGGTAGAAAAAAGGAAGGTGTAATAAATAGATAAAAGATGGAAGGATCCAAAGATGAAAAATGGATAAACAATTAATTAATGTCATGCTAAAATTAACTCCAGTTATCAAAGTGACACCAATCACTGCCATCACACCAGAGTTTGACAAAAATTGTGTGGGGCCAGTACAGTGTTGAACTGTGGTTTTAACACAATAATCAGTCTTTTTGTCCTGTTGTGGTTCTGCCAGTGGTTGAATCCATCTGCCATGTTTTCTCTCTGATCAGATACCACCTCAGAGTTAGTCATGGATTCACCAACTCAGGCAGCTGTGATGCTCATACACACTGGTGGTAATTCATACAGTGAAGCCAGGCCAGTAAAAGTAAAAAAAAAGATTAAAAAAAAAAAGATTAAAATCTATTTACTAAAAGTATTTGTAAAAAAAATCCTTCATGACCTCAGAAAGCCATATCCAGTAAAAAACTTTCAACTTCTCCTCATCTACCAGCTTTACCTCTGTCTGGCTGCATATATTTTCTACATTCTTCTGGTCACAAAACCAAATCCAAACTCCTTAACTACAAAGCTTCTGCTTTTTTTCCCCCTCAAGTTGCTGACAGTTCATTGTTGTGTACATAAGTAATAATTTTCTGACCCATAATGTAATCTATTCATTGGCAAATTGCCACAAGTACCAATTCAAGATGGTAAGGAGAGGTTATCTTTGCTTTATTCAGAATGAGATGCGTTTACTGATTGTTGAACATTGCTTTAATTGCATCGCTTTTATGACATTGATGTGCTCATAAAAAATTTAAATATGGACATATTGTCAAAGCCGCTGCTGCTTCAGTGTTTTTCCACTTACCCCGCCTCCGTCTCACCCCACTGGCCGACCACACCTACCTCATCAGCGCCATCAGCTCCACCTTGGGCTCTCAGCTTCATGTCATCACTCATCAAGCCAGTATATATGCATCCCCGGTTCAGTCACTCGTTGCCAGATTGTTCTCTGTACTCGTGCAAAACTTTCCAACGTTCATCTCCGGACTGACTTCTTGGTATCGACTTTGCTCATCTCTGACCATCCTGCCTTGTCTCTGCCCCAGTAAATGCCTCAGCCTTCTGTCCCCAACCACAAGCTCTGCCTGTGCACTTCCTGGTTACCATCTGCCTGTCCCTGTGACTGTTTGCCGTTCTCCAGCTCCGACATTGCAGCGTGAGTTTCCCTACCGTCTAACCTGTGGGATCTTCACCGTCAGAGACTCCTGCTTCGTCAACGCAGCTGTCTTCCTGGATTCGTCTTGTGTGTACTTCCCTGCTGGTTTCCTCATCCTTCGTCTGGCTCTGATTACCCGCCTGCTTGCTCCTTCCTGGTTCGTCTGCCCCGCTGGTTCTGATCCTCCTGCTCCCTCGACGACGTCTCCAGCCTTCTCCTTACAGTACCGTTGCTTTCCTTCAAACTCTTACCTGTGTGGGTCAGCTCAGTCACCTCACTCTACTCACCTGACCCACAGCTCTCCAGCCCTGGCCCCCTGGCCCACTCCAAACCCCAAGAGACTACTTACCTGTGTATAGACCTGAACTATATTGCTGTTCATCCTCATTCCTGCAAATAAGTCATTACCAATCTTCCCTGTGGTGTTTTGTGCTGCAACTGGGTCCTACCAACACCTGTTTCAGTACAATCTGGCCAGTCATGGACCCGGCACACCCCTCCTCACCACAGAATCGCTTTAAGAGGATTGAGAGTGCCCTCCAGCAGCATGAATCCATGATGGCCGCCTCACAAGCCGAAGCAAAACGTTCAGCAGCGGCCCATGAGCAGGCGCTGACAGCTTTAGTCGCCCAGATGCAGCAGCTAACGGCTGCCTTGAACCAGGCTCCTGTTCCTCATGTCCGGCAACCACCATGAGACTGTCTAGTTCCATATCCTGAACTGTCCACATATTCCCCTGAATCTGGGGTACCCGTGGTTTCGTCCGCACAATCCCCACAAAGACTGGACTACTGGGGCCATACTGGGGTGGAGCTCATCTTGCCATCAATTTTGCCTTAAACAAGCTGCCTCATCCCTGTTCTCGTCACCACCCAGCATCGCTCCAGATGTGGCTGGGGTTCCCTCAGAGTACCACGACTTCAGAGAGGATTTCAGCAAGGCCACGGCCACGTCTCTGCCTCCTCACCGGCCCTACGACTGTGCCATTGACCTCCAGCCTGGCATGTCCCCTCCCAAGGGACGTCTGTACTCCCTGTCCGCCCCTGAGAGAAAGGCAATAGAGACCTACATTAAAGGCTCCCCGGCTGCCGGCATCATCCGTCTCTCTTCTTCTCCTGCGGAGAAGAGTACCTCGTCATGCCCTTTGGCTTAACCAACACCATGGCCGTGTTCCAAGCCTTGGTGAACGACGTGCTGAGGGACATGTTGAACCACAACGTGTTCGTCTACCTAGATGACATCCTCATCTTCTCAAAGTCCCATGAAGAGCAAATCTACCATGTCCAGACGGTCCTACAATGGCTCCTCGAGAACTCACTCTTCGTAAAGGCAGAGAAATGTGAGTTCCATGCCTCCATCGTCTCTTTCCTGGGGTACATCATGGCACAGGGCAGCATGCAGATTGGTATTAGCGAAGGTATTAGCAGCCTGGTTCACCTCAGCCCCCATCCTTCAAGCGCCAGATCCTGAGCACCAGTTTGGCGTGGAGGTGGACGCCTCCAACGTGGGAGTGGGCGCCGTCCTATCCCAGTGTGCAGCCTCTGACCAGAAATTTCTCCCCTGTGAATTCTTCTGTCAGCGTCTGTCCCCTGCCAAGAGAAACTATGACATCGGCAACCGGGAGCTCCTGGCCGTTAAGCTGGCATTGGAGGAGTGACGGCACTGGCTTGAGGGGACCAAGCAACCCTTCCTGGTACGGACGGATCATAAAAAACGTGAATACATCTGTACTGAGACTGAACCACCGGGCCCACCCCAAACCCCAAGAGACTACTTACCTGTGTATAAACCTGAACTATACTGCTGCTCATCCTCATTCCTGCAAATAAAAGTCATTACCAATCTTACCTGTGGTGTTTTGTGCTGCAACAGGGTGCTACCAACAAACTTTTCACATATATGCAATTCCATGACAGTGAGCAAAGTAATATATTTTTCTGATGATGTTTGTGTGATATGACTGAAAGCCCCGGAACAGCCAAGAAATAGGCAGTAAAGTGAGACTGTTGCTTGTTTTGTCAACTACTGTTTCAAGGTGTCATAAACAGTTAACTTGCCTTACACACACACTGTCCTGTGTGAGGATCACAGTCTGTTCCAGATACAGTCCCCTCGTGTGAGCAGTTGCAGGGAGCACAAGATCCCTCCAGTCTCAAACCATACGAACCACTGGCACATGAGTCGCAGCGCTGCCCCCCCACCCCAGGCTTGCACTCACACTGCCCCCCCTCAGGCTCACAGAACTGGCTGAGGGAACCCATGGGGTCGCAGTCACATGGGATACAGCCATCTGGGTGGGACAGGTTCCAATAACCAAACTCGCAGCGGTCACAAGAAAGACCTGGGAAGAGAGAGAGAAAGAAACAGAATTAAGAAAAATATTCAGGAGAAGGCAGAGTAAGGTTACCTGACAGAAACGTATTATAAGGATGTAGAGAAAAAAAAAAAGCAAATTGATGCTCGCTTGTTCACCAACTAGAGTTTAGCCTCTCTCTGTTTTGAGGCGTGTGTGTGTGTGTGTGTGTGTGTGTGTGTGTGTGTGTGTATGAGAGAGAGCGAGAGAAATGGCGGGCGAGTATATAAAACTGCCATCATTAGGGCCAGGGCCCTCTACATATGATGGATCACTCACCTAAGGCCAAACACTTAATTTCACTGAGCGAGAAAATAAATAAATTAAACAGCTACAAGAACAGAATGGAGGGAAAGAAAAAGAGGAGATGGAGGGATGGAAAGATGGATAGAGAAACATAAAAATAATAGTAAATTACCATCTGGAGTAAAAACATGAAAGAGTGAATTGCATCTACAAAGCTTTGCTTTAGAGTAGCTATGTAAAAAACATTTAATTTTTAAGGTTTCACAAGATATTGTCTTGTGAAACAGAATAAATTTCTGAAATTAAACAATGAAATAAAAATGCAGTTTCTTATTAACAAATTAATAGTTATATATATTATTTAATATTATTTAATATTTTCAAGCCAAAAGTTAGCCTGGTGAAATGAGGGTTATTTATGCATCTTTAATTTATTCATTCATTTATGCATCCATTTATTTATTTTGAATTTGGGTTCAAGTCTATCAGCTCAGCATTTAATTCTGATATTGGCAAATTATTTTTCAATCATTTTTGTTCCGTTTATAATTGTTCGACTGTAACAAACACCAACTCCATACTGTAGGAGGTTTTATGGCTGCAGGGACAGCGCTAGGCTACATGGCTAGTTAAACTATGATATGCAGTGTGTGCGAGCGGGGCTTATTTGAATATGCCATACGTATTCCATGACAGGCAATCTGTCCCTAAATGGATGCCTGGGGGCAACGCAGTCACCACAGCCGTTTATGAGCGAACGAGTGTTCATATGTGGGTGGGTGTGAATGTGTGTGCGTGCACATACATCTATGAGAGCATACCTGTACATCAGTGCACATGAATACGTGTGTGCATGTCTGTGTGAGTGTGTGTCTTACTCAGTGTGCGGCAGACACTTGGCATTTCCCCTGGTCTGCCCACTTTAATGATTTTATAGATATGAATGTATTTCTCTCCATAGATCATATTTCATAATAGCGCAGTGAAGATAAGTGTGTGTGTGCGTGTGCGTGTGTGTGTGCGTGCGCGCGTGCATGTTGAGGTGTGTGTGTGAACGTCTGAATGTGCTGGTGGTAAATATGCAGGCTGACACACTGATGCTTACAACCCTAACAATGCAGTGATATATTGTACTTTTCCCAATAAAGTTATAAAAATTATAAAGAATCCTACATCCATTATAAAAGTTTTTTTATTTTTGTTACTGTATTTCCTATTGACATTTGACATTTATTGAGATTGAGCTGAACAAGTTTGCATTTGTGAATCCTATTTTTGTAGTTTGTGACGTTCAGATACAATGTCCAACAAACGTATTAATAGAAACAAAAGAGATGCTCAGAGAAAGAGATTAAAAAAGGGAAAGAACACAATAAAAAGAAAGAAAGCTGAGAACATTAGAGATGATATAATATGTTGGACGATATCAGATCAGTACCGAAAGAAAGTAATTTTGTGTTGTGGTGCGCACTTGTGCGTGTGTGTGTGTTTTCGGGACATGGCCAAGCCCTTTTATCAGTAGCCAGCTGGTTAACAGGCTCATGCATCACCATTTCAAACACTATTATGTACACACTGCACTCTGGCACCTTGTTATGAGTGTACATGTGTGTCTGCATGTGTGTATCTGTGTCTCTGTGCACACATTTCAATTCCGTCCTTCCGAAGCGTGCCTGCCATTGCTCTACTCAAAGTATCAGCTTGGCGGTAATAAATTGCTATAATCAAATCTAATTTCTCAAAAATACCTGTGGGAGCAACCAAACAAACAGGGACAGAAAAAAAACGCAAGTGGGTCTTGTAAGAAGGAGTGTGAAAAATACAAGGGGCTGCAGCAGTTTGTTTTAATCAACTTGGCATTGAATTAGAGAATTAAATACCAGCTTAGTCCTTGATGGCAAGCATGCACATGTTCGCGCACGCACACACACACACGTTTAGGTACACCACACAGTCTTACACTCAATGTAAGAGGAAACATGGCCACATCCTGACATTTTTCCTTATGCATATACATGAACATAAACAGACACTCTGACACACATATACAAGTTCACATACACATGCCTGCACTCACACGCACAACCATGGGCCCTTGATAGCAAGGCTTAGCAATAACCATGATGCGTTGAGTTGAGGAGCGTTGGCCGGTTTTGCATTTCATACGAGCCTGCTCTTCAAAGACACACAGGGGAGAGAGTGAAACCATTTATCACAAAGAGAAGCACAACGGCTGGAAGCACCGCCAGCAGAAAAGCCTGTTTATTTTGGCTGGCAAAACACTCTGGGATATGTGTTTATGCATGTGTGTATACACATGCCTGTTTTGGTGTGTGCATCGAGTATATCCACTTTTGTTTGTGTGTCCACATCATGAGAAGCTGAGTCTATGTATTAATTAAGATGCCATTAATAGAAAGTTATCAAAGGAGTTTGGGACATTGTGTAAGAGAAACTATTTTAGGGACCAGGCATTTTGTAGTTGAGAGGTGTTACTGCTGTGGTAAAATACCAAGCTCTGAAGAGATTGCTGATATTACCTTTAAATTACTTTTATCTTTCCTTATCTTAAATGAACCCTCACCCACGAGGAGATCACCTGGCTTGTATGGGTGAGATCTCAAAAACAAGAACCTCAGATATTTCAGCTGTAAAAACCTAGTTTTCTCCAATGTGCGCCAGCGACCTGTTTACCTGTAACATGGGGTTTACACTGGCACTGTCCCGTGTCCTGGTTGCAGTTGGGAATTGCTGATGTCGACATGCTGATGATGCCAATATTACTGCACTTACAGCGGATGCAGCCATTTGGATCGGAGGCTTTAAGACCATACCAACCAGGCAAACAGTCTGCGCAGCGACGGCCTGTTGCCGCAACTTTACACTGACACTGACCTCCTACCTGCAGGCAAGAAACACAGAAGGAGAGAGGGACGTTTGGGGAAGAGGGGAAAAATCAGCTGGGAAGAGAAAATAAACTGACACAAATTCATTAGGTGTTGAGTCAGATTTTTTAGATGTCAAATTCATGTTAACCCAAAACATCCACCCTCCATTCAACTGAATTAAAAACATTTATTCAACAAATCTGGAGTTACAAGGGGTTGACCGTTCATCAACAATGTGCTGTGTGTGTTGTTGTGTACCTGGGCACACTCCATGCTGCCACTGACTGTCCCAGCAGTATGACAGTTACATGGCCGACACACATCAACTGAAGTAGGATCAGATTCCTCAAGCCTGAAAAATCCACTTATACACAGCTCACAGTTTTTACCTGACAGTGAGAGACATAAACAGAATGAGACAGAAAGCATGAAAAGGCAAGAGAAAAGATAGAAAAAACAAACAGATCAAGGTTTCAACCTTATCTGTCTCATTGCAAAGTGATTTCACAGCATCATGAAAACATGTCACATGGCATAGCATTTGAAACATGTTATTACCATCCTCAAAATTACCACTGCCCTCACTGCTAATCAATAATATAAAAGACAAAAACCATAACCCTCTTACTCACTTTACACTACTGGGAGGGTCTAAAATAGCAAGGATTAAGGAATCCATTTACAATATCTGTATTTCTTGGAGCTAATATTGACTTGTTTAGAACTGAATTTGTAATTATCTGTTTCTATATAATTACACTCACACTCACCCCTAGAGTAGTAACCATGTTTCTTTACATGGCTGTCTAAAGATACTGTAGTAGCACACACTTCAGCTTCATTTCTATTGCTCAAAATCATGTAATTATAGAAGTAACATTTGAAGCTTAAGGTATTTGATCTGTCATTGCTTCAGAGTGCTTTAATATTAAGGACTATTAAAAACTTAAAACCCATTTTGAAATTTATATTTTCTAGTTGTTATATAATGTGAGAGGATAATCATAGGATATATAATAACACCGTACCAGTGGTGTTGTGCGTGCAGTTGTCACAGACGCCTCCTCCTCCTCGATAGTGCTCATCTGGTTGGTCATCGTCTCTGACATCATAATGGCAGGAGAGAGCGTGGCCGTGACAGTGACAAGGCCGGCAGTTCATAGGCTGGAGCTGGTCACCTGACCTGAACGGCTTGTCATTGTAGAGGGGCGCACAACGCTGACACTGGATAAAACAGTTACGTACTCTATGTAAATACAAACATACATCTTTTAATGTATATTGTACTGTACTGTTTGAATGTACTGTCAATTGTTATGAGAATCTAACCCAATTACTTAGCATCTTGCATACATTTTAATACCTGAGCATTTGGTTACTGTAATCTCTCAGTCAGTGAGGTTCAGACAATAATCAAAAGCACTTTGCCAACTGTGACAATACAAGATACATTTAAATGAATTGACTTTGAAGACTTTGTGGTAAAAACAAAAAACATCCCTTGACAAGAGATCAGGAACAAATAAAACCATTTGTATTAAGCAAATGCATAAAAAATATCATAAACTGTAATTTACTGAAAATAACTGTGCACATGTGTGTATAGAAAAATGGTCCCAAGACAAGTACTTGCTTTTATGGAACAAAGACTGACACAGACACAATGAGAAACAGAAACAGAATAAGGGGGGGGGGCATAAAGAAAGAAAAATCAGTGGCCCATGTAAATCTAAATCTAAAGAGAGAGAAGAATAATACACATAACTGAATAGAAAACACAGAGGCATTCTGTACTATATAATAAGGAGCCAGTACGTTTATACACACACACACAAACACACACACACACACACACACAAACACACACACAAAAACACACACACACACACACACACACACACACACACACACACACACACACACACACACACTAACAGCATAGGGAAATCGCTAATGAGGAGTGACTTGCAACAGCCAGAGATCTCACACAGGCCCACTTTCATGTCAAAATAAACATACCAAGGTGTGTGTGTGTGTGTGGGGAGGAGGAAGGGAAAAAAGTGATATAAAAAACGCATTTTTCTGTAGCAGAGAGAAGCAGAGGAGAGAACCAGCAAGTACAAGCCCTTTGATTTTGTTCAGCAGTCAGTACAAATTATGGTGGACAAGGGGGGCATCAAATGGCGGGATTAAAAATGTATTAAAAAACACAGGAGTTCCTCCCATGTGTGACACATGCAGACCTGCACTGGACCTATTATGTATGACACACAGAGGAGGGGGGAAGGCAGGGGGAAGAGAAGGGGAGGGGAAGAGTGTAGATGGAAATGGGGGAAGAGGTTCCAATTTGTATACAGGAGAAAATGGAGTAGAGGTAGGGAAAAATTCAGGAAACTGATGAGAACAGAAATTAGAGAAAAAAATCTCTTTGTGTTTTAAAGTTTCAAACAAGAGGGACACAAAGAGAAGGTGGACAGAGGAAACAATCCACAAGTGTGTGAGTAAGATGTGGGGCAGAAAAAGAAGAAAACAAAGAGGGAGCGAGGGCAATAAAATCAATGTTAGTATGTGAGGAAGACAAAAAACCCCATGTGTAGCTACTGTATGACAAGACTCATACACACATGCACACGCACGCGCGCACACCTACACACACACACACACACACACACACACACACAAACACACACACACACACAGAAAATCATATGCAACAGTTAGTCAAATGTTTGCTGTTAAAGGTGCACTGTGGAGTTGTGTTATATTAAGTGTTTCTGACCTAAATGCATTGTGTGTATCCTTGAGGTCTAACAAATGTTTTTAATGTATTTCCACCATCATAAAACATCAAGCATCCTTGGACAATACAAACAAAACCTCTCATAATATTGGTCTATAGCGCCATTAGTGGTCAAAACATTGACCAGGTACATTAAAGGTATTGTATTGGTCTTGGTATTTAGCAGGGCATTTAAAACTGGATGGCAGATCACACGCTGTAATTTGGTTCAGTGCATCACTATATTTTTATTTGGAACAACTGCAACTAATGATTATTCTTTATTAGCGGTTATTTTTCAATTAATAGATTAATTGCTATTTCAATTGATTAATTTTATTGTTTAAAAACTAAAAAAAAATTCAAAAATGTCACAATTTTCTAGAGGTGTTTCTCAAGGAGACACCATTAAATATCTTGTTTAGTGTGACCAACAGTCAAAAATCCAAATCAATTCAATTACTTACCATGCAGGAAAGAGAAGAAAAAGCAGCAATTACTCCAATTTGAGAAGTTGAAGAATTTTGCATGAAAAAATATTTAAACGATTCACTGATTAACAAAATACTTGTCAATTTTCTGGCGACCTTCATTCCATTCATGAGTGAACAACAATTAAAAAAAATCAATACAAGTATACAAGTATTTTCCATGTAAATTGTAAGGGCTCGCATATCTATATGTTTGTGTGTGTGTGTGTGTGTGTTTGTGTGTGTGTCTGAACAGAGTCCAGAGTGTTGTTCCCTGTTGGGTGATTATTAACAGGATCTAACGAAGCAGCATGATATTCTCTAGAGACATGATATACACACATACACCGACACATACACAACACATGACAAAAAGAATGAAGTCTGTAAAGACACGCACGCGCATGCACGCACACACACACACACACACACACACACACACACACGCACACACACACACACACACACACACACACGAGTTTGTGTCTCGGGACATGTAATTTCACAGGAGTACTGGGCTGTTTGCATATTCCTGTTTGTTCTGTCTGTCTGCTCATCTGTCTGTCATGCTGCTTGGCCTCCAGTCTATCGATTGCCGTACATACAGTAACTTCCTGCCTCTCTGTTTGTACATGCTTCTTTTCCCCTTCTGCCCAGCTGTCTTTCTGTTTGCCTACCTGACTATCTGCAGCTCTGTGCCTGAAAATGTTTCACTTATCAAAGGTACTTTTCTTTCTGCAAGAGAAAGCTCTCACCACATCTCACCCTTCGTCTCATCCGCTGGGGATGAGTTGAGGAGCGAGATGTAGTGTGTTCTCCTCTCCCATATCTCTCTTTTCATTCCTCTTTCGTCTCCTCTACCTCTGTGCCTCCTCCATCTTCCCACCCTTCCTTCTTCTTCTATCTCCCCTCCTTCTCTAAAACAAATCACTCTCTACATCTCACCCGATTTCCCACCTCACCCCTTACTCACTTGGTTCCCCTTGTCTCTACCATCCCCCAACTGCTTGTTCTCATAGCCACGATGCGTATGTGAGCAGGAAATATTACCATACCAAATGAAAGAGAGGGAATTTTGTCTTTCTTCTCCTTTCTTTTCATTCAACACTGCGTTACCTTCCCTCTCTCCCAGCCTGCTAATTAGTCGAGGGACTAGTGTTTGGGAGTTAAAAGAGAAGTGCACACGTTCATTCTCTTCTTCATACAAAAGGTTTTGATGGCTCTCCATCATCTGCACACAGGACCAGCAGGAAAAAAGGACAGCACATACTGAAGACTGAGTTTACATGGTTTTATTCTATTGCTTTTATTTTTTTGCACATGGTCAGTCTACTGTAACATTATCCCTAATAAAAACATAAGTAAAGTTTTTCAGCTGAAGCCAAGGCACTTATGACAGTACATTACTGACAGCGTGACTCTTAATTCAACATTATTTTAATTTCTAACAATTTCATGGCAGAACACACTGTTTTCTTACAATGAAGTTAATCAGAAGTAAACAAGTGGTGGCAGGATAAGAACTCATAAAGGTCATTATCATTCAGAAAATAAAAACAGTGTAGTGCAACTCATACTGTTGGAATTTGGTTACTTGTTTTTTACCATTTGCAAGTCTGGTTTTAATGCAGAAAAAAGATGACAGGTGTGTGTGTGTGTGTGTGTGTGTGTGTGTGTGTGTGTGTGGGTGTGTTGTGAACTGCAAACCAGAGAAAAGGATAACATCTTATTTTCACTCTGAATGTTGCGACAAAATCTGCTGAGTGAGGAAACTACTCTAATGGATATGTGGACATTCAGATGGCATGTCACAAGCATCTGTGTGTGTATGTGTGCGTTTGTGTGTATTTCCAATGTGTTAATCTGCTGGGGCAACTCATCTTATCCTAAATGCCATGACCAATTTCACGCTCTCCCTGGAAAGGTCATGCCACTAGTGTGTGTGCGTGTGAGCATGTTTGTGTGTAGACGCCCATGTTGTGTGTATCTGAAGTTAACCCAGTTAACCCCAGTGTAGGTGAAAATCTGCTGCTGCGGCAGGCTTTAGCAACAGAGATCCTGGGCAACACTACTTAACGTCACTAGCCATCAATATCTATCACACACACACACAGCCACACAGATGCAAACAGAAACTCACATACAGCGTACATCACAGAACTGATATACAATAAAGCCACACCAAACAAACAATTCTTACACAATGAATACCTCTGCATAATCCTAACCGTCACCGTCTTAATCCTATTCTAGACCTAAATTTAAGGTCTAAAACCTCCCAATGCTTGGCTTAAACTCTTGTGATGACTCATGTGTCCACAGACAGACGCACAGACACACAGTAAAATCACACTCACACAATTCATTCACACAATTTGCTCACTGATTTAAAGTCCACAGTCAAATCTGCCTGAACCTACGAGAAGACTGATGTAACTCTCTCTTATGTTTTACAGTGGAGACTGAGACACACAAAAGTGCGTAAAAGAAAAGGTAGTGTGGAGTGTTTTTGCATCTTACCAAAATGACATATTTTCACTTCTGTAACACTAATATTGGATAACATTAAATCCCCCAAAAAATGCTATATCCATCAAATGCCAAAGACATTGCACAACATAAAATAGAGTGTATGATGTGATGTACCATACAATATATGATATAGCTTTCAGACATGACTGAATCCATCAGTTGTGGAGAGATGTACAGAGACAGAGTGACAGAATGAGAGATCTAGTCTGACACAGAGTGCACATAAGAAAGAATCAAAAGACAGAGTGAGAAAGTGGGCGAGTGTGTGCGCTTTTGTGTGCGTGTGTGTGTGTGTGTGAGAGAGTTTAAGTCTGTGTCTTCCAAGGCCCCAGTTGATCATCTTGACACATGTCTGAGCATTTCTGTCACTTTAATGTCACTGTGGAAATTCTGCAGATTAGTACAACATCCGTCATGGTGCTAGGCCGATCCAAGTCAACAGAACGCATGCAATATTAAACGCTAATATTCCCCACAGCCTTTTATGCTCCAATATTATGGAGACAGAAGAAAGGTTTTTTACACAGAGTGATGACATGGACAGGTTTGGGAGAAGAGTGCACACAGGCATACATGCACGTGCACGCGCGCACACACACACACACACACACACACACACACACGATCAGAAAAAAAGGACACTATAGACACATACACATACTGCACACACTCATTTACACACTGATGTCTTTCACAGAAGTATAGCTGCTGTAGAGATTCATTTACATAAAACATACACACAACCACACACACACAAATATATCCATATTGCTTGTTTCCATTGCATCTCTCTGAAACAAAAGAATTACTGCACATAGAAATGAGACTGACAGACAGACCACAAGGATGGGAAGACCTGAGACCATCAGAAAAATGGAGGAAATACAGGGACGCAACATGAGAAACAGAGTCAAACAGGAATGAATTAAATACTTAGAAAGTGAGCCAATAAAGAGTGAGGGGGAGTAGAGAAAACGGCTGAGTGAAATGAAGCGAAAGACAAACAGAGAGAGAAAGAGAGCTGATTAGAGATGCATGCTGAGGGAATGTCATTGTTCTAGTCGATTTGAGACATTATTTAAACTGAGACCCAGGAGAGACAGAGAGAGACAGAAAGAGTATGAGAGAGAGAGAGAGAGAGAGAGTGATCGACAAAGAGAAGAGGATTGAGGTAGGACAGGGACCTAGAGACAGGAAAAAGAAAAGTAGTGTGTAAAAAGAGAAATAAAAGTGTGTATGTGCGCGTGTGTTTGGGGTACATAAGCATTAATGGCATTTACCTCACAATGCCAAATGTCCAATCACCTTGTGTGTGTGAACAACACATTTTTGTTCACTGCCATCATTGTGAGCACCTTTTGGTATTGTAAGACATTTTGATTGGTCCTCACAACTTCAAAGGGCTGTTTGATGGTTTTAGGTTTTCTGGTTAGAATCAGATTTAGGGTAGTTGCGATGGTAATGGTTTGGGGTACTGGCTAGGGAATGCATTATCTCAATGAGTAAGGGTGTAATGATTCTGAAACCAAAACCACAATACAAATGTTCACAAACCTAATGCCACCGTTGCAGGTGCAGACTGTTGAGCTCTCATTACGTTACTAATGTAACAAAACTAATTTTTCATTCGCAATTAACACGTGCGGATCACGCTGTATATTTTCTAAATATTAGGCTTCACATTACACATATTTTATTGTTCCCTGTGCGAACATTTTGTGTGTGTGTGTGTTTGTTTAGGTGCTTCTTTGCTTTTGTAACTTTTATTTTAGTATGACATTCAGGTAAGACAAAAACTATTAAATTCAAGTGTGTAGGAGGGTGTTATTTGAGTTTAAGAGTAAGTACAAGATGTAGTTGAACAGCTGTTGGTTGACAGCTGTACTTCTCCACTGATGTCCTCTGTTACCTCTGTCCACACACACACACACACACTAATGCATGCACATGCATGTATGAATGATACATAAGTTGTGAATAATGCAGGCTGTCCTGTGCTACAGTGAGGTAGAGCATTCATACTGAACTTTTCACTCCTGACCAACTGGAAGCTTTTGTTGAGATGATGCCGACTATTACCTGGCAAGATGTATGAGTTTTGTTACAAGCCAAGTACTGCTCCTGGGATGTTGCTTTAGATCAAACTAGTCTGAAAATCAAATTGTAGCCAAACATTCTGCGGCATACCAGAGTGTGAATAGCTGCTGTGATATCATATTGTTAACTTTGACCAGAAATAGACCAAAAAATCAACTGTGAAAAAATAAGATGCTTTTGACTTAAAAACAATTATGCTAATCATGCTATTTAAGCCCAACTGTAAACCATCACACACTAAGAACTGGCTCATGTGGGATTCACAAAGATATCAAACTCAGTTCAAGGCTTCCCTTTTCTCTCCAAATGCATGTTAATGGGAAAATAAAAACAAACCACATCACATTACAGCTAGCATTCAGACAATCTTTTCAGGTTTAAATATTTTTAAATCATTTTTCTGACAAAGTAAGGCAATGCAAAAGCAAATGAACACTATTAGATGTATTAGAATTTGACTACAGTAGATGTAATAGAAAATGTCCAAGACAGAAACCACACATTCAGTTGCCTGCTGACTGATAGCTGTCCATTAACCCAAATGCCATGTTCGAAGCAGAACCACCTGGCACTGCTGGTATAACATGCATCCAAAGCATGGCAGTTAACTCCATCTTTCTACTAGACAAAAAGAAGGAAAAATCTCTTTGACGGAGGGGTTCTAATAAATGTGTTTGTGTGTGTATGTGTGTAATTTATTAGCGAAGTCCCCTCTATGTCGTTAAGGAGGAAAGTGCTTAATTAAGACCAGGAGGAGATTTCCCCCAGGGGGATTCCTCTGTGTTCTGTGTGTGTGTGTGTGTGTGTGTGTGTGTGTGTGTGTGTGTGTGTGTGTGTGTGTGTGTGATTATGTGCTTGAACAACACATCTGATTCTGAATATCTGGATCTAACACTGACATTGATGATTGGGAATAGAAATTCCTAGAGAATTTGTACGTGTCAACATGACCCACTAATAACTTCATATACTGTGTAAAACACTAACACTGGATGTTTGATGTCCACCACTACCATTTGTAAAAGGGGTTAAAATTACAAATCGGGTTTCAATGTTTTTGTGACCACACGTTACTCACATCGTTTCCCTCTGCGTGGCTCTCAGGCAGACACAGACAGCGATAAGGTGTAACACTGGTATCACAATGGTCTGCATGGCCGTGACACTCACATCTGTCCAGATGACAGAGAAAGGGAGGAAGGGAGAAAGAAAGAAAAGACAAACATATTAGGGAGACCTCAAAATTGTGCTGTACATATTTGTTAATCAAAACTTGAAATTTAAATTGAAAATGTAATGCACAAATATAGCAACAAAGAGGTAAGAAAACAACATGACAAAAGCTCTCCCTCCCTCATAGAGAGTTCCCCCCCACTTGTCCGTTGTCCATGGAACAGCAGTAGTGCCATTAGGAAGTTCCCATTCAACATTTATAAATGCCATCCTGAGAATTATCAGAGCAACATAACAGGTAGCAGACAGTCCTCTCTCTCTCTCTCTCGCTCTCTCTCTCTCTCTCTCTCTCACACAGACACACAGACATACTGCACGACAGTCATTTAATTATTCATTCAGATATTCAGTTGCTTTCTGTCTGTCATTCTTCCTTCTGTGTAAGATGACTAGATTAATCAAATCTGAACCATATAATCAGATTTTCTCTATTTCTCATTAAATAAAAGTCTTTTTGTGAACTATTTCTGTTTTGTGGTAGCCTGCAAGTCTTAGCTTCATTTCATTTGAGATGTAGCAATGATGTGATTCACTGAAGTAAATCTGAAAGAACTGACAAGAAAATTGCAACACTGTAACTTATAACAGTCATACAACTAATATAGAAGATTATTAATCAAGTAAATTGATGTAAAACTAAAAAATGAACTGGCTTTTTGAAAAGTCATTCTTTATAATTTACTATGAGTACATTTAACAGGCTAGAGTGTGACACAATGTACAAAGTGGTCCTCAGAGAAACGTATTTGGCAAAAAAAGAAAAGTTGGTCAACTAAAATTAAGAGACTAAGGAAAAGTGATTTAAAAGAATAAAAGAGAGCGTTTCTCTGCCAAAAGTATAGATAACAATGTCTATTCCTTTTACAGATGAAAACATCATACCCTATTATGGAGTTTTTGATTAAATAATTTGGTTCAACTATCTTCATATTCTTCTTTTGGTGGCAGGTAAATAATTGACTAACCCTGCATTCCCAATCTGGGAAAATAACAAATGAAAAACTACTTGATCGATAAACTGGAATGGGTCAATGTTAAGTTATTGAAGATACAGTATATTGGTACTGGCATGTATGTCAGATAATAAAGGTTCAGATTTGCAGCTCAATTTGCAGTGCTGTCACAAAAATAAATAAATACATACATTAAAAAAATAAAGATAAAAAAAAAAAATGGAATAACTGCCTTGTGGTTGTATGCTCTAACCCTAACCCAACCAGTCAAGTTGCAGTTTATATCCATGTCTGTCCAGACTCATATATGTAGGGACCATTTGGAATGAATTTAATAAAAGGAATTAAGTCATAATTAGCCTATGAATTCTTGAGTTATTGCCAAAACATGTTTTGTGGGGTCACAGTAACCTTGACCTTTTATTATCAAATTCTCATCAGTTCATCCTTGAGTCCAAGTGAAAGTTTGCGGCAGATGTTATGAAATTCCCTCAAGGTGTTCATGAGATATTGTGTTCACAAGAATGGGATGGACATGAGGTCACAGTGACCTTGACCTTTTATCACCAAAATCTAATCACTTTATCCTTGAATCCAAGTGAATGTTTCCGGAAAATTTGAAGAAATTCCCTCAAGGCGATATCGTATTCACAAGAATGGGACAGACAGAACCTAAAAACATAATGCCTCCGGCCACAGTTGTCACCACTGTGGAGGCATAAAAATTAGGGGGCCGCTGATATATAGTTATTAAAAGTGGTTGAGCCATAAAAACTATTTGCTATTTACTTTATGAAAAAGATAGTGTTTCTGCAGTAAAAAGGGCCTTTGTTCTGACATGTAGGACAAACATGAGTGGAGGGATACATAAGGACACACGTGCTCAAGTTGGGTGCTCAACATGCCTATTTACATGCTTTATAAAGAATAAAGTGAGAGAGAAATAGATAGATGTATAATGAAAGAAGGGGACATGAGGAGGGATGAAGAATACACAGATGAGATTTCAGCAGCTCTAAATCTCTGTTTCTCCTACTTCACTGTAACAAGATACTAATTAAAACAGCTTAGAGGGAGGGGGAGGGAGAGAAAGAGTTAGAGATGATTGCCTTCTGCATAATCCTATAATTACCACAGTCATAAAAAACAGTCACTCTGTCAGTCTAATGAAGAGATGTGTTCACAACTACTCTCAAAAACTGCTGCTGAAACTCAACAGTCTGTGTCATGATATTTTTCTACATGTTGAACTGTGATAACACATAACAAATCAACACTGAAAAGATGTTTTTTTCAACCAGTCACACAACTTTAATACAATTTTGCCAAGTGTCAGGACGGACTGTTATTATTAATTATGCTTTTATTAATTTTTAATTTTTTTTTATAAATAGTAAATACAACAAACTGCCTTTTAAGATATAAAAGCTATATTTCATGCATGACATTTTGACTTTCTACTTTAACTTTTACAATTTAAGCTCTTCAACAGACAGATGAGATACTTGGATAAATGGATAAATGTTTCTAACTCCTCACCTGCCACTGATGGTGATCTCATTGATAGCATAGTATCTGTGCCGCTGGTTCACCCCAGCTACTCTGGTGTGGTATTGTCCACTCAGATGAATCCTGACCTGGGTGGCATGTACCATCTTCTGCAGGGCAGGAGTGTTATAGAAGTCATTATAGCCTGGCCTCAGGTTTGGCTGAGGGGTCAGCAGGCTGAATGTGATGTTACCTCCTGAGAAGGGAACATCGCTGGAACACAAGGAACATAAACAGACAAATTGAGCATGAACAAAAACTGAAAAAATTGGATTTTTAAAAATATAACATTTCAATAAAATTATCAAGTTGGAAAGGATTTTTTTTTTAATCTGTGAGGACATGCCAGTTATATCTCAATTTAGCAGTGATGCCCTGGAATAGTAACATCTGAGAGTTAGAGTGATCGATCAGCCAGACTGATATATATTAAATATATTGGCCAATTTTAGCTTAATGCAGATCTATAACTATTGTGGTCTGAGAAATTGAGAAAGCCAGCTTTGAAGCAAGACAGCACTGACAAGTTGACTTCTACACTGTAATGCCCCTCTTAGTATGCCTCTTGGTCACATTTCGTCAAAGTTCTTTAGTTCTCCAGTTACAAATATAAAAGATCCATATCACGGTTGTGATTTATGTTATTAAATTATCATAAGCTGATAAACAGTTATCAGGTGTTTTTTTTAACACCCAGCCTCATAAGTCATCTACTGGTCAGGCATTAGTATACTGCAAATAATACAGCACAACCAAATACACAAGTACAGTGAAGAAGACAAAACTATTATTATTCTGTCGTTACCTCTATAAGCTTTATAAGCTTCTTCTTCACTTTCTCTCTTCCTTTCTCTACCCATAGCAGCCTCCACCTCTTTGTCTTCAGTTAATTCTGAAAGACTTATTCAGGCCACTTCTCTTGTACATGTATGTATATGTATGTGTGTATGTGTGTGTGTGTGTGTGTGTGTGTGTGTGTGTTGGTTTATATTACTCTGGCTTCTGGAATATAATAAATAGTATACACAGTATCACATATATAGCTGCAAACATTGTATACATATGGGTAATTGTCCACAAAAGTGTGTTTTGGCTTTGCATTCGTAACATAACCATATGTACGTGTTTAGTGCTTCTGCTTGAGTTCAGGGTGTTCACATATTGATAGATAAGGTCAGAAAAACTTGTTTGCAACACACCTGATAGCAGCTATGAACACATAAAGACACACATATGGGTGCACACATGCACACTCTTATTTAGGCCACTTATTTAAGCACTCGCCACCTTCGCTAACCAATTTCATGGGGATCCTACACTTTGAAACATTCAACTATCTGAACACCAAACTACTGTTCACAACTGAAACCTTTTTTCTGGTGCAACCAGGTGCATGTGGGAATAGTTTCCATTTACAGTATATGCAACTGCTCCACCTTGACATTACCCATGATGTGTAATTGACACATCATTGATTAGCTAGTTAAGCTTGAGAGAATCGAAACTTGGTAAATTCTGTGCTGTTGAGCAGTGCAAGCAATATTACAGAGGTCAAGCTTATGGGTTTTTCACCATACAAAAAAAATTAAGCAAATTATTCCAAACAATAACAAAAAAATATATTTGTATCCCTATGAGTTTATTCATATGCAGTTCAAATTTCAGCCAGGATTCAATACAAAACAGTTTTCTTTTCAAACATTACCCACTGCTGGGTGCTCATTTCTATTTCCTCGTAAAATTACCTCTTTATCTTTACATGTGGAAAGGATGCAAATGGATCACTGACAGTGCTCCAGGAGCAAAACTGTACTTGACTGGTATGAAAACACCTGAAATGACTGGGGCTCTCTTAAATTTATCTTTCCAGACACTCCCATGGTCTCAGAGGATGGAATGTCGGTTGCAGGATTAAATTAATCTTGCAAGATAAAAATAACATAAATCTTGCAAGATCTAAGACATTGCTCTTTTTGATATAATTATGAACTTTAACGTCACAGAGTGTGTTATTATGTTGCCAATGTAAGGTTCAATTGCTCCCATGCCAATTTAGCTAATACGTATATCTGTGCCAGGAAAGGTTATATGTGATATCATTTGTCACTCAAGTGAAAAATAAGCAGTGTCTAAATGATATGTGATCTATTCGTACCTGTTCTATCTAGTGCCAACGAAGGCCTTGATACAAGCAGCTATGCCAAGATTTAGTGTGTAAGACTGTGTGTGAATGTTAGACTACATTCCAAATCCATTTCTCTATTTAGTGCCAATCGCCTGTTACCAGTCATATGCTAAGACCAACGCTGTAGGTGGTTAGCTTTATAAATCCAGTCCCTGTGAGAGGGCCAGTGTGTGTACGTGTGTTTACTGTGTGTGTGTAATGGGTATATGTTTGATTTCCTTTGATTTCTTTTGACTTATGTTTTGCGTATGTTAGTACATGCACTAGCACACACAAACAGGTGTGTGCATAAATTTTCTTTTAAATGTGATCGTCTGTTCATACCCTGTTTTATTTAGTCTTGCCAGTAAATTTTCTGTGTAATCTCCTTTGCATTGAAGAGGCCATGACCACCCAATAGCATACAGTGAGAACATGTGGTCCTGCTCTGGGGAGAAACAGAAAAAGCCTGACTGAGAAGATTATTTTCAGCTTTTCCACATATAGATGAGGCAGTTTCAAATGGAATGATCAATCTGTGGCCAGAGACATCTTTATCTTTATCTGACCATTGACAAAGTAAAGGACTAAAACATATTTCGAATTTCAATATGTATTTTATAGGCTTTCAAAGGGTTTTATGAATATCTGAGGAAGGCCAAAATATTCAAACCACAAAGGATAACCTTGTCTGAAAAAAATCCCCAAATTTAGAAGTATAGTTTTTGTATTTTCATTTGACTGTTCAGTCATTAGTGTTCACATTAGTGTTTCAGCATGTCAGTACATAATAAATATGTATTATATTAGTAGTTTACAGTTAATATTAATATATTCAATGACTGACTATTTTTCACACCCACACATTCACATATCATACCTACCTGGGTAGCTGCAGACAGTTGACGGAGTCTGGTCTCAGTAAAGGTCCATTGTTCTGCATTTCAAACACACTGCAGTTTCTAGCCATGTACTGCCAGTCTAACCAGGGCTGTTCTGTGGTGGTTCCACTCTCAGGTTCTGTGAGGTTAAGCCTCCGCCTTTGGATCAGAGCTGATTCAGGCAAGAGGCCACCAAACTGAATTATAACGTAGAATACCTGGAGAGGAGAGGGGTACAGGTTAGCATGAATGGAACCAGATTTGCAATACAGCTGCATATGAACAATACAATGTAATGCAATTCAACACAGCAGGCATGCAATATATTCTACAATGGTGAAGCTGTTAATGTCAAGATTTTGTTGACACTGTGTCAGACATATTAATTCATCTCTATAGTAATATTCAAGACCATAATAAGAGCTTTTGTTGTTTTGCATTGCATTATACTAAGAGGTTCTACTAATTTTCAGCCCCTTCATGCATTTAAATGGTATGGACAAAACATTAAAACATATCTGTCAGTTGTTGTGTGTTGATCCAAACTGCATTTTAATTTCCTGTGCTGTCTTAGTCTTGTTCAAATGGTAAAAACACTCATAAATCATTAGTTGTCTTTATGCATGGACAGCCCTAAATTATAAGTACAGGTTTTTTTTTTTTACATACAGCCCTCACACAACACATAGACACATATTTACTCAAACACACACATAAGTAGTTTCCCACTAAACCATGTGCCTGTCTGTGTGTAGGTGTGGGTGTGTGTGTTAAGTGTTATCTGCCCCACTACAGTGTGGGCTTGGACAGTGGGTTACACAGCAGGGAGCGCATTAAGCCACCACCACTGCGCAAACCCACACACACACAAACACACACTAACACACATACCCCGAACTTCAGAAAATGTCTTTTATCTAGGGACTTGAGTTGAGCGACCACGTCAGGACAGCTCCCAAAATCCTGCTCACACTCACATACACACTTCAGAGAGAAGAGGGATGAGTCTTTTGACAACCCAGTGTCGACAACGCCCAAATCCAGCAATCTCTCCCTCTCCCTCCCTCTCTCTCTCTCTTTGCCCCCATCTGTCTCTCACTGCAGCCCATAGAAAGCGGATGAAACTACTGTCCACAGCACACACAGGTGCAGGCAGATAGATACAGTACAGTGTTTGTATTTTACAATTTCAAATACACACTCCATAATGACAGGATTTAGTTTACTGTCCAACCCGAAGTAGCTAACAAAGGAGTAGGTAAGGATGCCGATATACGAAACAATGACCTAGAATGATTCACATTTGACTGGGTCAATACAAATTATCCGACAATGGCTGTACCATATCGGCGATCGGCTAAGTCCATCAGTGGTTGTTTTTTTTGGGAGGGTGATTTTAGTCATTTTATTTTGCAAATTTAATGATGTGCCTCCTTGAGAAGTGAACTAAAACTAAAACTAAACCTGTAAAGCGCAAGTCAAAGCCTGTGCTAACAGGAACTGGCAGTTGGCGTTCGACCGTATTATGTACGTTCTTGCTGCACTGATTTCCGTCTTTCACAAAACAAGGCAGAGACTAAGTGGTTGCTGTTTGATTGATTGGTTCTGAAGAGCAACATCTTTTCATTCATCATGTTTGAAAAGTAGACCAAAATCTCTATTTAACCTGTTACCTGGTATTGTCCATTAGTCAAATCCACTGTAATTGTGACTCCTTCATCCAATTCCTGTGTGGTCATGATCTTAGAAAGCCATGTGGTGCCCATGTCCTGATCATTGACATAACTGAGTGGATGGGCATTAAGGTTCAGTCTCAAGACTCTGTCATTGGTGGTGTCCTCCACAGCATTGGGAATGCAATATCTGTAAACGGTGTCAGGTAAACAACAGTACCAGTTAAATAAGACCATGATAATATGGGTTTTTCAACAGAGGACTCTTATTTACATTAACACTTAAGACTTCCACAACAGGCATTTAGAAGGGACCAAAATGCAGGATCATCAAAATACATAGATTTCTTAAAAAAATCTTTATAACTGCTGTGCAGAGGACTGATGTGGATAAAAATTATTTTCACTTAAAATATACAGTACATGAGAAGTTGTGATACTGTACCTCTCAACTAAAGGATGTACTCTGGGGTGACTGGGAGGACAGCGACACTCTGACTGGGCATGGAGCTCAGGCAGGACTCCTGAGTACAACTCTACTATTTCCCTGTTAAAACAAGACACAGTAGATTATATTAAACTATAATACAACACTGGAGCAAAATGTAATCCTATGCATAGTAAACAGAGATGAGAAAAGGAAAAGTGTACCATTTTGTACAGTATTATATAAGTAAAATGCTGCTTAATGAGTTAGCAGTTTTCATGAAAATATATTCGACTCAAATCACATGGCTATGTTTTATATAAAATATAATTAAATATAAAACATATGAAACACCAAAAGAAAAACACAGGAATTCCCAAAATGTGGGGTATGGACTGTTAATATAATCCATGTTGTGCAGTGATAGTGAAGTTGTACAAAAATTACGGTAACAAACAACACACCTTTACAACAACATGAAGTCTGAGATAAAATCTTAAAGCACCTGTTTAGGGGCTATTAAATGAACATTTAGTGCAAAGTGAAAAATCAAAGGCATAATTTGAAAACTCAATCCCTCATTTTGTCTCATCCCAATCTTGATGAGACAAACCTGTAAGCTCGAAGTCCTTACTGTGTGCACATTACTGGTGAGCAAAACACTAATTGCCTTTTATTGAATTCTCAGGAAAATCCTCTGGAAGTAGTATGGATCTTAAGATGCAATGATTAGCCTTCCCCTTCTAACCATCTCTCCTTTTATCACACCCGTACAGTATCTCTGTCTATTCCTCTTTATTTTATCCCCTTTTCTCTTTAATCAATCTATCTAGAGCTATGACTTCCCCTCCATTGCCTGTGTGAATCATGGTTCCCTTCCTTCTTCCATCTAACCTCTTCTTTCACAACACTCATTTCCTTTGGTCCTTTTGTGATTCCTCACTGCCTTTCGGCAGATAGCTGCTCATTACCTGTCTCTCTGTCTCGCTTTATCCAACTCACCTGTTGGTCAGAGTGGCGGGATAAAATCTAAAGTCCTGCATCCACCCAATGAACTGATTAGACCCTGGAGAGATGAAAAGAGAGGAGAAAAGAACACGAAGAAGGTGTTAATGGGTTTGTACTGAAGGAAGTGAGTGAGAGGATTTCACAGTATTTAGTAGATTATCTTATCAGTTTCTTGATACCAGCTAAGTGAGACTGCCCACAGCTGCTTATAATGGCCAAGTTCATGAAACAAAGCCGAACAGGGTCTGCCACAGCCTACATTTGCTTCCACTAGAGAGCAAAAAGACTTATAAGGGCAAAATAATTAGCTTGGTTTGCGGCCAGGGCCAAAACAGGCCTGTCTAAGGATAACAGGTATTACCTACTGGCTTCCCCCATTACCTCTACTGCAGAAAACAGTGTTTCAGAGGATTTACTTTTTTAACTAATCTGATTCCTTATTGTAGAAAGCTGTGTGTCTAAACCACCGTCTATATAGGACTAATTTATATCATTTTGTGGAAAAGTTCAACTGTTTTTAAAAGGTGGAAAACAAAATATTGAGTATGCAGTAGTTACAATTAACTATTATTTTCATCATTAATTAAACTGCAAAATACTTTAAAATGATTAGAAAATGTGACAACAGGTTTCAACTTGGGAACACAGCGAGGTAAATGTAAAGATGTTGGATGAGAGATGCCACATATATCAAATATGCCTAAATGCCAAAGTCTGATTATCAAGCAGACATACACTGAAATATCTTAAACATGTGAGCACAATGTCCAGACACACATGTGGATTCTGGACTGCAGACAAGAAACACCATCAAACACAAATAAGCACAGGCAAACCCCCAACACATCTCCACAGACGACCATACATACATGACAATGTTGGATAGAGACCCACATAAGAGACCCACAAAGACAATGATGCTGGTCCAAAGAGAGTCAGAGTCTTTTAGTGTCCAACAAACTTCTGTGTAGTTTGACAGGAACTCTTAGAAAACGGATAATGTCTCTGAGCATCGACAGAACCCATGCCATGTCTAGCTTTGTCTGTGAAAGTGTGTGCACGTGTGTTTGAGGCTTTCCTGTGTGTATTCCAAAAAACATTCCCACTTTAGAGAACTGAGAGTGTACAAGTGTGTTCATCTATGTGTGTATTTGCATTTGAGAGAGGCTTTGCCATGTTTGAGCCAACTATAGTGTGTGTGTTGGGGTTTTTGCGTGTGTAAAGCAGAGCGCGAGTGAGACAGTGTTATGGGATGTAAGTGTGTTAGAACAGTGTGTGGTTGTGCAGCCTTAGGCTTTGGCTCAGGATTTCTTTAGCGTGTGGAAATGGGATTATGCCTTCCTCTGAAAAGCATTCTCTCTATTGTTACTGGGATGATGCAAGGTATAAGCCTTAATTCTCTCTTCTCTCTGTAGGTCTGTCTTTTCTCTCTGTATTTTGCATTCTGTCATCCGTCTTTCTCAGTTTCCTCTTCTTTGTTTTTATGTTTTTAGAAGTGATGACAGTTAATAGAGGCAACTACGGGTTATGTATGATTTTTGTCTCTTTTTTTCATCTCAGTCCTTCACTGGCCCTGTCAGAACTCTCAATATTTAAGATTACTAAAACACTTTTTTGTCACAGTTTTGTCAGAAATTGTATTTGGGAAATAGATCGCATTTATACAGTATTTTTTCCAAAATGCCGCTACATTGCAAATACCCACATAAGAGGAACTGGTGTACCCGTTTACTGTGCAACCAAAAACCTTTGTTTTAAAAAATGAGTCAGTCAGCAATTGGCATTTTGCCATCAAGCCATGTGCAACTCTGATCTAATTTCACTTTTCCACACAACAATACAGTAAGAGGATATTGCTGAAAAGTTAGTTTTGAAACCTGTTGCCTGCAACTCTCTGTTTCCTCATGTTTCACTACTACCTGCAATATTTAAACCTGCCAAAAACAATCATGTCTTGTTTTGCAGATTCATTTTAATGATTGGTTGCTTTCAGCACTTGCCAATTGAATGCTTTTGAGGAACATTAATGCATTAGTACAACTTAATCCAGCTGAACAGTAATCAGTGAGGCCAATATAAATGTCAAAAGAATTACAAACAGTAACGCTGGATTACATTCTGCATTGTTTCCTGTGAATCACCCATGCATGTGAAGGGCATCTGAATCCTGCATGGGAATGGCAGACTGGAAATTAGTATATAGAAATGTGTAATTAATGCATGTATGTAAATACACTGAATAGGTATCGCTGAAATATGCCAACCATAAACATTCCAAAAAACATCCAATAGCAACTTTAATGTCCCATGTCCATTCTCTTAAAATTTACTATTGACCTGTTATCAGCAGCTGATTCAGGACAGTTCTGTTCCTCTTTTGATATAACTGCTATCCTTATCGATCTCTTTACAAATGTGGTTGGCATAAGCTTTTCCCTTGCCAACTTATCATTGTACTTATCATACACACAGTTTTCAGTTAGCAGGATCCCCTCCAAAAACACACATAGTTGTTAATCAATACATTTGATCAGCATTCGCATAATCAGTCCACTGATCAGAATTCCAAACACAAACAAAGGTTCAACAACCACACACACCTATACACACCCACCCAACCACCAGCTCTCTCTCTCACTCACACACACGCACGCGCGCACACACACACACGCGCGCACACACACACGCGCGCGCGCGCACACACACACACACACACACACACACACACACACACACACACACACTCTCTCCCTCTCTACCCCCGAGCCAATCACTTGTATTGATCACCCCCTCTGATGTGATCTTCAGCTGATCAGATGCTACCTGCAGTGAACTAGGGATCAATGCCTGATAAACGAGAAGAAAAACACTCGTTTATCACCCTGGAGATGAACGGATATCATTTTTCTCTCAATTTCTCTCCTATTGACTCTGAGACGGCTCCCAGGCCTCACCAATCAATCACAGATGTGTAGTTGAAGGGGGATAAATGCTGGGAGGAAAATAAAGGTGGAGTAGTCATTGACACCATATTAAGATATACAGACATGATAAACTAAGAGGTAATTTTTCTCCACTTTGTGGAAAAAAACCGATGGTGGTCCCTGCTGAGGAGGATCGAGGTGGAGCCAACAAAAATTTCTGCTTTACTAGTTGAGGTTTCTGCTGTAGTTTTAAACATGGTCAAACACTGGTAACTGATTATTGATCATTTCTGGGCTGGCCATATTGAAACTCACATACCCTTTAATTGAATGTATAACGAAATTAGATTTATTCATTGTTTTATCATTTTGATACATTTGGAAGAAAACAGTACCACTACTACTGAGTACAGTACTGATCTGAGGAATCTTCAACTCATAGCACTAACTTGTTAACATGTTAAAAATATTAAATCTTTACCGTTAGAGCTGAGTCCCACCCACATGGCACCATCTTCGCTGATATCAAAGAGTCTTGCAGTCAGAGGTCGTGTGTCAAATGGTGTCCCATCCTCCTCAAGCCCATCCAGGAATAGACTCACACGTCTGTCATGGACCTGGAAATCAGTCACAGTGAGATGAAAATCTGTGTATATACTGGGTGTCTATTTATCTGATCATTTCTGGAAGAGAAAACCAAAAAGGATCATTAAATTCTGTTACACTATATCAACCAATTCTCATAAATGACAATAAACAATAAACAACAAAAGAAAAGATGATCAACTAAAAAAATCAGCATTGACATGAAGCATTACTGGATATCATTAACAGTCTAAGTGCCACAGTGAAACCTAAGTACATGTAATGGAGCGGCCCGAGGGGCAGATGCAGCAGTAAAGGCCTAGCAGCCGGTTACTGCTGAAACACACGTCTCAGAGAGAGTGGCAGCTGCTCTGTGTGTGAATATGTGCATCTTTTTACAAAACTATATGCACACACTATGCATGCGTGTGTGACCATGTGTGTGTGAATTATACATACAGCTAATCTTCCAGCTCATTTCCCCAGTAGCAGAAAGAGCCTCAGGCTAAACTGCCTCAGCTGCAAATTAGCTTTCTGTTTGACCAATATCTCCTCTCTCCTTTCCCGATCTGCTGCATGAATATTAAAAACTGCACGGCAGACAACACCGTCAAAGCAGGAGCAGTTCCCTCTTACATCAAACCAAAAAACTTTAATGTGCCCTGTCCCACTCTCTCCCTTTACCCCATCTCCAAATCCTGTGTTTGGGAAACACACTGTGGGACTACTGATAAACGTGACTCTCCCTGTCTAACTAGAGTCCCCCTCTCCTTCTTCATCTTCCTTGTCTCTCTTCCACTCTGGTCCTCCTTGCTTTGTCCTTTCTCCTCTCCATGAGGTCATTCGATTCCCTCACCTTTTTCTGTTTTTGAGTTCCCTTACCTCATATTCATTTGCTCCCTCTCTCTCCCTATTTTTCATAACTATCTTTACTTTCTTTTCCCTCTCAGACAACGACTTCCCCCTCTCATCTTCCTTCCTGTCTCTTTCCCTCATGTTTATCTTGCCCTGTCGCTCTCACTTGTTGTCAGCTCTTTAGGGAAGTTGAAAAGGTGTGAGGAGGGAAATAAGTCCAAGTCAAAAAACGCCTTTAGGGGATGAAGGCAGGCCCAGACAAGTGTCTGCCTCTCAGAGGATAGTTAAGACGCCCAGACAGACACTTTCATGATGGCTGATTGAAGACTGGCAAGCGCATGAGAGCACAAGAGAGAGAGAGCGGGAGAGAATAAGACTGAAAAAAAGGCAAGAGAAAAAAAGAGACAGGAGGGAGAAAAAGAAAAGTCAGAGAGCGGGTGTAAGAGAGGGAGCTAGAAGAAGGGCCCTCTTTAGGAATCTCTAAGCCAGAGGAGTGTGGCTCTTGGGGAGATGTGAGGCAGTTGTCAGGCCTGATGTAAATGAATCCTGAAGCGCTTCATCCTCCTTAGCTGCCACGCACCCTTTTGAAACACAGCCAACTCCCCTTTGTTAGCTTTCACAAACACTTTCCCTCCGTTTTTCCTTTTCCCTGTCCATCTGTATTTTTACCTCCTTCTTTCCTCTACCTCTCTTTGTCTCTTTTAGCCAGTGTAACTTCAGAGTTCTTGGAGAACAGAGAAAAAAAGAGGAAAGTAGTCAGAGAATTCTTTAGTGTTGATAACTAGTCTCATTTGAACTGTGTCCACTAAGTCCAGAGGAAAGGAAATGACAACTTCAAGCTCTACCTAGCCTCTTCCATTTATACAGGGGATATTTAATTTTGTGAGGCCTTTTAAATAAAGCACTTTAAGGTACCATCATTGCAAGGATTTTCAGATAAACACTACCAGTATCAGAACACCTCTATTTTCAAATTCACTCTTATTTCATATCTCAGTGTTCCTGAAATTAAGCATAAAAAATAAACAATTGGAAATTAAAATAACAAGGAATCATGGAATCTTCTTAAACTGAATTTAATCTAAATTTTTGACGCATTCAAGCAGCTTAACACACTTGTGGCGTTCTTTCTACAATGGAAATCAGATGGAAGTGTGTTTCAACACTGTGAAGAAGTTCCCACACATATGTTGCACTTAGTTTGCTTTGCTTTCACCTTTGGTCCAGTTCATCTAAACCAGCTTGATAGGGTTTAAGTCTGGAGACTGTGCTGCTCTTTTATCATGTGAACCACCGTCTGGTTGTTTTCTTCTAATGTTTTGGCTCATTATCTTGCTGTAGGATGATCCCCTGACCAACCAGTCTGTCTTTCTTTGTTACTTGTATTTTTCGCATCATTCTCATAGCAATATACAGAACTACTTTCTGCAGTACAGTATTGTCCTAATAATGCTGACAGAAGACATGAAAAAACCTGTTGGAATTGTTTCTTTCATTCTTTTCATTTCTTTCCTTCTTGGAATGTCTTAATCCCTGAAGGCGGCCAGATTTCTATGAAATTTACTTGATTTTTTGGGTTTTGTTCATCTTTTTTCCTTGGGCAGTTCACTATTCATTGGGCTTGAACTGGTGAAATTAGGATAAAAACTGGAAAAATTAGGGTGATTTAAAACTTTTGACCAGTAATGTACACTGAACTACAATAGAGCATACAAATAGTGATTCCTAAATGTAATTGATTATGTGTTCACATGATTAATAATTGTGCAATTTGCCTGTATGTACCGTAGGTGTCTGCTGTATTTTTCATTTGATTGAATATCCTGGGGATGTACATGTTATTTAAGTCTATCTGCCCAATAATAACCATTCAATGTGCAATGTGTACCCATAACACAAATAGCTGAGTCTTCCTTTAACGACTGTGATTGCAATATCTAAAAAATAATTATAATCATGCCAACTTAAGCTGTAGCTCAGCAATTGGATACACAGCTGTTCCTTATTACTTTGGTTTGTTTTGTTTTCTCTTTTCCTCCCGCTGCTATGTCCTTCTTTCCTGTAAACTCAGACTCTCTGTCACATTCAGATTAAAGCTGAAACTGGAAGGAGAGATGGGTTCAGCAGGGTTCAATCCTGGGCCAGCTTGGATATTGAATCTTAACCCCTGCACCACCTGTGGTCCCTGCCACTATTCATGGCTCCATTAGTATTTGGCCTGGTTGCCTATGGTTAGTGTTTTCACCTGCAAATTCCTGCAAAGCCAAAGCTCATGTTAAAACTAAAACATGCATTAGCACTAAACTATTCTTACATTACATATTTTCACATTATGTGATACTATGTTAATTTTAGCAAAATTTTATAACTTCTGCCATTTTGTGACTGGTGGCTGTAATATTGTCCATGTACTGTATCACCATGTACAGTTTCTCAAGGCCATCAAATGAAATGCACATACTATATTTTACATCTCCTTTTCAAAGACAAATTTCATTATTTTCCTGTCGTTATTAAATAATTTCCTTCAACTTCATTTCTAAAGGTTTCTGTGCTCTTAGGGAGTTCGAAGCACCCTCTCCCTGTGTAAAACCCACCCCACTGGCAATGTTACCACCTAAGCCTCTCTAAAAGCCCAGGAAAACCCTGAGTGGAAAGCTTTTAGTGATCTGTAGGCTGGCATTTTGACTAAAGCTCTTCTCGATTTTCACACTCCTGCCAAGCCATGGCTCAGTACAGAGTGTGGACAGCAGTGTTTCTTCTAAACTCACTTTGTAGCTGTGGGCTACAAAAGTAAGAGAGGTAGAGAAAATGTGGAAAATAATGTACTGTGATGTATAAAATAATATTTTTTATTTACATAAAATTTTGTTACCAGCATGGAACACAAAACCAGCTGCATGTATATTACTCTTCAGGATTTACAGACAGAAAACTTGATTTCAAAAGTACGAGTCTGGTGTTTTGGAAAATTAAAAAGTAAAAACAGTAAAAAGGATAATCTGTATTTAAAAATCTTACATCACATGCTACAACATAGAGTTATGTACAAATGTCTTCTTTATATAACTTTTCTTAGTATGGTGAAAATAGGGCTTGTTTGTACATGAAAGGGGTACATAGTTAACTAACAGCTGACCACAGTGATAGATGAGGAGATGTCTATGGGATGCAGCAACACTTCCTGATGACCTGATGTAATTTTCCATGAACTCAATCCACCCACGCACTGACCTACGCTTTAACACAGTGACAATACAAGAGATTATATTATCTACATAACTTTCATGTATGCAGGAATAATTTCAAGAGCCAATTTTTAAGACCCATCTAAGCAGAAAATGTCTATGTAACTTTAAGGTTAAACTCTCAGCAATATAAGCAAGTATACTGCTTCCAAATACACATCTAACTCATGTTTGGTTGTTGATGCTGCAAAGAATTACTTGAAAAAGTAAACTGGAGAGTGAATAACTCTTTATTGTCATAATCAAAATGTAGATAGGCTGGGACTAGTTTTGGAGTGCGGGGCGTTCCAGACAGACAGCTGTCATAATGCAATTTCATACTGAAGCAGTTCAGTTTAGCTGAATAAATGAATAAATCTTTTATTCTGAACAGCCAGACATTATCCAAACATCTGATGTATTGCACACTGTGAAAAGCTTAAAAATAACATTTTATTTACAGGTGGAACAGGGCTGCTGATTTGAGAACTTCAGAGGTGACAGCCTTGAGGTCAAAATAAATGAAACACTGTAAACCAGTGCTCGATACATATTTTAATACTGTGTGGGTTTTTTTTTTTACGCAAGTTAAAGAAGTGGAAGTCTCTATGCATGAGCTTACTGTTACTGTGTGTTTGTGTTACTGAATGCTAGTAAAGATTATGATTGAGAATTGGAAGAGATGCCCTTTTTCCATTTTCCTTAAGAAGACACAGGGATGCAAACATATCTATGGTGAAAAAAGAGAGCTACCCATAGTCGAAAAAGAAAAAAAAAGCACATAATGCCCCAATGCTCCCAGTATAATCCTCCCTCCTTTAAAACAGTTTGCTCCATCTGTCGGTCTAAGATCTCCTCTTCTGACAAACTTGAGCATAGCACCTGTAAGTTATGGATAACAATATTATTATTAATCTTCACAACTGCATCAGGCCCATTCATACAGCCTCTCCCGGATTTCCTTTTATAAATTTTCAAATAAAATATTAGCCTATTTATGCTATGGCTTGGCGGAATACTTAGTGGTTAATATTTATTTATATATTTACATTTATTTTGTTTGCGTCCCTGTAAGGCAAGGAACACACTGGATGCATGGTGTGTGCATGGTGGCTGCAGAACATCTTGGTTCTCATTTCAGCGCACATGTTAACGGGTTAGAGTGGACACAGTGCCTGCGTGACATGTGCCTCGGAGGTAATCAAGAGATTGGGCGTCTTGCCTATATTTTTCACGTGTGACACATGCATCTCCCAGGAAAAATAGACACAGAAAACTGTTGATAGTCATATTGACGTCATACCAGCAACATTACATAAAACAGACACCTTCCACTATAGTTGTCCATGTCTGAGCTGAATCTGAATGAGTCATAGACATGAAAAAATACAAACATATCTTTAACCCTTTTAGCAGCTGCATGTGGAGACAGTGGCATTTTAGTGACATTTTCTGTCAAAAATAAATAAGAAAAAAATTAAAAAAAAAATTTAAAATGTATAATGAAAAGAAATCTAACATTCAAGATCCTGCAAACTCTATGTTGAGAGATAGAGCTGGCAGAAGCAGTGACGCAGCAGAGACGCAGCAGAGACGCAGCCCGTGTGAACACACGTGTGCTTCTCCGCAGCAGGTCAGCAACGGCAGCCCCCACACTCATGCAACGCATGCAGTGTTCCCAGTGTAAGACACCAGTTTACACTCACTCCACTGTCCCTTTTTTACTTTTATCACGGAAGATCCCATTTCACCTGTCCTCCACATTTTCCACAACCTCTCAGTCCATCTCCCTCTGCAATCCCCTCTTCACCTCCCTGTCTTCAGCTCCTCTCCTCTTCTCATTCCTCTCAGTCCTTTATCCCTTCTACTCACCTCCTCTATCCACTTTCTTGTTTCTCTTATTTCCTTCCTATAGTCTGGTACTTCCCTCAATCAATTTCTGTCTGCTCATGCCCCTTGTTTCTGTTTCTTCCGTCACTCTCTTTACTGCCATCTTTGAACACAGAGCACTTAGTACATGTCTGTCCATCTTGCAAGTGGGATCCCCTTCTCTGTAGCTCACCCAGCTTTTGTTTTTTTTCTCAGAACTTCCCCTGTCTTGATGCCCCTCTCATGCCTGTCTGCTCTTCCTCACCTATCTCCTCCTCTAATCCCTGACTCCCTGTCTCTGCCCCTATACATCCCACCTCGCCAAACTCTCTCCGCCCAGGCCGTCTGCTTTGGGCTGTATTGCCCTATGACTGACTGACATACCACTCACTGATAACACACCTCATTCCACAGCCAGTGAAGCTGTCAATGGGCAGAAAAAGAGGCAGGAAATGAGACAGAGAGGGAGACATAAAGAGAGACACAATGGGTGGAGTGTAGAGCTTGTTGGATGAATGTGAAACACACTAGTGTTGACAGAGAAAAAGCAGGATACATGGGAAAGACAGTGACATAGAAAGAGATATTTTGGAATGTATACAATGACAAAAAAAGGTGATTTAGCAAGATGGTTCTTCGTGTCACTGAGAAAGGAAGAAGGGAGACATTTAAAGATATTCAGGAAATTGGTGGTAAGACAGGAGCAGGCAAAGGGAATGGCGCAGTGAATATGTAAAAGAAATACAAAAAGACTTCTTCAGATCCAGTGGTTAAGACACATACCATATAACCACAACACATCAGTTTAATTTCAGTTCCATCTCTCTCCCCTGATTTCCTGTCCATCTCAACTATCAACTGTCAAGCAAAATAAATGAAAACACTGGATAGAGACTGTAAAGTAAAAAATTTACTGGGTAAAGCATGAGAGGGAATTGAATGAAAGAGAGAAATGTTAGAAGATAAATGGAGTATAATCAACAGTTAATAAATTGTTGGTGTTCCAGTAAGATGTCTTGTTAAGACCAATTACATGCCAGTGGAATTGAAACAGCTTGGTTTTTATAGAGTTTGCGAAAAATTGCTAGTTTAAGTAATTCCTGGTCCCTGTCAAAATTCTAGAGCAAACAAGTGGCTGGTATGGAACAAAATCATTCGAATAATATAGCTGAGATATAACTTGATTTCAAGTCAATTTTTATTCATATAGCGCCAAATCACAACAGAAGTTACCTCAAGTCGTTTTTCAAATAGAGCAGGTCTAGACCGTACTCTGACCGCACCCAACATTTGGCACCTTTGCCACCAATTTCAATTGTCCCTGTTGGATGAATGCTTTTGCAAATCAAAAAGCCAACAAAAAAGTTTTGTCAGGCTTGGTTTTAAGAACATCTGTGTCAATTTTGGTAAAGATTTGAAAAAAAAACTCCAAAATGGCACCCACATCAATTAGGTTGACCTGAAAAGTTGCCATGTCTAAACCTTGGTTCCTATGATATTACAAGACACAAGATAAACAGTTATAAGGCAAACTGCAATGTTTATCATTGCACCGCCTACACAAGGGCAATAGATTTCTTGAGTCTCCTTCTGACAGGGTCCCAAGTCCATGTACCCAGTTTGGTTTTCATACATAAAAGTGTTGCTGAGATACGACCTCACTTCCTGTTTGGTGGCCTCTAATGTGACCAGACATGAAACAAACAGGAGAGGAAGAGAATCTGTGCCAGGATTGATTGTTCTAGAACCTTATGGTTCCCAAATGCAGCATGATTATATCTTTACATTACCGTTGGTGCAATTGATATCACTTTGTGACTCTGCAGAAGCAAAAGCTCCAAAGAGATCTTACTTAAGGAAAAACTGATTACAGGAAGCTCAACTAAGCAAACTGTGCAACCCGTTTTAACTTGTATCTAATTAGCCAACTGCAACAAGTAAAAAAAAACAATTTTTATTTTTTTTGGACTTAAAGGGGCTAAGGTCATGTTGAGCTTATCATTAAACTCAACATGATTTGGGGAAACAGGTTGCTGGATATTCCCATATGTTCCTGGCATCCACATGAAAATCAGAGTGGAGTGAAATTAAATAGTATAATGTGACTTAATGCATCCCAAGCTCTCCTCTTCTGCATCTCCAGGCGCACTGTCACCTTTCCTTCTCTCTTTCTCTCACTCTCTTGTTATCACGCTCCCTCTCCTTGTTATTCACCCTCCAGGCCTCTCCAACCAACTTTGGTCCTCTCCTCCCTCTATACTTGCCCTTACTCACTATGAACTGTTAGCAGCTCTGATGTACAGCCAATATTCTCTCTATCATATTAGCACGGCTGCAGTGTGTAAAGGAAGAGGCGGGGGGGGGGGGGGAGTGAGAGTTTTAGAGAGAGAGAGAGAGAGAGCGAGTGAGAGAGAGAGAGAGAGAGCGAGAGAGAGAGGGGAGGATGGAGAGGAGACACATTTGTTCTACTCATCTCAGTGCTAAAAGATACAATTACCTCTCACAGCATATTATCCATGTTTTATACCAGCCCAGGGCCCCATGCCTTTGCCTTGCCGTGCCCACTCCGTGTAAGGCCCATATTTTAACACTAGCTATGACAGTTTATTTAAGAAAAGAAAATTGTCCCCAGGGAGATGGAGAGGGAGAGAGAGTGTGTGTGTGTAAGGAAAATGAGAGGGAAAGAGGGAAGGACAAAGAAGGTGGAGGGGGAGGGGGAGAGACAATGAAAGGGGGAGAGAATGAGAGATAGATGAGATAGAGAGGAAGAGAGAGAAAGGGAGAAAGAGAAAATCATCTTCAGGAAAAAAAGCAGAGGGAAAAGATAAAGAGAAAAAAAGAGAGAGAGGGGACATATATAAGGTGACACACCAACCTTTTAATAAAGACCATAAGTCTCTAAGACTTTTTCTTTCTGAGCAGAAAGCAGAGACATTCATGAGAGCATACAATGAAGGAGAATCACATACAGGTACCCACTGCAAAGGGAGAGAGATATGCACAAGATTTAGTAACAAAGCCTGGATGCACCAGGTGGAGTTCTCCTTCCTGATGGATCCTGACAAAATATCAAGTTTTGGGTTGGGTTTGGGCCATTTTATTGCCTGAAATTACTGGCTCTATTCAGATTCAGGTTTGGTTGTTTTCAAATGTAATGTATGACACCTTTGGGTCACCTATCTGCTGACATAGAGTACCAATCCAGTGCTCTCTTAGCTTTTGGCGGTAAACAGAATTTTATTACTGTCATTCACAAAGAAAGTTTATTTAATGTGGATCTGACACAACATAGTTGGAACCCTTTCCAGTTAAAAATGTCATCATACATATTGTAAATTCTTGATAAAGGGTAAATGGACTTGCACTTATATAACGTTTTTCTAGTCTTACTAACCACTCAAAGTGCTTTACAATACCTGCCACATTCACCCCTTCACTCACACATTCATACATTACAGTCACACCCTGATGGAACAAGGTAGGGTTTAGTATCTTGCCCAAGGACAGGACATGTGGACTGGAGGAGGGGATCGAACCACCGACCTTCTAATTGGTGGACAACCCACTCTACCTCCTGAGCCACAGCTGCCCCATGGGTGGCAATTGATGGGAAGACTGAGTAAAACAAAGAAAAGTGATCAATTGAGATGACAGGATTGTATCTCAAATTTGGCAATACGAGTTGGGTTGAGTTAGTCCTGGTCTTAAAGAAGCAGATAGGGGCAGGTTTGGGTCTCACTTTCTAGCCAGTTTTAAACTCATCATTTCTTTTATGTTTCATCTAGCATCCTCTTTTTTTATATAATATTCTGGTTAGTCATGAAACTTCTACTTTAGTGTGGATATTTCTACAAAGGGCAGGTTAAAATAACATATGCTCTTTGGTGGATCCTTTTATCCAAAGCACCTTGCACCACCCTTGCTGCATACATTTCTAGCTCTCATATCTCAAGCTCTGGTGGGAATGATACCCCTATCCCTGGCTGTGTTAGTGCCATGCTCTCAATATTAGGCTGGACCACACTGCACATTGGTATGAAATACTCATGTAAAATAAAAATAAATAAATCAATTTAAAGACAGAAAATTCCAAACCCCACCACACATACACACACCTTTCTCCCCTTCTCTCTCACTATGTAATTGATGCCAGTCTCGTGCCCTTTCGCCTCCTGTGCCAGCGGGCAGAGGGCTAGCATAGAGGTGTCCGTTTCACCCCTACATAACAACCTTGCCTCACCTTCACACACATGCATGGTACCACATACACACACATACACAGATAAATGTACTGTATTCAGTGCGCACACATGCACAAACACACACACGCAGACCATTGAAACAAGCACAAAAAGTGCCTCCATGTCCATAGTGTAGGCACATGCGTAAATACGCACGCACGCACACACTCATGCACGCATGCACACTCACAGACACTGATTTAATTATTTTCTCATTTAAAAGCTGATTTTTGCAGTGTGTTTGGGATCATCATGTTGGAAAATTCCTCTCCTGCCAAGCTTCTTGAGACTGGGATTCATCTTTTCATTTAGTATTTGAGTATACAAGCTTGCATTCATAGTGCCATCTATAAATCTCCCCTACACCTTCAAAGTTCATGCAGGCCAATATCAGTACACTCCCACCTCCATAACTGTGTCCCAATTCAGGGGCTGCATTCTTCCAAGGCTGCATTTAAAGACCGATTGCGTCACAGCGGTGCGACTAAACTGTCCCATTTTGCAAGCTCCTTCAAATGCAGCCATGAAATTCAGCCTTCGCGGTCCAATCTATCCCAAAACACATTGCGTGACAGTTTTGACAATAATATTGCAACAAACAACGCTGACATGGAGGATTACACTTTTAAATGCAAGTATCAGGTTCTAGCTCAGTTAAACAGCTATACAACTGTACAACTGTTAAAAAACCAAGGGCCTTCAAACTATGAGTTTTTGTAATAATAAAAACAAAAAAGTTGTGGTCAAGGTTGCTAGGCAATGAGAGTGGCACTTTGCTACGCAACGGTAAGGGCGAGCACATCTGGTGACACAAAATGGAAATCTTCCCTAGACCAGACCATCTAGATTCTCATGTTTCATAGGAGGCACTATGCGGTCACTGTGGTTGTCCCACACTAAACTGATCCAAGCAAATTTATTTTGGTTTCATCTAACCAAATAATGTGCTGCCAATATCCTTCAGGCCTCTTTCTTTGGCAAAATTGAATCTTGCAATTGTGTGCAGCTTTGTGGGCAACTTCTTGGACTTCATGCAGTGTCATTTCCACTGTCTGATTAGTCACTGAAACACCATTTTCCACAGATAATCCCTGTGCCAAGTCAGAAGAACTTACATATCTGTTTTTCAATGTACCTTTGCATGAACAGTGAATTGTACGTGGCATAATTTTTCGAGGACGGCCACTGTACCTCCTAACCACTAGTAAAACTGTTATTTCAGCTTATTTTCAGAAACCTACTGATGCTCTTTTGCCTTCTATCATCTTTGTGAAGTCTCTCAAACTGGTTTCTTACCTCAGACAATTCCCAGTCCAAAACTGAGTAAGCTGTGGCGCTCACAGGTTATTTTATAACCTTGTTCATACAGTTAGCCTTAACTGGAAATGGCACGTATAATCACTTTTGTTGCGGTGATCACGGGAGGACTCACTTTTGTTGCATTGAGGTTGCACTTTGGGGGCTGTATTTTCAATGCAGTCTTTCTAACCTGTTTGTTTCTAATTATATGTACGATCAAATACCCTTCATCATCAACTTAAAAATAATACAATTAGTATAAAGAAGGTACAATTTTGAATCATTTAACATTTTATTGATACTGACAAGGAGTGTATTCAGTTTTGTTGTTGACTGTATGTGTGCTATAATTTTAACTTTTGGCCAGAGAGCAGCAAATACTAAAACAATGAATAGACATACTCTATGAAACTTTCTATGCATAATGTCTCTTGATCTCAAATTTCAGTGTTACCTGATGAGCAGCTTGCCACAGCAGCAATACCCTCATCAAATACGTGAAGGTCCAAACAGTGAAATGAGAGGGTACTGAAGTAAAACATGTACAGTATGTACTGACCAGTTCACACCAACAACAAACATAAGAGGTGAAAAGTAAGACAGAGGAAGTCGGAGGAAACGAAGAAAACAAGAATACCAAAGAAGCAGAGCCTTCAGGAGAGGGACTAAGGACAAAGAAGAGGAAGACAAAATGCAACAAGGAGAAAAAAAGACAAAATCAGTTTCAGACAGGGTGATGAGGCATGTGCATCTATGCAAGAAAGAGAGCGATAGAAACTGTGACTGTGATGGTATCAGATCAGTTGGTGCAAAATAGCAGCCTTCTGCCAAGACCACACCAGTCCATATACACACATACACACAGCCAGAGTCTTCCAGTGTAATTGTGCGTGAAAACATTCATTAAGGTCATTATGGCATGCAGTAGAAGCTTTAGCAGCCAAACTGTATAAGAGCAGAGTAGTGAAGCAGATGAGCTGTCAGGGTCTAGAGAACAAATTGTAGATTAGATTTGAACAACTTGTTCACTCCCTGTAATAAATACATAGATAGATATGTGTGTACATGTCCTTGTAATCTTGACTTGACCTTAACTCACTATGACTCTCAGACACTGACCCACGTACCCCATTTTCATCTTTTCTTAACAACGCTGTTTCTCCTCTTTTTTCTCTGTCTTTGCCAACAGGTATGAGCCTTCTCAAAGAATATGTGTGTGTGTGTATGTGTGTGTGTGTGTGTGTGTGTGTGTGTGTGTGTGTGTGTGTGTGTGTGTAGGTAGTATGTTCATCACTAGTGTGCCTGTGTGTTTAAGGCCTGGCTCAGACTACAGGAGTTTTAAAATCCTAACCGATTTAAAAATTGGGTTGCATCTCAGACACATGGAGAAAGTTAATACATTATTTTCTCTCAAACATGCACATACTACGTTTTGAAATGGCACACCACAAACTACTGGATATTATTAAGATTACCCTGCCAGAGGGAGCAAATTTCCTATGACGTGGGAAGCAGATGTAAACAACAAATGGAGACTGTGGTGCAACAATTTACTAAAATCTTGCAGTGAGAAAAAAGTGAGAAAATCAAAAACAGAGGTCCAAACAGACAACCCGTGTTGTCGGTTTTTTAGCAAAAACTCAAGGTGACATTTTAACTTTTTATTTTTAATATCTGTCAACAGTAGTATGCTAGCAAATGTTAGCCTCAGGCGCTAAACTATTTACTATTTGGCAACACTATCAGCTGCTCTCAAACATGTTTGATATTTATCCTGGCGGCCCTGATGAGTCTGCGAGCAGTTCAGGAGGTTTAAGACTGGACCTGTAAAGCAATCACACTACCTGATAATCTGGGCCCAACATCAGTACTGACCAATGTCCAGAGCCAGGTTTCTCCCCCGATTGTCAGTAGGGGTGAATCAGGTTTAAATCAGGCTGAAACTCCTGTAGTCGAGCCAGGGGATAACAGTAAGAGAAAGAAAGAGAGTATGTGTACACATAGGTATTAAACATTCATGCAGCCATGCTAGGTCATGATGGGACCAGTGTGACTAGTTGTCCCTGCCACTTTCTCATCCGATAATGGTGATTTGCTCAGGCACTAACAGACGGACCCCTCTGGGGGTCCTCCAGGCACACAGTCAATCATTGGTACTCCAAAAGATAGTACGCCAAAGCTATTCAAATTGTGAACTCTCTTTCTCTTCTTTCTGTCTTTGTCCACTTCTCTTCATTGCTCTGTACTTCCCAGACACTTCATTTCCCATTTCGCTCACAGCACATTTTCAACTTTTGTCCACTTTACTTGCAAAAATCATACAATCGCACAAAGTACAAGACTTTGTAACAGCCATTACAAAGTAGCACAACACAATAACTATTACAATGTACAAGACTTGAAGATGAAAAAGTATCCTCGCAGCTGGCCCCAACCACAGCAGCATATCGCTCAGCTTTTGTACCTGGATTCTCGACTGCTTCTTTAAACCGGGAGCACATTGATCCGAATCCGAAAATATAAGTCATCAGGTATAAATTCAATACTAATGACAGATAAATATAAATTAGTGTTGCTATGTTTTAAGAAATTACATAAAAAAAAGTATGTACTTAAAGTCACAAAACACCAACAGATAGTGTGTTCGAAGTCCCGTGGGCCTCATGCTTGTTGATAGCATTTCCCACCGGGATACTGCTTACATTTTCATGCAGTCTGCATAATATAACACATCTCCTGCAGCTTTCATGACACAGAAATATAATAAGCATACCCAATAATGATCCACTTAAATAAAATACAATTTTATGGTGCATCAGAGTATTTCCCCTCAGATATCTGTCAGGAACTGAAAGCACAGCATATATGATTTGAGAGTCTGGAGGCTGATCATGTTTATAAGATGAAATTTTACATGTTTAACTATGAAGTGCGTCATGATATCAATAGGTGATTTGTTAACACATGCAGCTCATTGTCTTTAATGAGTACCACCTTCTCAGTCTTATTATCCACTGTTTTGCACGTACCACTGCTGCTCTTTTTGCCCCCACACACCACTGTGTACCAAGGGACCACAATGTAAACACCCAGGACCACCAAGTTCTGTTAATTATACACAGATCATCAGCCACCATAATACCAGATGTTTCTCTATGTAGGAGAGCTACAGATGGTTAATAACTTCTGCAGAAATGTAATGAAAGGTGAGTCCCATTGTAGAATGACTTCGAAGCTATCACTTAACTTCACTGAGCCACATTCCTCACTTCCCCCATCTCTCCTCCTCTCTCAGTCCCTCCCTCCCCCAGGCTACCTTTTCCTCCACAATTCTCTACATCGTTACCATAATCAGATAAGACAACTACCTAGGGAGCACCAGCATCCCTACAGCACCTTGCTCCTGGCACCATGTGTGTACAAGTGTGCACGCATGTGTGTGTGTGTGTGTGTGTGACTGTGTGAATTGCTCCTGGCAATTGGAAACCCGTATTCCTTTTGACCGTCTTTTTTGGTGTTTTGATCTTTTCAAACCGACAGATGATTGGTGTGTGTGTGTGTGTGTGTGTGTGTGTGTGTGTGTGTGTGTGTGTGTGTGTGTGTGTGTGTAAGGCGTATGTGTGTACTTTATGTGTGTAGGAAAGGTTTCTAAATTACCCAGCTACTATAGGGTAATGTCTGTATTGTGGCTGACAGGCTTCTACAAATTACCACTGAACTGTGTGTGTCTGTGTGTATGTGTAAGAGAGTGAGTACATAAGTGTGTGTGCATGCATGAGAATAGGAGTGTGCAAACGGTGTTTGAGTGTCAAGGATGATTATGTTATTCTTCTGGATGGTCAAAGCAGATCACATCACCATACCATTAATAGAGAGACAGGCTGATTCACAAGAATGCACAAACACACACAAAGTTTCAAAACACCTCCAAGCTACACCAACGCAGCACACTTTTAGTAAAGTGCCAACAGGCCTTTTTCCATGCCTAGATGGACATATACAGCACACAAATACTGTACATATATAAAATCCTGATCCTCACAGCGCATACACACATGCTGTACACACACACACACATACACACACTAGATAGCAACTGAGCCATCAGCAACACTACATTTAGCCAACGACACGTCGGACTGCCAAACTACAGTACCAGACATCAACACCAATCAGCCAGCCTGTAAACTAAACTGTCAAGTCAGATTTTCTGGATAGGTGGCGGACAATCTGGCCAAAAGAATAAATGACAATCTTTAAGAGCAGAGTTGCATTCCATGATCTGAATTACTCACATAGATTTAGTTGAACTCATGTGATCACATGATGAGTTGTGCATACGGTTGCCTGGACACAAAGCTGGTCACTGAAACTCAAGGCTAAAGGCCCAAATCTCTGTATCCTCTTTCAGCTCTGATTTTACTCTGACACTCCTGACTGGAGGATGTGACTCTTATCTTTTTGCCGCTTTGATGCTTCTTTCAGATGTGTGTCTGCTTGCCGCTACTCTTTGCCCACAGTGCTGTCTTCTGTTTACAAACTATGTCACAACCAATCTTATTTTTTGTGTAGTTCATATGAAGCATTCGTTTGGCCAGTGCTGTAATTTATTTATTTTCTGCTATATGCAAGTATTTTAGTTAGAAAGGCCAGTCCCTACTAACCAGCTGGCCCTGGCTCCTCCCACTTCCTGTTTCCCTGCCTGTAGGCAGGTCTCTCGTCCCATTGACGGACTGTAAATTTAGAGTCTTTTAATGACATAATCTGTATGACTCATTAAAAAAGTAGATCCTATGCCAAAGTCAGAATGCCCACCCCTACTGGTCAACATGTATAACTTCATCATTCCTGTATTACCCCTCCAGCTGTGAGCCTTGCCTTCAATCAAACTGCAGCTGTTAACAGCACAGCCTTTTATTTCCTTGCATTTTGCACTCCCATTCTTATTTTCAAAACCATACATGTAATTTAGCTGTTTGAAAAACATCACAGAGTGACTTTAACAGTAAAAAAACTGAATAGCGTTATAGTTCCAAGAAAAAGGGTGATCAAATAGTTTATTTATTTGCAATAGACTTCTATTTGAGGAACAGCCTCATTTTATAATTTTGTACTTTTTCTTTCTTTTTTTTTCTTTTTTTTTTTTAATTTTTAGTATTTCCTTTATTTATGTTTTCATTTGCATTTTGGGAAAATAGCTTATATGATTTCTTGCCAATGGTTGAATGAATAGACTGATACCATTCTCATGTCTGTACATTAAATACGGAGCAAGAGCGAGACGTGATTAGCTTAGCTTAGCACAAAAACTGGAAACAGGAGGAAACAGCTAGCCTGGCTAAAAAATGTACCCACCAAACCTCTAAAGCTTAGCAATCAACAAGTTCTGTCTCATTTATCTAATCCAACTGCAAACAGAAATACAAGAATGGGAATTTGTGGTTGAACAAGGAGTGGTGTGCTGCATAGTACTACCCTTTCCAGCATTTCTTTGAAGACTTTTACTTTGAAGCACCTTCAAAGGTACCTCGGAGGTACTGAGTATGCATTAACAGCTGCTCAACTCTAGAGGAAGAGTGAAGAGAGTTGATCCATGATCATGCAGAATTGCACATATGCAACAGTTTTGCTGGTTTTTACTTTTTTCTAATTTACCACATTCATTTTTTACCATCACATGAAATGTAGTAGTAAATGGGAGGGGCAATAAAAAAAGGTTACAGACAAAATGTAATTAGGCCCATTAAAATCCATGCCAGGTCGAATCACAATTTGAGTTAAAAGATTATACAAAAAGAATACACATAGGCAATTTAAGTTACAGGCACTAGTGAAAAAGTTTGACATGGTGACCATGTCTTCTCCCCTAGTTGCCCCGGTGTTATTCAGAGATGTTGAAAGAGAGAGACTGTCCAGTGTAAAATGATATTCTTCAACAGACCAAAAAAACATGCACACATACAAACAGGGATTCATTTGGGGCCTCTCCCCACTTCACTAGTTGTCATTTTAGAATGATCAGAGCTAATAAATGTTTTTTTTTGTCCACGACAGCCTTATATTTCTAACTTCTGATATCCTCTAAAATTTCTAGTTCATGTACCACTTAGGTCAACTGCCTTTTAGGAAAAAAAGGAAAGACAGAGAACACCACAGAAATAGAATACATACAGACATTGTTGTTATATACATCACTAAGAGAAAGAAGAACATCTTCCACAGATCTATGTGATAATGGTAAATCTGGAGGTTTGTTTCATTTTTTTTTCATGTTTCTTCTTTTCATCTTTTCATTTGACAAACCATCAAATATAGAACAAGGTTCTCCATAAAATAAATAGGTGCAGACTTTATCTGTTAAAAAATCTAATATAACTTATCCGCCCACCATGAAAGATGATTTATTTTTCTATCTAATTATCATCCTCACATTCTGACACTGAAACTCAATGTACCATCCCCTGAATTACAACTTTAAAAAGTACTATGTTATCCACCAAAATATGAAAAGAACCAACAACTAGAAACATATCTAAGCAACAAAATTAAATGACCTTACATACAGTTAGTAAAACATCAGTTTCAGTTTCGTTTCAGTTAACCATAGAACACACAGACCCACATAAATCAAACCAATTAAGTAAAATTCACAGTTCCAAGGGTTTTGCAGTTACTTTTCCAAAATGGACATTCATTCTTTTGAAATATTGTGTTAAAGGTGCAAGGCACTGTATGTGTATCTATGTGTATTTAATGTAGTGTGTGTGTTTGTGTGTGTGTGCACGCATGCCCCTGGCCCCAGCAGCTGTGCCAAGGCAGATGTTTGCCAGCATAATTACCACTTGCTTGCTGAGAGAAAGAGAAAATGATGGACAGAGAATGAAAGAGAAACACAGGCAGAAAAAGCTGGAGAGACAGTATGTCTGTTATAAAAAGAGATTATTCCACTTTCACAACCTCATGACAACAGTTAAACAAAATCTGAGGGTATGGTGTTTCTAAGATTGAATGCACTCAAACACACCTACTGATGCTGTAAACATTCATGCTTACAATCATGTCCAGATCGCAAAATACTTGAGATTTCTTACCTGCAAAACAAGGTGTGTCCACCTCTCTAGTGCAAGCCTGCCCTCGGTTCTGAAGGTGACGATCAGAGTAGTCTGACTTCTGGACTGAACGTACCGCAGGGTGACTGCCTTCTCAGATACTGTCACAGAAAAAACCAGCCGCTCTCCTAAGTTCTTCTCTAGCAGCATCCTGAGGGAAACAAAAACACATAGAAAAAACTATTTGTCAGTGAGGAGCTGTTATAACTTAATTCAGAAAACAGAGGTTAGAGTGGACTCCACTACACGCAGTCTCTCATTCTGACATTTACACAGAGAATATCAATATTTTACATGACTACTAGGTTTTTGCTGCTACAATGGGTGAAGACAGACATTCACACCCTCCACGTGTCATATTAACCACCATCACTGACATTTTATGGGAAATCATGGCTTTTATGAACCCAGTGCAGTATACCCTATAAATCATAGAGAGATATATATATGTATGTATGTCTGCACATGCATGTGAGTGTGTGTGCTTGTGGGGAGAGGCAAAGAGATAGAAAGACGCACTGAAGATAATGCAAGAATAAAGTAAGCACAAGTTGGTAAGTTGCAACAGGTAAAACATTGTGATTTATTGGAATAAAAAATGCTTCTTGTTTCAAATGTGCCTTTACTTTTGGCATATACTGTATGTAAAAATCCAGATTGAAGTAAAGACCACAGTTTACCATTATTGTAATTATCTAATAAATCTGCAGACTATTTTTGAAGATGCCAAAACCTTTAAGCTTTTGGCATCTTTGCTTTAAAATCGGTATACTTACTTGAATGATTCACTGATTGCAAAAATTGTTGCTGAATCATTTTCTGTTGGTTTAAATAACTGTTCAAGTTATAATTCATTCAATCCATAGCTGGAACAAGGTATGTTGAAAAGTTAATTGTTTCACAAATAAAGCAAGACCTGACAACTAATAAGGCTTTCCATTATCTTTGATAACTAAAACATGGACATGCACTTTTACTATGTGTTTTTACTATGGTTTGTAGGAACAGGTGGCTGGCTCTGTTCATTGTTCACATGAGGGGAGGGTTGTGAAATCACAGTGAGAGGGAGAGACAAAGAGAGAGGGGTGAGGAGAGATGGACAGAGGTGAGGATAGAGACGTCCTTTCATCTGGCTTCTTTGATGGCAGCCATGATTGTCTCCACAACAAAAGACTGATAGCCAGTGACAGCACCAGAAAGAGAGAGAGGGAGAGATATTACTTCCATTCAGATGCATTCAGCCATACAGGTGTCATGTTCGGTAGACCAAGACAACAAGACTTGCCTGTCATCTGAATCCCCAGACAGACAACTTCACAAACAAATCACAGCATGAAATATAAAGGAGAGATTTGATCTCTGTCTGATTCCCCTTTTCAGAGTTAAATTTTATTGACAGCAACATTTAAATGGAACATCCAATGAGTTGCTATAATACACATGCAACATGTCTAGTGCTGCGTGAGGTCTTTCTTTACAGCTAACTGCTAAGTTACCAGTCACATTTATCTTTTAAGCACATACTGAATATATGAATTTTGACATTATTCATTTCTTGAAAGGCCAACAAAACTAAAAAACCATGACAGCTTATTTGAAACATTTCTTCAATCCACAAACATGAAACCATTTCCTCACTGAGCCATGCCTTTTCTTGTTTGTCCTCATGGATCCAACCATTCCAGATATTAAAAGACAGTCTAATAAAATTTAACTATATATCTTTACATATTATGGTACGTTTAGTTTAGTAATTTAGCTAATGTCAAAAGGGTAGTTCGAATATGGCCCAGGCCCTTTGCTGCATGTCATCCCCTCTCTCTCCCCTTACCTTCCTATCTCTCTCTCCCTCTTCACTATCATAATAAAGCCAAAAAAAGAGCCCCAAAATAACTTTAGTCTGTTCCAGGACTTGGGAGCATGTGAAAAGATGTTGTATAAAACCTTGTGGCCTGCTCCTCATCTATGCCAGATATTAGCAGCTCAATGCTATATTAGCCGTTACTAGCATCACATACCCAAATCTCCAACTGAACTGTCAGTAATTGAGTTGCACCGTGAGTAATGTAGACACTTGTTTTGACAAGGAAGACAAAAATGTGGAATAAAAGAAGATGATACCTCTGGTTCTGCTGCACTGATTTTGATACTTTTATTCTTAAACTGTCAATCACAAGTCCATCCATTTCACTGTGCAGTGCAATGGTAAATTGTTGGTGTACTCTTTTACTAATTTAAGTTCACTAACAAATGTTCTGACAAAGACAAATTAAGACATCAGGTATGTTTAGCCTGTTTCTAGTTTCATGGGAAAGCACATTGTTGAAGCAATCTACTCTAAGTGTTGCTGCGCAGAGGAAGAGAGAGGGTTGCCAACCAAGGCCAACTGATCTCTTTTAGTGTGTGTATGTGCCTTGTGTGTGTATATGTGTGTTTGAGAGTGTTCATGCGTGTGTGATTGCAAGCTGATCTGAGTGTGTGTAACTCTGTACCATCTCAGCCCAGCCTGGAACATACCACCACATCCCTTCACAATATCACATACACACACAACATGTCTAAGTAGGACATGACAACCAGTTGTTGGCTAACATTTCCCAAAGGTGATGATGACCTGACCAGACCTGACCTGCTTCTTGTTATATATGTTAATATCATAGGTGTTTCAATGTCCTGTCAATGTTTGATAATCATATTTAATATCGTATCAGAACTGATGTTTTACTAAACATGAAGCAGTGGGAAGTTATATTTCATCTGCAGCACGAGACAATGTTGAACTACTCTCATATACTATACATCAGTAACTGTGACTAACACTTTTGACACAGTTGATAAGTATATCTGCATAATACCACAAAACTGAAAAAACTCTCTGTATCCCTGCAATTCCATTATTTCCTCTCATTCACTCCACTCCATCTTTTAACAGTAGAGTATCAAGGAAGCTTGAAAAATATAACATGGTGTCATTATTAATCTTACGGGTTGAGCCACATGCAGTCTTCAGGGTGTATCGTTTTCAATGAGTAACAAGTTTTTGAAACACTAATTTTTCCAGTGTACTGTTTATAATCAATGAGTTTGAGAATGACTTCTATCAATCTGAATTTTTAGATGTATCAAATGTAGTGTGACCAACACCCATACACACACAAAAAACACCAACTGTATGTCATGTAAAAAGCTGAAATTTAAGTTACAGCGAATTTACTTCTGTTTGTAAAAAAAAATTTAGTTCACTCCCCAGGATGAAAAAGCTAGCTAAAATCAACCCATCTACCAATAATCTACCCATAACTTTTGCAATGTATACTGTATGTAATGTAAGATGACATTGATAACCATTTCAATTTAATACCCAGTGGTAGTAAATGGCTCTTTCTATTAATAGACATACTCCAACTATTCTAATTTCTTATAACTCACAAAAATGTAACTCACATCTCTTCAGGAGAGCTTGGTTTTATCCACAATGCCAAGGTGAGCGAACCCAACGCTCCTAGTTTCTGTGAAGGGGGAGAGACCAGACATCCTTCCGGCACTGGCCGAAACAGCATACTGCTAGATCCACCAGAAGATGTTCCAGTCTCTGTCCGAGTCCCAAGATGAGTGTAATTACTGTCTTCAGTTACACAAGTACCCCTGATGGAATAAAATTTAAATATATTCATATTTTGCTTCAAAGGGATCTTATCACTTGCAAATATATGGAAAACTGCCACATGCCAAAATCAGTAATGTTAAAAGATTATGGTTATATAATCTATTATGTTGTTGCCATGTTGCCAACTTTTTTTATTTTGCATGGACTGAAAGGTCAAAGGTCACGATGAATTATATCGCCTTCTAAAGTACCTTAATAATATTAATATGAATTCGATTTACCTACCTGTGTGCACGTAACAGCAGTGGGGCATATGGAGGTGTGGAGGATCTATAGGGACATTCTTGGATACAGAGGGCCTGATAACATGTCAGTAGGTCAGTCTTTGAGGATGGTGACTGACAGTAGCTGCTCCGCTCTGGAACTCCACAGGTGGATCGAGGTGGAGAGGTGGAAATGGGTTTGAAGGCAGCAATGTTCTCCATTTGCGGAAAATTACCCTAAGAAAATACAAAATGTAGTGTAGACTGTTATGATATAGCACAACACATTTTGTGAATAAATCTCTTACCATCACAGATGCACAGTGCATTTAAAATATATTAGATATATATATTATTTTAAATAAAAAATATCAATAACTTTGCAAGAGAAAAAAAGGCTGGACATATTTGTGGAAGGATTCATTAATTATAATTAATTCATTAATAATAAATAACAGTACCTTCCAATAGAAGACATTTTGACACATGCCAATAGGAAAAGCACAGGTGTAAATAATAAAATGAATTCTGGCTGAATTCCATTTAGCTATGTCAGGGTCCTGGTTTTGTTCATGCTGTCTCACTCTGAATCTTGAATAGAGCAGAGCCATCGTTACTGTCATTAGTAACACCTGTGCTTGTCCTACTATGACAAGTTAAAACATCTACTGTGGAAAATTCTATTCAAGAGTCATAATGAATACAGTACATTTTCTGTTAACAACCCACCACCTTTGGATCAGAAATCAGAATTCACTCTTGATAGCCACTCTTACCTGTGATGAAGCAGGTTTTAGACATAGGCTGAAGAAAAGGAGAGTCAGCCAGAGGAAAATATGATGGCGCCTCAGCCCCATGACGTTTCTCTCTCTCTTCACCTTTTCTTCAGTCATCTTTTTCAGGAGGAACAGCCACAGAAAGACAGGCCAGCTCTTTCTTTTTCTCATCATTTTCTCCCATTGCTTGATCTCACCCTCTGTTTCTGCAGCTGACAGAGTCCCTGAGACATCTGTCTGGCTCTTGTCCTTTCCTTTTCTCCTGCTTTGCCCACTTCCTTTTGAATCCTTTCTAATTACCCTCTTCCATAAGTTGCACAGGTCCTCTCTCCCTTGTCTCTTCATCCTCTCTCTCCCAACTCCTCTCCCCCATGTTTGTCTCTTCCTTTGCAAATTTCCTCTCTTTGCTCCTCCCACTGTTTTCTGGTCTTCCTTCTCTTTAGTCCAACTCTGGCCTTTGACCCCACAAGATCCTGGAATGGGATTCTCTGAGGGTCCCAGCATGGTCTGAGGTTCTACAATCTCAGACAGGGGTTCTGGAACATTCCCGGAGGTAGAGGGATCTTCAAGAACCTGGATTTCTTTCGGAAGCCTTCCAGCAGCGCTTGAATAAGTGATGACTGTCATGGTTTCATGGTTCCAGGGTTACAGGGACATTTTTTTTAAAGGCCAGTGCCCCTAGGGTGAGGCTACGAAGCTTAGCTCTCTGTCCCTCACACATACACACATACACACAAACCACAACCAAAGCCTTCATATGATAGGTAGGATTTCACAATCTAGAGATGGAAAAGAGAGAAGGAGGGAAGGAAAGAGAGACGTGGTCAGACCAAAATCCAACACGAGACAAATCTGAGGAGAGTGAAATGCCATGCAGGCTATTCCCAAGCCAAAGCCTACACTATCATGTACAGCTTGATGGAGGCACAGCTCAACTGATACTGCTACATTGCTTTCCTCTTTTCTTCATTTTCTATTGAATTAAACATGCCCTTTCCTCTGGCATGTGGCCTCCAGGTTTATATCCAACTCAACAGGTTTTCTCATGAGTTTGTTCGAAATTGAGGCTTAGGCCAAAGCTCTCTTCATTACAATGCTTATCAGCATCAATTTCACATTTTGACACACAAGAGGCCAGCAGTGCAGTCATCTGTAGTGTTGAATTACTCTTTGCCAACAATATCCTTTATAAATATGGAAAGCTCACCCTGATTCTAATAATGGCAACTGTATGTCTAACAAATTTGTAAATGTATGCAGATAGTGTAACATAGTAAAATATCAGATAACTCCTCGAGGTTTACCTGTCGTTGTGGATCCCCAGCACAAAGCCGTATCCCCATTTCAGGTGCAGCACCAACAAACATTCAACTTGTTGCTCTGGCATGAGTCGGTCAAAACACGCTACCTGTATTTCTCCACACACCTGTCTGTCAGCCATAGCAGACGCGGTTCCAGCAGAAAAAATAATCCTTTAAAAACATGACTTGAATTATTTTGTCCGTCTTTACAGCACCCGCTTCGACAGAAACGCTGAATGACAGTACAACTGAACTTGACAAAGCGCCTCTTTTTTCTCTCTCTCTCTGTCTTACCTCTCTCATTCAGAACATGCGGCGCGCGGTGCTAAAGAGATTATCGCGAGCCGCCATCTGGCCAGCAGCGCTCGAGGCGGCAGGATATTGGGCACAAAGTAACGGTGATGCAACGTTACACAGTTGAGGACCGAGTAACGGAAACTTGAGAGCCCAGGAGGCGTTTTGAGAACAAACAGTACGACATATCCATTCTGCATCTGTTACAGAACACCAAAGATTGTCCGTGACAGCAAAGCATTAATATGCGATTTAAATAATTACCCCCTGCCTGGTAGTAATGCCTTACCCCCCACCTACGTAGGATGAGTCTGGGTTTCAGTCAAGTGGCTCTCAGAAAGAAAAACAAGAACGCTACCTCCGTCGCTAGGCAACGGTGATCTGCGCCGGCAACTCAGAGCCAGAGTAGGTAGGAAAATAATTTTATGGTCAAATATCAGTCAAACTTGTTTTTACTAAAATACAATATCATAATTTAAGGGTGGAATACATCATGGCACTGATAAGAAAAAAAACAAAACAAAACGAAAAAACAAACATGGAAACCATGAAAAGGATGGAAGAATTGGTAGAATCAGTGATTTTTGATATTCATAACTCCAGTAATAAAATGTTGAACGTAACATCTACAATTTAGTTGCTCTCAAACACTGACACAAACTATATGCTTTGTACAAACTATAATGCTTTACAAATACCCTAAGTAAGACTGTTAATTGATTAAATGTTTTCAGTTTCAAATAATATCAATAATTTTAAATTTAAGTAATTCAAAACTCCAATATGTTTTGCATATATATTCTGCCCATTTTGCCCATTCTTTTGGGATTGCAAAAGTAACAAAAGTGTGTGTGTGTGTGTGTGTGTGTGTGTGTGTCTGTGTTTGCAATTTGCAATTTAATGGCAGTCGCCAGGGATGCACTGCTATTTGTGCTATTAATTGGGCCGTGGTAACAATTAACAGTGAATTACTAATTGCAGTGTGTATCCGTGATGAAGCCCCATATGTAAAAGTGACTGCTCTATGTACTGTATTGCTGTAAATGTCTAGTGATAGCCTACATGATGGATAATTTAGACATATATAAAATATATTTTTGTGTGTGAAAATCTGAGTTAACCAACTCTGATTTAAATAATCTAATTACAGTTCTATCTCAGCACTAATAGACATACACCAAACTATGGAGCTAATCTGAATTTTTTTCCTCTCTCTTCTCAGTTTCCCGTGTTTTTTTGCTTTTTTTTTTGCTTTTTTTTAGCTCAAAAAGAAAGTATGGTTTATAATACTGACATTGTGCACAATTCGTCAAGATCAAATCCATCTTTGGCCAGTGTTTTTTTTTTTTTTGCCTTTTACTTGAGCCCTATAAAACAACCAATGTTGTTCCAAATTAAATTTCTGGTTTCACTGGTTTCATAAAGCTTAACATCCAATAGTTAAATATAAACAATACCCTTAACATATACATAAAAACACACACAGAAGAGGCTGAAGCACTAGCTCAAGTATACCCTATTGTAGACTTCCACTGTGTGCTCAAGCGCTCTGCATTTAAATTGTGTAAACATTTCTACTAAAAAAAGACCCTCTCTTATATTTTTCCCTGCCGACAAGTTTTTATGTTATCATACTAATCGCGTTTGAACAGCTGCAATTTGCTTTGGTTGAACAAAGGCATTCTAACTAGGTTTTAATTAAGTGTTCCTAATGACCTTAAGGAGATTAGAGGTTCGCCTTCTAATCAATACCAGGCAGAGAGGAGCAAAGGGAGGGGAGAGGAGGAGAGGGGAGGTGGCTAGGGGCTAGGATAGAGGTAGGGAGCAAAGGCGTGGAGAAAGGAAATAAAAGGAGAAAGCAAAGGAGGGAAGGAGAGAAGAGGAAAATGAAGGTGGTTGAAGGAGTACATGAAAACTCAATGGATGGAAGAAGGAAAGGAAAATGGAAAGCTGAGAGGGGTGTATTAGCAACTGAATGATACATTTGACCAGAAATATTTGCAAAAAGGAAATGATAGTCTCTCTTAAATAAAAGTCATAATTATATGTTCAAATTCATTTGAAAACTAAAGATTTTTTGTGAGTCATGATGGCAGATTTATGAGTTCCCCAAGTTCCTCCAGTAGTCAACAAAAGGATAATATGTTTTTTATGCCTTTGACAGACAGGGGTAGCCTGTGCATCTCTGTACAAGCAAGAATTTACATACATGTCATCAGCATTTACTCTCCTTTTCTTTTGGCACTTGTGAAAATATTTTCCTCTGAGAAGCTGAAAATTACATCACACCACTGTGTCAGATAGGCTATGATCATCAAGAGCTCTGTTAGCCAAGAAGAGTTTCTCTTATCCTCTTCTCATAAGACATTTGCATAGATTTGCACAGAGTGTGTCCACATGACAAAGAATCTAGTCATACATTGATTGTACTAATTTATTCAGCCAGGCGCATTCAATTCCAGAGACAGAAGTGCTATCACACAAACGGGATTAAAACCGGATGACGATCACACAATTAATATTGTCTCATTTTCTAAATTACTTATGTATGACTTATATTTGGGTAAATTGTGTTTGCTGGTCTAATAACATTAAGGGTAATATGGTAAATGTAGGCTGTAAATGTATCGTCTCTCTGAGTCTCCAGAGCAGCATGAATATGTATGGAGACATCCTTGGCCTCGCTGATGATTAGGCAAAGTGGAATAAATTGATGGTTAGGTTATGTGTGTGTGTGTGTGTGTGTGTGTGTGTGTGTGTGTGTGTGTGTGTGTGTGTGTGTGTGTGTGTGTTTTTACCAAAATTCAATATTAGGTTGTCCATATGGAAATGTTACATATACACACACTCACACACGCACGCACACACGTGCGCACATCTATTTTAGACGTGGCACATTCAAGAACTCCTGAATAATAGCATGGTGATGAGTGCAAGCTCATTGTTTGGCTGATTTCAGATTTTTCTCAGTGTGTGCACATGCCTGTGTGCACATACAGTATATTAGCATGTACACATTTTCACAGGAGTCTATAGGTTAAAGCTGCATTGTGGAGTTTCTAAATAAAGAAAAGTATATTAACATTTCTCACCAAAATGTACAGCATGTAAATCCTTGAGGTCTCAGAAATCTTAAGGATATGCTGGCCCATGTTGTCCTTTATGTTCATGACACAAAGAAAACAGGACCAATTTTTAAAAACATTGCTTGAAAACTCGACTAGTGGTCAAAAATTCCACAGTGTATCTTTAAATGATGACAACAATCTCCACGAGTTTTTTTTCAACAGCAGGACTAGTCCTATAGTCGCCAAGAGCACTGACTGATTGGCTGACTGACTGAGTGATGATATTTCTACTACTGGTCACGAGTGCGTCCAATACACTGAGCCTCGCCTCCATTAAAGCAAACAAACTATTTTCATTACATGTCACATTATTACTAAATGAGGCAGAGGAATAACTTAACATAAGACACACCAAGCAGAGAGAGCAGGAGAGAGAGAAGTCATTGGTAACAAGGCTTTGTACTAACTACTATGACCAATTCTACATATCAAACAAATCAGAGTTAGACATAAAGACCTGCCTATAATAAAAGTCTGTTATGTTCAGGAGTTGGAAGTAAATAAAGGCCAAACTATTGTGGATCCCAGACTGTGAGCTTTGTGAGAGACAAAATAAGAAATATAGTATCGGGTTGGGCACCCCAGTGGCTCATCTGGTGCAGCTTGTGCCATTTGGGTTTAGTCTTTGCCCCGGCAGCCCAGGTTTGAGTCCGGCCTTTGGCCCTTTGCTGCATGTCATCCTCTCTGTCTCTCTCCTCTCTCCCCAATTTTCCAGTCTTTCTGTCACAATGACTGAAATAAAGGCAAAAGCCTGAAAAAAAATGACTTAAAAAAAAAGAAAGATAATCTGTCTCCTCTAACTTTCTCCCTGAGTGATCACTTTATAAGTAAATACAGCTGAAATCACAGCACAGTCTTTGTTGTTAATTTATGTGCCTGGTGATTTTGTCAGACAACGGCACAGTTATAAAATCAGGATTTTACCATAGACGGTCCAGCCATATGTAGGTTTTGACCTAGTCTTGTTTTAGCTATCTCTTTGAGTTTCCTCTGCAACTTGCATCATCCTGCTGTGTATATCCTTCTCTCTATTTCAGTCACTTCTGTCCAGTGTTCATACACCTCTCCCACACATCCTACTCTCTAAAGACACCACTCATTCTTTCCTTCATTTACTCCATTCTCTTCTCCCCTCCCCATGCCCTCAATCCCTCTTACTGTCCTCCATCACCGCTCTTCTCTAAATGTCCTCTTCTTTCTTGTCCTTGTTTTATGCAGTATTTTCTATAAATAGATATATATTTTAATCCATGTTCATCATTTATCCTCCTTGGCTCTAAATGAAATGCACCAGAAACTAGATATAAAAACAATTTGGCTTTTCCTAGGCTTTTCAGATTTTATACCCTGAAGTCACCGTGTCCATATTGTGTGTGTGTGTGTGTGTGTGTGTGTGTGTGTGTGTGTGTGTGTGTGTGTATACGCTCCCTGCCCCCTATTGGGGTTGAGGCCAGTGACACCCTCAGGGCTGTGCTGTCCAATCCCCTCCATGCTGTGTTTCTATAGGATTGAATTAACCTCCTGCCTCTCTTGACAATGCACATACACATAATCATCCAGTCTCTCTCTCTCACACACACTTTGTCTCACACACACTTTGTTTATGCCAATCACCTTTCCCCTGTCAAAGCAGTATTATTAGCTTGGGGCCCTTCAGCAACTATCATCACTTACATTCACATATGGGAATCAACCTACTAAATTTTTCTTTTCTTTTCTTTTCTTTAGAAAGAGTAATATATTAAGTTCACATCATTGGTCGGCACAACAATAGGTGTAGCACAAAATAAAAATTATTTGAAAAATTTGCTAGGCAAAAATGTACTGCTGTTTTGTTTGATTTCTGACCTTACAAAAGCTTACAAACTTACAGCTACTTAAGCTAATTATTTGAATGTCCCTTTAAGTCACCATTCCCACTTGTGAAGACAAGTATGTTTTCTCTATATTCAGTTCCCGTATGGCTTCTCGCACAGTCAACACCAAACAAATATTACTTTTACAACTTTAAAACTATGAATAGCATTTCCTGCCTTTTGTATTTCACCGCCATTGGCAGAAGATGGCATGGCAACTACAGTATGGTTAAGATATGGTTAACCTAGCATCACTGATGGTTTTATATTTTTATTAGAAAGCAGGCCTAGGTACTGTTTTAACACAAAGCACCCCACAGAAATGCACACAGCCCCTGGCTCACATGTCATCTCCTCTCCCTCTCTCTCTCTGACTTTCCTGTCTCTCACAATAATATTATAATTCCTACAATATGCAAAAATGCCCAAAAAAGTAACTTAAAAAAATCACTGATTCACTGATGATTTTCAGCGGACACATGACCTCTCCTTGTAGCTGGAAACTGAGACCGCTTACCTTTGTTTCTTTAATTATTTATGAACCAGAAGTTCAGCATGTTTTTAGCGGCACCCGAATTATGCACAGAGGTGTCCTCCTCTCCATAACAAACATACCCGGGGATTAAAACCAGTAGAAACACAAATAAAGCAGTTTCACTTTAAAAATCTGTGTTTCGCCAACACAGCTCAGCAGACACAAGACAGGACATCTCCTCCTGCTGGGAACTCGGCTGCCTAATATTTGCCTGTTTTTTTCTCTGATCACTTAAGATCCAGACGTCCGATGACTAAAATCCTTCATCTGATTGAAATATAGCTATGGTTGAAAATGACCTAGGTGTAAAAAGTGTATGTGGCTTAAAACTAGATAAAAGTCCATTTTGAATTTTTAGCAGGCAACCACAACACCGAGCCATGCGCAAAGGGGATATGATCAAAGCAGAGATCAAAGATACTCTATAGCTGCGGTCGAAAAGTCAAAAATAACATCCTTTCCTAAGCACTTTAACTTGACCTCAATGGAAAACGTCATGAGGTCAAGGAAAGATGTGAAGGAGAATTTATAAGGACTTAGAAAAAGACAATCGCGGTGCGGAAAGAATCCGACTTTACTTACGCTAAGCTTTTTTTTTTTTTAAACTAACTTTATTTATAACTTGGTAGATAAATACTCCTTTTCTAACCACAGCAACAAAGCAAACATTCCTGAAATGTTGAAATACGATAACATGAAAGAAAAATACAAATAGAGAAAGTTGAGCCATTAAAAATAATAATTAAATAGAAATAAGGAAATGAGCAAGGGATCGTAATAAATTATATTCCGACATCCGTAGTTTCCTGGCACAGATGCGTTTGACATTTTTATACAATGTTGAAGTAGAGAAAATAAATTTTTAGTGTAGTCTAAATCAGTTCTGTGTTCTGTTTGAATGAAGAAATATTTATAAAATGCAAATGCAATCTAAAATATAAATGTAAACAATTAAATACTTACATGTCATTAACAGACATATCAGCCCTAATTGGCTTTCTGAGGAAAAGTGACTGCTGCATATCAAACCTTCAGGCTATCTATTGGCCACTAGTGGAGGATTTAAAGTGCCACTAATTCACTGGACAGTGACACATCAGACTATTTATTAAAGTACACTAACTTAATGAATGGCCCATAGAATGAAGAGTTAAAACATTTACTGTCCTAGGAGAGAGATAGAGAGCAATAGACACAGAAAGAGGATGGGAAGGGTGGAGAAAGAGGGGAAGAGAGAGGAGAGAGTGAGAATAAATGGCCCATCGTATAGAGTTAAGACGTTAAAAGTGCAAATAGACAGCTGACCCTCTTATAGCTTGCACATGCAGCTCAGATGCGCACAGTCACCTTAGCCACTTTAAACCCTGTGAGATAGAGGGATAGGGGACAGAATGGGAAAAGAGAAATGGAATGATGGAGAATAGGATGACAGGTGGATGGGATGTTGGCAAAATGGAAGGAGGCACGAGACAGAATTAAGCAAGTGAACAAAAGTGATTTGTAGTTATAGTGAATAGGATAAAAGATGAAACAAAAAAGAATGAAGGAAGGATCAAAAAAATGATTGAGAAAAAGATGAAGTACACACAAAAAAAAAGACAGTGACAGAGGAACTGTGATGAAAGCCCCATCACTGATTATGGATTGCACATAGTAAAGAGGACACTCACAAATGGTCATCTAGACACATTATTCCCCTCTGTGATGAATGCACAGACCACATTAAAACCACAATCACAACTTTCATTCCACTTATATGTATGAAAAAAGAAACACACTACGTCATAGTGACGTCAGCTCAGGTCAGTTTATTTACAAATAAGGGTTTTACCAAAGTGTTACTATAATGTAATGTTTCAACACTCACTTACTTTGAAACAGAGCTACTGCATAATGCTGTCTGATATAGAGGCAGCAACAACCTGCACAGGTGTGCTGATGGCATTTGATACCATGCGTCTGGCCACCAGGGCTTTCCGGTGTGACTGTGAATCAGACAGGTGACTTTTGCAAGTTGTATATATCTGAATTTTTTTGTTTTCCCTGTTTTTGCTGTGGACATTAAACCTTTTTTTCCCCTCACCATTTTTATAAATAGTGACCAATCTATTTTTGTGACTCAAGCCATCCTATTATTTTTCTTTGGCAGTTGACATAGTTTTTTGTGACAAGGACATAGAACAAGTAAGTCACAGAAGGTTTGCAAAAACAAATGACCATAAATTACAAGCAGAGTGACCTACTAGTTAGCATGTAAGCTAAGTAGGCCATATATAATTTGATGGTGAGCAGAGGACAATGAGAGAAGAAAGAAATGTAAACATAATATAAGACAGAAAAATAAGGAGGGAGGGATGTAGGAGAAAGGAAAATTACTCATAATTTCATTTTGCCACCGCTCTGTTTCTCAAATCTCAACTCCTATATTATTTGCTGACTTAGAAACAAAGGAGAAGTTGGAAATAGGAAATATGGAAAAAAGACAAGAGGATGATTTATAATAAGTCCTATAATGAGTTAATATAAGTCCTCAGAGGGATTTTGACACACAACAATTATCTCACTTTTATCTATAAATATTTTGTTATTCAGTTTATTTATCATAAAAGTATGAACTGTGTGTGTGCTCACATCTTTTTTCTTATGTATATTTCTCTGTCTGTGCCAATATTTGTGCACTAGTTGGTATGTCACTGTACACTGTGTTAGTCTCCTTATCTGCAGTGTGTGTGTGTGTGTGTGTGTGTGTGTGTGTGTCAGGGGAGCTGGATGCTGTGAAAGGCCATTACCACCATGAGTCCGTGTCACTAGGCCTGTGAAACCCAAGGGAACCCTACTACTGATACAAGGGGATAAGACAAACACACATAAATGCACGCACAGACACGCACACACACAGACAAAGGCAGATAGAAAAATTGTTACGTACAAATAGTGCTTACAAATGACCGCACCCAACAAGATTGTACAATTCTAAATCACTCATGCCAGAATGAACACACAACCACCCATGTACACTTACATATATAAATATGTATATTTGTGTATATTTGTGAAAATATATGTACACACACACACACACACACACACACACACACATATATATATACATAGAAATATATATATATACACACACACACCCACACACCCACACACAAATACACACACACACACACGCACACACACACACACACACACACACACACACACACACACACACAGGGGGCCTTTGTGAAACCAGGCCCTTTGCCAAAACAGGCCTTTGAAGCACTATCAGTGTGAAGCTGCCACACATTAGCACTTTACAGGTCACAGCGCCTAAAACAGATATGGTCACCCTTAGAGACAGACCCTGTTTGACACCATATTAGAAGGAAAAAAAATCACATCCAGACTTTCTCTCAAGACCAAAAAGAAGCCCTATGAAATGAGATCAGACTCCAGTGTGAGGTCTGAATGAAGAAATCGGCTTGTTACATTCCCATTTTTTTCACAGGTTCCTGAATAGATCTGTAGGTTAATAATAATAATAATAATAATAATAACAATAATACATTTTATTTATAAGCACCTTTGAAGACACCCAAGGACACTGTACAAATTGAATAAGAATTTCACAACATAAAACAAGATACCAGTAACAGTAGCATCAATTGAATATATATAAATAAAAGAATTAAATGTGTATAATAAATCAATAAATACCTAGTTTACACGAAGCACCAGGAAAGACAACCTAGACAACCGAAAGAAGTAAGTTTTCAGTTGTGACTGCGTACTGATACAGACCCTGAGGTGGCAAAGTGCCTGAGGGTCTGGTGTGAAGGTAGAGTTTTGTGTCATCAGCATAGCAGTGGAAGTAATAGTAGTCCTCCACTTAAGCAGTGGAACCAAGTGACACCAAGAACTTTTTCTAATCGGTCCAGCAGGATTCTATGACAGACTGTATCAAAAGCAGCAGTGAAATCTAACAGGATAAGTATGTTGAGATAACAGTCCACAGCTGTCATTTGTTTCTTTGGCGAGGACTGTCTCTGTGCTGTGTTTTGTCCTAAATCCAGATTAAAACTCTGCCCATAAATTGTTGTTGGATATATGAGCCTGGAGCTGGCAGGCCACAGTCTGCTCAATGAGTTTTGCAAGAAGTAGTATATTGATGGCCTCTCCTGACCTCTCCTGCTTCATTCTCTTAAACTTTCTCTCCATGTCAACTTCCCCACATATGCTTAAGGTCATATATTGGACCTTTCTATCCACTACTGTTATATGAATACCCTGTTATTAATATTATCTAGGAGTTGGATGCATTAAGATAAACAGCTGGTTCTCAAGGTGATGCCATTAAATTATTGCAGAAGAAGAGGGTGCAACAAAATGACAAAATTAAATGTGCACCAATCAAAACTCAAGCAATGGAAAATGTGATGCATATACTGTATGACATTTATGTTGGGTACATATATTAATGTGAGGAACATTACAGTCCCCTCATCGCTCCACACAGATCCGATGTTTTTGTCTGCTGCCATTTTCTTCTGTCCAGTGGACATTTAAATCATATATTTCATAAACGTCATGATTTGTTCACTAAGTCTGTCTCCATTTTTTGTTGCCTTTCCTTTTTATCAATTTGTCAGCTTTTTTGCCTCAGCTAACTGCAATTTGTTTTTGTAATAGTCTGAAAAACAGGTGGATGGAAACACATTGTAGACAGCTGTGGACTTGAGAATAGATACTGCAAATTTTTAGTAAACTGGGTATTACAATCAATTCTAATGGTCACTCCTCCAATTTTTGTGCCTGCTTTTGCTACACATTCATTTTCTTATTTACAATTGTGCTTGTGTGCAAAGATTGATCGTTGAGCAGTTGTCTTTATACTTTAATCAATTAATGTTATCACAAATGCTGCCTATATATCAAAGCTAAAATGACCATCAGATTGTTTACCTTTCTTTCAGATTAATTTTCTTTGAAAGTGTACCTCATTAACAGTGAATGAATGTAATGAGAATTAATTGAATAGAAAGGAATCTTATCCTTTGAATTTGGTTTCATTAAGTTGTGGAAATGTCAGTAACATCCAACACTTCATATCTGCAAGGCAGCTTCTACGACTGTCTGGACTAATGGTGTCATTAGGTGTTATGGGCAGCTATAACTGTGTGTCACTGGTATAACAGTGAAACTTTATGCATGTAAATGGAGAATGAAATGGGGCTGAAAAATTAACCCTGTGGGACCCCAAAAATAATGTCTGCTATGGATGAATTGCCAGTGGTGACTTTAAATGCCTTATCCGATGGCTGAGTTTTAAACTACTGAAAAACCCAACTCATCACAGTTATCAACAGTGACACATTAGGGTTATATCCTTTTTTTTAGTGCTTAAGTTAAACAGTCACAAAAAGCAGTGTCATTCATTAGATTGTAATGCTGAGTAGAGTAGAATAGAACTGTGCTCAGTTTCATTTCATTGTATACAAAAGAAATACAAGCAATTTGAGTACTGAATTGAGAACTTGAAATATGAGTAAAAAAACTGACAAATATTGTAGGAGGAGCTTATGAGAGAAAAGAGGAGATAGCATAGGAGCGGGATAGAGGGATGAAAGATATTGAGAGAGACAGAGAAGGAAGGAGAGATGTAGATTAAGCCAGAAGGTGGAGGAGGAGAAGAGAGGAGTTAAGTTGGCCATTAGCGATGCGGCGTGTGGAGCCCACTCTTACATGCGTTCCACAAGGTTAACGATAAGAGCCCCTCAGCAGCTGAAATGCTCAAGTAGCTTTTATCGTATCATAATAATGAATCAAAGATAAAATAAAATAAATGAACTCCAAAAGGCAAGCAAGTAAAATAAAACGTATGTGCAGGGGGTTGGGTGACCAGGCAACAACCCAAATAGAAAAGAGAGAGAGCTCTTGTAAAAAAAAAGAAGGAGAGAAGGAAAAAATGGAATAAAAATCTTGCTCTCTTGCCGCTAATATCTTCTTATGTCATCTGGTTGAAAAATATTTGCCTGCGGGTCAGGGCTCCCCCTGTTCGAAAAAAGGGTTCTTAAAACGCTTCACAGCTCTCTGCTACATTAAATATCTGGCCTCTGCATCCCATTTACTGCTTCTGGCTATTAGGAGAGAGAAGAAGAGAGAGAGAGAGGGAGAGGGAGAGAGGACTAAGGTGTAAGGGTGAGAGAGAGGGGAATAGGAGTAAATGAAAAAGAAGTAGTTAAGGTCTGGCAGAAAATAAAATAAAATAATTAAATTATACACAAATTACATATAAACAATAAAAAAACAGTTGAAGAAAAGATTGAGTAATAGGACGACAGGGAATAATGTCTTTCTACTCATGTGTTTTTGCTTTTTTAGGATCTCTTCTCTTTAATGTTGTACCGCATGTCTTACATCAGTGTATGTGTGTGTGTGCATGTGTGTGTGTGTTTAGTGCCCTTGGCAAGAGCAGGAGATCTGGCCATTCAGAGTGGACAGTAGTTAGCCACCCACTGGAGCAAGCTGTTACCACTTCCTCTTCCCTCCTCCCATCCTCCCCATCTCTTCCCCTCCCTCTTTCCATTCATTCTTCGCTGTCTTTCATTGTACTTATAATAAGATTATAGTAGCTGAAACACAAACCGATAAATGGGTGACATGCTCTGTGATTGAGTAAAAAGTTGGATTTTGCCTGGCTGTTTGAATGTACTATATTGGATGGACAGATCTGAGTTTGGTAAATGAATGAACAATGTGATCCCTACCTTTACGACCACTGCTGCATTGTCCTTTAGCGAAGCACTAAAATATAGCCTAAACACAGGCACACAGTTACATCAAGACAGTCTACAGCCATGCTCTATAAGGCTGTACTTTGGCACAGATTAACTAAATGTTAATGTTAGTATGCCAATACAATGACAATGCTAACATGCTGACGTTTGGCAGGTATAATATTTACCATGTTCACTATCTTAGTTTGGCATGTTAGCATGCTAACATTTGCTGAACACAAAGTTCAACTGAGGCTGATGGAAACATAATTAGATTAGCATGTATTTACTCATAAATAAATATATATATATATATATATATATATATATTTCTTTTTTTTACATATCAGTGTCGCTAAATGAAAAGGGATCACAACAATTTATCCTGAGGGAAGACTGTACCAAATTTCACACCAGCGCAAATGTCTGACACTCAAAAACCACAAACATGAACCTCATGGTGGCGCTAGAGGAAAAGTCAGGGGTCAACCAATTCATTTTCTTGGGACCATGGATATCTGCTAATCCATCCACTAGATATTTAGAAATATTACTTACTAAGTGGGGGATGGACTAACAGGAAGAGCCATCCGTGGGACATGCTGCTAGTGTAGTTAAAAAAAAATTAGTAAATAAATAAATAAATAAAAACTCATCATATATGTTGTATTTCTTGGCCCATTTCATTGTGTAATGGTTTATTTGTTTAATGGGTAAACTCAATTTAAATCAAGTTGAATTAATATAAATAAATAATAAATTATTATTATTATTAGTAGTTATTAAAGTTTTTAGTACTTGTAAGGTTGATTGCTGTCAGTCCAAAATTATCCCAGATATGGACTGCTATCACCTTGATCTTAAGTATATATTTTTGGGGCTTTTTATGCCTTTATTTGATAGTATAGTGGAGAGGGACAGGAAACGGGGAGGCAGAGAGGGGGAATGACATGCAGCGAAAGGCCGTCCGATGCGGGATTCGAACCGGGGGCAACTGCAGCCTCTACACATGGGGCGCCTGCTTAGACCACTACGCTACACGACGCCCCTATCACCTTGATCTTACTGCTCTCTTCTCCACCTACAGGTGTAGACCAATGTCTAATGTCAGAGTGCCATCTCCCATTATAATGGTCGATTTGCCAGGTCGTAAGAAAGAATGCTTCTCAGCAGAGGAAACAAATCTGCTAGTTTGCAAAGTTAAAGCATATGAGCAGACCATCTACAGGAAAAGCAGGATTCCACCAAACAGGTCTGGATGCAAAACATTAAACTGAGGTTGTAATCCATTGTAGTTTGATATTTTGCATCCTCAGTTAAAATTTGAATATAAAGTGAAAGGGGCTATATCGAGTTATAACCAACCAGTCTGATGTATGTAGCCCTAGAGATGTGTGTGGTTATGGTGTAGCCTGGTGTCATTTTCAGGTGATTTAATGAAGGTAAACACAGCGAATGGTCATGCGTAATGGCACTTGCACTCTGGAACGGCCACACAATGCAGAAAGCGGTACAGTTATGTCAGGATGTGCCAAAAATGTACTTAACCACACCTAATTCTAAGACTAACACACCCATGGGCACTCAAATGGGTGTAAGTGTATTTGGTGTTTAAACAACATGGGTGCTGTATTGGTCTGAGTATAGCAAAGACACTTGCGTTTCTCTTTGTGTCACTTTACACCAGTGTAAAATAAGGCTCTATGTTTTTATTGCTTGGTGCTGCTCTAAAGGAAATGTTCCCACCTTGGAGACAACAAAATGTGTGAAAAATCAGAGAACCAAGACATATTTCAAAACTGGAAGCCTGGTTTTAATTGATATTGCTCTACTGTAATAATCCTGAAAGGCATAGTCTGGAGTAACACATGTAATGTTTCAACCCATAGTAGTTTAAGTTACAGAATCATAGGTCTCTCTTTTTGCATTGAACAATATATACAATGTGAAATAAATACATTTACACGAATGGACATTATTGTTGGAGCACACTTGTATGATACACGTCACAAAAATATACAGGTAATTGTTTATCTTTTTTTTATTTTTTTTTATTTACTGATGTGAAGCACATCTAAAATCTACGGACATGTTTTTAATAACACTACAGGGTCTTCTCTCATCCACAACTCTTTTCCACTACTCAATGGTCTGTTTTATCCTTAGATATCCTTTTTATCCAAACGTGTCAACTTTCTCTCTCCCTAAAATATTTTTCTTCATATTTGCAAATTCAGACTGCAGGGTTAGCTGCAGAACAAGTGGCAGTTACATTTGGGGATTAAATACAACTAAATGACTAAACACCGTAGAGTTGTAGATAGACACAGTTTGGCCTTAGCAGTTTTCAGGGGCAGCCATGGAAGATGGACAATCCTGCTTTATCGCTATATGGCTAAAAACTCGTCCCCTAACCCTAACCCTGTTCTAAGTATTTGCAGCTAATGGATCTAAGTTCCAGATGAGGGCGATAACACAGTGCCCAAAGTGCAACCAGGTCAAACTCTTTCTATCAATGGCTCTGCAAAAACCCACACAGTCCTTCCACTGCTCCTCATAGAAAATACCAGTTTGGTTTGTTGTTATTTTTATGGTTTTAACACTAACAGCAGAATAATTTCAATAGATACATCAGCATTTGGATCTTTAACCCAACACAAACAAGTGCAACTCTTGCCTCATCATTGTACAGTCATCAAAATATTGCTTATCAACAAGGAAAAAAAAAAGAGGAAAATCATCTCCCCCTGCACATCTAAATAATATCTTGGCTATAAGCAGCAAGTTATGTCAAAACCTCTGAAAGAAACACACAGTCTCCCTTCTGATTTTAGCTGGTAGATCTTTTTCTTTTTTTAGTCATCTGAAATAACTGCATTCCTGCTGATATTCAGCGTTCAAATGGCAGCATTTTGGCAGGACCCAACCTGCAAAACTTTATTCGATTGACACTGATAAAAATTTGATTCACAGTTAATTTTGAAAAGATATCAATATTTCCTAATATCAGAAATGTAGCTTCTTTACGTTTTAAAACCAAATCCAGCTCATCCTTAATCACTTCAGGGAGATTTGTAATATCTTTCATTGTATTGAATTGTTCAGGAGTGCACAGGATTGGTTTGACAACTGACAAATAAATAAAAACAGTAACAGAAGGAAACAATAGTAAGACAAGAGCACCTTTCTTCCATAAACTGTATGTAGATTAATGTACAGTTGATGGTAAGAAATACCATCTTTCTGACAATGAGACAGTGTTTTAAGTTACAATCAAAATATGAAATTCAACTCTGTCATCAGGGACTTCGCCTACAAATATCTTGTGTGCAGATGTGAAATCTGTTCTCTGCATATTTCCTCTCTAAAAACATTATATGTTCATGTTTTAGGCCTTTGAATTTATGCTATTTGTAGTGCAGAATATGAATCTATACACTTGTATCAAGAGGTACAATGAGTATAATAACTTGTTTATTAAAGGTTGTTGGAAATTTGAGTTTAAATCTGGATTTTGTGGTTTAATTCCAGTAGAGTGCAGAAACATGTCCCCACAGTGTAATGAATCTATTGTGAAGAGAAACAGCAAGGGCAAATTAAACATGTCAAGCTTTTTCTTTAACATTGCAACCCAAACCAAAGCTTGTTCTGTCCTTCAGCTGACAGAGTCACATTTTAAAGCAAGATATAGACCTGGAAATAAGCTGAAAAGTAGGAAACAATGGAAATATTTTCGGGAAAAAAAAGTTTATCATCTTCGTATTTTCTCCTTTTGCCTGCTGAAACAGTAAAGATAATGGTTGAGACGAGCTGTATGGAAGGCAGTTATGTACAGCGAGTTTATCAAAAAAGAGTCACCTACAGTTCTGTATTACTCAAATGTCCTTTTCATTTCATCTTTATTTAAACCTAAAGATATACAGTATATTGTTTTACTCTACAGGAAAGTTACACAAATGATCCCTTTTTAAATATTCGTAAGGTGTTTCCTCATTTAGATACTAAATATTTAATAATTTATGTATAGTTTGGTGAAGATGAATAGTGTAATTTGATCCTGGTGGTCTAGTTAAGTTTCTAGAAGAAAAGCCTTATATCTGGTTCGGTTCATTGTGAGAGAATCCGGTACCCAGACCCCCAGCGGACTGATCCGACTGACAGACAACATTGCCTCTAGTCTACTCTGTGTTGTCTAAAGAAGAAGCACACGGCACAAGAACGGGAATCACCACAAGAAAAAGCACACAGCATCGCCGTAGAGGACTCAACAGAGGAGGAAGGGATCAAACAGAAAGAGGACTTTAAAACAAAAACAGATAAAACAAAAAAGAAACAAAAAAAGAAACCAAAAAAAATAAACAAGTTTTTTTTCTCAATAGAAAAAACAGCAAACATGAAACACACATCGAGGCTGAACTACATTTTTTTTCTTTTTTTCTCAATTTTGTTTCCAATAAAATGTCTTATGTTAGAATTATAATCTGTATAATTTACAATATACAATGTTTAAGAAGGCTGAGAAAATACCCCTTACTAATAATGCTGATGTTTGATACAGAGCGTGTGATGTTAGAGATCAACTACACTTAAACTGCAGCACTTCTCAGCTGTGATAAGTTGCCATTTAATATTAGATTACACCATCATCTAAATGACATGTTTTGGCATTCTTATTCAGCTTTAGAAATTACATAAATAATGATATAACAAAAGCTGACTGTCTTCAACTGTTAAAGCTGTGATCAGTCTACCATATGCATTCTTGCTATAACAATGAAACCAATGCTTCTTTACTTGACTATAAATGTATGACAATTTGCGGTTAGCTTTCGCTTTTCATTTCCTGTTATTAGACATTTGAATTTGACAGACAACAGTTTTGTTGATGTCTGTTATAATATTTTCTCCATTTTGAGTCAGTTTCGCTGAAATAATCAGTCATGTTTTAAAATTTTTTTTTTTGCTAGCTCTCATTTGTTTACTTTAAACAGAGGCTATCGAGCTAATTTAAATTGTGATGAATTTCCTAATGCAATTTAGTCTGTAGGCCTCTTTTTATGAATTATATTTGTTGAGATAGTTTTTGGTACAAGATTAATGATGTTTACCATGACAACACCTTATTTTCTCTGTAACTTTAAAACAAAATGTCAAACAACAAAGTTGAATAGCAAGCTAACAAGAAACTGTCAGTGTCATGTCTTTTTTTAATTATTCATTTATTTTTTTAAAATTTGGATAATGTTTGGTTTTTGCTAGCACTATTTCCCTCAGTACAAATCTAGATTTTGTCTGGTTATTCTGATGGTCCCCACACTCGGTCACACGACTAAAAAATGAAAATGGACAAAAATTGTGTATTACTAAACCGTTGACTTTGAATAGCTGTTTTGTTTTAATCAGATTAAACATGACAGCAAAAAGTGCCTTGTCACAAAAAAGGTGCAAACATCAGAACCATGTGATAACTGCAAACTGGGTGTTGTATATTTTAGTTTTTAGCTGCTTATTTGACCTCTTTAATCCTCGTACTGACCATTATTCACACAGCATTAATGTGACAGCAGCATTAAAATCTCATACTGACATTCCTGGTCCATATTTGTTCCTGCCTAACTGTTATTAACAAAGGAAATATTGACTGTTATCTAATAGCTTATGGCAAGTTACACAGAGAGAAAGAGAAGCTACAAACTCTCCTCAAATCCCCATCCTCTCTCTCCCAAATTTAAGACTGGCACGTTATGTTAATATTGCAGACTTAGTCCATATGCACAAACCCCTCCTTTAAAAACCACTATTGCTCAGAGTTTCTAAGATAAACGCTGATTTGTTAATACATTATTACTTGTTATATTTATATATATATGATAATTGCTGACAGTGGTCAAGCTGAAAAAAGGAAAGACATATTGATTGATTCAATTTTAAGAAGACAATATCAATAACAAAAACAAAGCCGTGGTATATGTCATATACAGGATGACAATTATTTACAATCCTAATATTGGTATCATCGCTAAGATTATTTTCAAGATATAAATTAAGAAAAAAAATAAGGAGTTTGAAAGCAACAATAGTTGTTTTTCAGTCAGTTTTGTCAGCACACCTTTCCTTCTGGTTTGTATTGCGTTGAGTGACTGAAGCTCCCTCATCACTCGCTGAATGAATCACAAAAATATCTCTCTACTGACAAAAGAGATGAGCTGGAAGTTGTGAATGCAAAAGAGCAAGGAGAGGAAGTGACATTTTTAAGTTTTTGGAGTTTGGGTAATAAGCATGGGCTGGACTATTCTTAATGGCACTATTCTCATTGACAGAATGAAATCTCTACTAACTGGTATGTGGAGAGCCGCAAACCTGGGCCACTGAGCAGCTGAAAATGTCCCAAACAGATGTCCAAACACAAGAGGAGTGTTTGACAGAATATATAGCATCACAGAGCATGTGAACTGAGCCTACATCTACCACTTAGCCACGCAGGAATCCATTCTTGTATAGAGTATAGATCAAGTCTTGTTCTGTTATTTGTAAGTAATATTTTTACTGATAAACTCTATCAGTTAATCATTCCTCAAGTGGTTAGAATATTTGAAACCATTTTCAGCCATGTGTACAAATGCTGATACTGTGGTAATACTGACAGGTTTGGGAGGCCAGGGTCCCTGGTCCTCAACAAATACAACAAATGGTAAAGTTGTAGTTGAAGTAAGGGATTCATGGGAAATCAGGAACTGAATTTAGGGAGAACCAGAGAGTGTTTACAGCTATGGTTTACAATCCTGATCCTTGAAAGTCTGCTGGTTTTATTTTAACCACAACAATTTTAAATAACTGGTGGGGCAGAAAACCAGCAGTGCTCTTAAGCCCAGGACTGAAATCCACTGGTAGATCAATCCAGAAACAATTTGGGGTTATGACAATAAAGTTTGCTGGCATCCTCTGAATGGATGAGCTCCATTCTTTGGCAGGGCAAATCTCCTCTTCTTTTCTTTCTGTCCATCCATCCAAATTTCATTGTACACATAATTTGACAACAAACGTTAATAACGTTAATACTGTCGTGTTCATTTTTTTCCCACTCGTTTTCTTCTTGAACACTTAAAAAACTCTGTTGGGGGAAATAGGGAGGGGAAAAGGAGACACGATTGCAGTCTTAGAGTCTCAGAACTAAAATGAAGAGTTTTCAGTTTCTTTTAAATGTGTCCTCATTTAAGTGTTTGTCATTAATAACATCTTAATTGTTATTAAATGCATAAGTGACTGTTTTGCCAACATCAGTGTTCGGAGTCACCGTGGAAACTGTTATGTGATTGTTCATAGTTTTAAAAGGAAATATCATCTTCCCTTGGTAATAGGGGGCCATGTCAGTCCATCAGCATTGTCCCCAAAACAGAAGGTCAAGTGAGCGCCCTTTTCTCAAAGACGGTGAAGTTTTAGGGGTTCAGGTAAGAGGTTTAGATTACTTGTTTATTCAAAGGGGGATGCGTCAGCAGACATACTTCAGGAACATATTTCTGTGAGGGTGTGCGTGTGGGTAAGAGTGTGTGCGTGTAAAAGAGCAAGAGGTCATTCAAAGTTGCTGTGTTGAATTTGAGGTGAAGCTCAGGTGGTTCAGACTGGTGTCTGGCTGTCCTCCATCTACTCTCCTGTCCTCAGACCTTGGCTTCCAGCAGCTCCAGGAAGAGTTTGTGCATTGGGACTTTTCCATCCTGCTTGATGCTGTAGAAGTGCTGCACAGCCTTGGTGGAAGTCTGGCGGAGCAGGGGGAGGGTCATGAGCAGCTTGCCCGCCCGGCGGGGATCCTCCTGGTGCTGGGAAGCCTCATAGTCCTGCAGGGCCTCATGGAGCACATCCTGGAGCTTCTGCACTGCATCCACATCTTCAATGTGCATGGAGTCTGAAGAAAGAGGGCAGAAAAGAAATAAAACAACAAATAAACAAATAATAAAAAGAACACATACATACACAATCATTGTAGAATATATTTCAACACACTTCTGTATGACAATGATGTTTTATTGATTAAATCTGGCCCCTTACTCAGTGGCCCTCATTCAGCCCAGCATAGTATTTGAAGATATGATTATGTTGTGTAATGTAATTGCATAGCTTTGTATCTTAGTTCTGACATATCAAATAAAAACTTTAAAAAACTTGTGTTTTGCAGTGTAGAGTCCCACAACTCTCAAATTATGTTTACACTATGCGTCTTTGTCAGTGCCTGTGCCCCCTCTGTCTGCTGTGTTATTGCCCAGTGCCACAAAAGGGAGAGGTGCTAAAGACTCAATCCAAAATCCAAACATGAACAAAGGGTGCTACAGGAAACTATAGCTCAGGGTTTGAAATTCTATGCAACTGATTTAAGGAGTAATAATACTGTGTGTTAAAAAAGTGCAAAAATGCTTACTACTTAAATACTTGCATTTGATTATGAATAAAATAAAAACATCAGTGTTTAATCTGCAGACTGAGGAAAATGATTGTTAATCACTACCCTAGAACTACAGTTATCAATGTAGTACTTTGTAAACTCCCTTTCAAAATGCCTGCATGCATTTTTAAATTTAAAACCAACAATTTATAGCTGAAACTATCTAGGAATGGGGCTTTAAATTCAGGAGCTGCTCTGTTGTCTGTCTTTAAAGTGTGGATCTGTGGGTGTGATGAATGGATGGACAAAGCAAAGAGACGAGTAGGCGGAGAAAAAAGAAATAAACTTGTAGAATGATGGAGAGATTCAGGAACACCTGAGAGTCTGCGTATGTGTGTGTGTGTGTGTGTGTGTGTGTGTGTGTGTGTGTGCGTGCGCACAACAAACATCTGTAATCTCTCTTTGAGCTGGATGTAAGGTGTGTTTCAACATTTCTGGCTGTAAAGGCTGAGAATGTCCCTCAGTAATAATGCTCCATATTGCCCCTTAGGGAGGCAAAGTCTTAATGTGAGCTGGCCTTTAGCTCCCAACCTCCGATCAATGTCTCCAATCAATGACTACATGCATGTTAAATAATAATCACAAGACAACTATTGATAGGCACCCGGCAGCCCCCCCCCCCCCCCCAAGACACCCCTGCATGAACATACACACACACACACACACACACACAAAATTGCTACAGCTTTTCATATATAGACACACACATACATGTGCACACAAAGAATGATAACACAATCTAATGCAGGCACTTGATATAAATGAACTGCATGAGGTTATCAGAAAATATCATATGTGTGGGTATACTGGTAATTGGGAGAATATATAACATGTAAGTGGTGCACAAACTCTGGTTGGCTGTTTATTTGATAGGAACATGTCAGAGTGATAATGTGTATGTGTGTGTCTTTGTGTGTTTATTGAAAGTAACTTGTGGATTCAATGCATATGTTTTATATCTGAACCCATGTTGTTAAGCTTTTGCATTGTTTGTCTGTTAGAGCAACTCTGGCCTATGTCTTATTCAAACATATTCTCACACCATCCACATGCACAGGAGTTGAACACAAGCACAAAAAAACAGACACCAACCGTGGTATAAAAAGTATGGATGCACACAAGCCTATATTTAATGACAAGTGACAAATAAAAAATATACTGTGCAGACAAAATAAATTTCACATAAAATGTGTTAACACGGCGCCTACACATAAATGTGCACACTTACACACACAAACACAATCAAATACACAGGGTTGGATCTATAGAGTGTAATGCATGTATCAGTATGCAGGACCAGACAGTGGGCTGGATTCTATAGGGATCAATAAAAAACCCAGCTTCCATCGGTTTTCTACTTTTTCCTGGTTTAAATAAGAGTGGGTGATCCACTTGTCTGGGTTCTTTCATACTTAGCTGTATGATGGTATTTTGCTTAGCATTATTAATGATGAAGGAGGGGAAAATATATCCTTAAAAGTTAATGAGATTAATTTAAGTTCATATTCACATTTTTGTGTATATACAGAACATACAATATAATCTACAAACAGTTTAAACTACTGTTTTCAGATCTCGTTTTTTGGTCAGTATAATTAATTTTTTGAAAATGTTTTTTTTGTTGCTTTTCAGTTGTTTTAGGCCAAATATTTAGCAACCTCTTATACAGCATTGCTTGTTAAATGAACATAATGAGCATAAATAAGCATAATACAAAGTAAAGCAGCAAACATAAAAAAGCAGGACAAGCACGTAATGCACATGTACAAAATCTACTATTGAATAAGCATTGTTAGTAACAATGAAAAAACAATCCCCTTCTACTCTTTATTCTTCCATTTATAATAAGTGGTTTCCTGAAGCACAGTCTATAATTACCATAATTTAAACTGAAGTTTAATGAGTTTCAAATAGTTTTTGATTAATATTGTGTGTTTAAGCTGGTAGGCACGGCTGCTGCCTGTGCTGTGACCTGCAGTACACTGACAAGTAAAACAGCAGACGTTAATGAGCACAAGCACATGAAGCTGTTAAAACACACGTTAACATGGAACTCACAATGCACACACATACATACATGAATGCACACACGCATGCACGCACACACCTGCACACAAGCACACGTGCACGCACATGTGCACGCACACACACACACACACACAAACAAATGCACACGTATGCACACACACGTACGCACACACACGCGCGCACACACACACCCACCCACACACACACACACACACACACACACACACACACACACACACACACACACACACGTGCCTCCTGTTTCCCATGGCTAGTTTAGCTGCCTTTACATGTGGGGCACGTTTGCTAACATTTCTTAAGGCTTGGCTTCATTAATGCAGACGATTAGCATCCTGTGAATTAATTAGTGTCAGTGCCCTTCAAAATGCTAATGCTAGCATTCTGTTGTCTTGAAGAGCAGTTACAGGGTCTGGCCAGTGATGCAAAGTTCTTATTTGGGTGTCAGCTGTTTCCATTTCAATCAGTTAAAAGAATGACTATTTCACATGTGAGTTTTCTCAACACTGGGGGAAGCTTTAGTGGAGAGATTACTGTTGAGATTTATCTGGATATTTCTTTTTTTAGTTTATTCATTGGGTGTGGTTAACTGGCAAAGGTGTTTCAGCTTCAGAGAGAGTTTAGCAATGTGTTATTTCCACCTTCAGAATAAAACTGGACATGCAGACTGCCAGTTGGTCAGCTATCTCTCCAGTGTTTCATCTGCCTTCAGCCTGACAGCATCAATATCTATTCCTTATTCAAAATGAAAGTGCAGTATTGATACCTCACAATATACTGTGTAACCAGATTTTTTAGGTAAAGCTCAGATAGGTAAATGTTGGTGGACAAAGCTCTGGAAACAACCGTTTGATAAAATGCAATCCAAATCAAACCTACTATCCACCTACTCGAAAAAACTACGATAGATGGCTCTATAGCTCACACAATTAGTTCAATAATCATTGATTATTTGATCTACAAAAAATTAATTGGCATCCATTTTGATAATTTTGACAATGTTAGTAAATAATTTTAAGTTAATTTAAGTTCAAGCAAAAATGCTTTTTTTTTTTTAATTCTCTGCTCTGCTTTGCAGTTGTTTTGGATCACATTGGACTATACAAGTGTTTCTAATAAATCTGTCAGCTTGTGTCTTTCTTTGTAATTTTTAATTTAATCTAATTTTTAAAGAACCATACAATAGAACTAGTTACAATTATCAGCAACATTTTGTCATTGATTATTCTGAATCTTTTAACATTGTACTGCATAACTATTCAGTTTTGAAATCATCAATGTGTACACCAGACTAGCCCTCTGACCCCGGCTGGGACACTGTTGGGCCTAAAGGCAACAAGGTCCATGTAATGCCAAATAATTCATCATAATCATCATCATGATCATCAATACTGTTGTCCCAGCCAGCAGTTCCAGCCAGTTTTCTCAGCTTTCAGTCAGCAGCATTCATACACCAACAGACACACCTACACACATGCACACACACATGTTCAGAGCCAAGAGATTGATTGTCACACATAGCCCACAGGAAAACAATATGTCAATATTTTCTGCATGTGCATGACAGTAGATACTGTATGTGTGTGAGCAAACATCTCTCTGTGGTTCACATTTAAGTACACACTAATGTAAGCATGTGTTTATGCATATGTCAGAGAGATGAAACTTTGGCATATTTGTGGGCATGTGTGTCTGTGTGTGTGTGTGTGTGAAAGTGTTGGTGTGTGTGTGTCCATGTGCGTGTGTGTTGATGATGGCAGAATCTGAACAAAAGGCTGCCTCCCTCCCTATTCAAAGCTCTCCCATTGCATTCTCCCATTTAAACACATTGTATTGACAGCTCCCCCCTTGTAATTAAAGAGTACTGAAGAGCTGGCCGGCTTCCAAGACAAAGTTCAAAAGACGGGTCATGGGAGGGAGAGGGCGTGTGTGTGTGTGTGTGTGTGTGTGTGTGTGTGTGCGTGTGTCAGTCAGCTGTCGATGCAGCTGGACACATCAGAGAGGGGGCTTTATCGACGGACTTTGGGTTCTAATGATTTCACCTTATTTAACAGGCATCTGAAGAGACGACTATGCTAATTGTAAAAGGGATCGTCACTTTGTTTGGGGGTGGGCTTCAGGTTGAAGATGTGCGTGTGTTTGTGTGGTAGGTCTGTGTGTTTATGCATGTGTAACCTGTACTGATTGTAGGTATGTGTATGACTATTAAGAGCATGATAATACAACAGTGTGTGGCTTTAACAGAAAGTAGAAGGTTTGACAACTGCAGCTATTGTAAAAGAAAAAAAAAATGTGTGTGTGTGAAAGTATGTGTCGTGTGTGTTTGGATGCATTATTGAAATCAGTCCTTTGATGATTCAGTTTAAATGAGTCCCATAGGACTGGAGATTTCTCGGATTAACTCTTTCTACATCAGCCCCAGTCTTGTGCTCAAGAGCTAAAAACACACAGACAACAACAAAAGAATTTCAAACCTGAGTTAGCCAAAGCAATGGCCTTGAGAGTGACAAACTCCTCCTTCTCTAGCTTCATAGATTTGTATTTCTTGACCAGCTGAAGGATGGCGTTGTTCAGGTCCAGAAGTCCAGCTAGCTTTGACTGGTCCTCGTCCATTATGTAGTCCTCAGCATACACCAACTAAAGAGAAACACAGAGAAGTGGAGAGGTTGCAAATTAACGTGTGCTATGTGTTTATAAATATATAGATTTCATAAGAGCAAGAGACAAACATGATGCCAAAGACACTAACCTTGTCCTCAAAGGACAGTGAGCGATACACAACACGCAGGATCAAGATCTCCATCCATGCACTCTGCAGTAGACTCATCTGGTCTGCCAAAGACAGCGTGGAGAAACCTGGAGAATATGGAAACAAAGAAAAGCAAGAGAAATTTTTTATTTGAAATTTTAGCTCCAAAATACTTCAGAGTTAAGCAGTCTGACTTTTACTATGTCACACTGTGTGTGTGTTCTTTTAGTAGTTTGGGAATGATAAATATCATTGTAGTGATACTGTTTCCATTTCACAGTAATGCTGGTAAAGTAAATGAAAAGGCATTTAAAAGTGAAACTAACAAAGAGTAAAGGGAATGAAAAAGAATAGAGCCTATTTTGAAGCTAGTGAGAGGGTCAAGATCGGCCCTTCTCCCTTCCCTCCCTGCCCACCCTCCATCCATCCAGCTGACCAGAGTCCTCCTCCACCTCCTCTTCCTCTCTCCCCTGTGCCCAGGGCTGTTCTCTGGGGAAAGGCAGGCCTTATCTCGCCCTGACACAACCTCCATGGATCAATGCTAGCAATCGCTGCTGCACTGCTCAAACACACACATACACACACACACTAATTGCTGCTATGGCCTCAAAACTACTGCTTTCTCCGATGTCAATCCATGTCTTTCTATTTGCCTACGTCTATATCTGTCTGTCTCTCCAATTGCAATCCATGCCTTTTTATCTGTCAGTGTCTGTTTACGACTGACCATCTGTGTGTCTGATTCTGGCTTCACCTCTTTCCCCCAACCATCTTGATACATCTGTCTGCATGTCCTGCTTGACACTCCCTGTGCACATTTTTTCTGCCTTTTGATTGTTTGATCTGTTTTTATTTTTCCTTGTACTTTCACTTTCTCTGGCGCTTTTTTCTACAATCATTTTTTTCTTGCAATGTTCACATCTTCATTTCATATCTTTACGTTCTTGCTTAAGTTCACCAGTCTCTTGCTTGTTGTCTGTCTGTCTCTCTTTCTGTCCGTCTCTTTAATGGAACACCTGCCCACTCACACCTTTCCTCACAGCTGTCCTCTCCTCACACACCTGTCCATTCACACCTGCCTGTCTGCCTAAGTGTGTGTGTGCGAGCTTTCATAGGAAAGGCAAAGACAGTGGCCCATGTGAGCACACCTGTCAGACCTCGCTGCAGCCCTCCATTGTGTTTTTGTGTGTGTGTGTTTGAGTGGAGCATCCTGCCAGGAGAAGCGGGCAGATGAGAAGGAGGATATTTCTTCAACAACATCTGCTGCGGTGTGTCTCCTCTTGAGATGGTATGTGTGTGATAGCGTGTGTGTTGGTGTGTTTGTGTGTGTGCATGTGCATTAGGGGCTCTTATCTCACAGTGTGTTGATGGGTAATGGCAGGCGTCTCATTATGTCCAGGTTGCAGGCTATTGTTGTTTGTAATGTGCTCTAATTCATTCTATCTGCAACTGTTAACATCTCCAACAAACACACTGACACACATATACAGTATATAAACAATGCTCTGCATGCACACACGCACACACAGTATCATATAGGAACATACTGGAATGAATCCAAATGCGTATGATTGATACATGCACGCACAGACAGACAGACAGACAGACAGACACACACACACACACATACCATACATACACATACACACACACACACACACACACACACACACACACACACACACACACACACACACACACAGTGAAGGGAGAAGTATCGTTGCCAACTGGCAGTGTCTTCTTCTACTTAATGAAATCATCAGAAGGGATTAGAGGTGAATTTCTTAAGGGGGTCTTCATTCACACACACCCACCCACACACACACATCTCATTCACAGAGGCAGATGTCTTTGGGGTGGGGTGTGGGGGGGGTGCCTTAGGACTTAGGGCAGGGGAAATGAGTGCTGGCATTGCTAAAATTAACACACATACTCACACTTATTGAATCTGTTCAAACCCCAGGGTCAAGTGAACAGAAGAAGACGAGTGAGAGGTTAATATCATTTAATGGTGTCACTGGTTGTGTGTTTTAACTTGTCTCTGTGTTTTTGGTGCTCTGGCATTGGGAGCAGTGCAGAGGGTTCAATCAATCCTTGCACATCTCTCTGTCAGAATTTGATCTGGGGGCAGTGGGTGCACGCATGATGAGTACACATTAGGTAAAAAAAAAAAAGAAAAAGAAGTGCATCAAAAACATGTCTGCATCACCAGTTGTTCGTTAATAATAGGCTTTGGACATACCTGTCATCAACTAACATCTCCCTCTTAATTACACATAAAATGCACACGTATACCAACACACACACTAGGAAACACCAATAATTAAAACCCCTGTGATTAATTTATTGAGCTGAAAGTGCACCTTCTTATTGAGGTACATCAATGATTTTTATCAGGATGTGGTCTGTGTGTGTGTAGCTGTGTGGTGTGTGCTTTTCTAAATATGTGTATGCTTATATTGTGTATTTGAACACAATGTACATAATTGCACTGAGAATGGCTTCTTGTTTCATCAGCATGTTTGTATTCTTTGTGTATGCTTACATTCCCATACATATGTTTCTGCGAGTCTCTGCATTTGCGTCTCTATCCGTGTGTGTTTCGGTATGTTTGTGTATGTGTGTGTATGTGTGCCTGCCTGACCCCCTCCCCTCCCCACCAGCCTGTCTGCGCCGTTCAGCCATCCAATGCCTCTTATCTGTCTGATTAATAGGCGGCCGGCTTCAGGACAAATTAATTAACAGATAACGCCATCTCTCCCTTCTTCCCTTCCTCCATTCCTCCCCTCCTTCTCATGAAGCGATCGATACAGCAGAAGAAAAGAAACATCAATGGGAATTTAGTGCTGATGATGGAGAGAGAGAGGTATTGATGGGGAGAGAGAGAGCATGAGGAAGAGTGAGATGCAGGAGAGAAGAAAGTAAAGGGAGGAGAGTTGTTAGAAGGAGAGATGGTGGTGGTGGTGGGAGGGGTGGAGACCTTTCTTTCATACCTGTGATTTCACTTGACAAAAGAAGGTTCCTTATTTGGCTCTAATTACATTTCCTTTCTGCCCATTGTTGATAAGGCATCTCATACTATGTGTGGAAGCATGTGTGTGTTTGTGTTTGTGTTTGTGTGGATGTTTTACACCTGGTGTGCTGTTTGCTGTGGTGATGGTGGGCTGAAATGAATGTATAGTAATGTACAACGAAAATGAAATTCAAAGCTTAAACATATTAACATAAACTGTAAAGAACATGACCTGCAAGTGAAGCCATATGTTCCTTAGAAACACACTGGACATATGCTTATGTCTTTATAATGAGGTATATTACTATACTATGTATTCTGAGCATATGTTTTCCAAAAGTGCAAATAAGAAGTCTATTCACAGCCTACATGAAATGTCCAAACCCAAATACTATCCAACTTAATTCAAACATGGCTATTGTGTGAGTTCCAATAACACAGAGGATTTACAGTCTCTTGTCATACATCTACCTCTCCTCCTCTGCGCCTTACTTTCCTCTAATTTGACAGTATGAACCTGCAACCCTGTCTCCTAAAAACAACCTTTATACCAGAGACAAAACATTTTAATGAACAAATCTACAAAGAAGCTAACTGTTCATAAACCAAAGAGATCTGTAAGTTCACTGCTATATTTCATTGTTTTTTCCTACAATATCTGCTTGTGGCAACTAAAGGATGATCAGTGTTTGTATGTTTTGTTTAGGTAACTCAAAGCACAAGTTAAATCAGGACACAAACCCAAACACCCTCTGGTGTCAAAGTTTTGGACTTTGTATTTCACCATTCACCCCACCCACCTTCCTGCATGTTTTCTGCAGTATTAGGACATAAAACCTCCTGTACTGGACCCGTTGCCAGTGAAAATAATCCAGGAAACAATTGTGAGTCCTACTAATCATATCTGGCAAAAACATTTAGTGGTATCCTAAAATATTAGGATGCTCCATTGTGTCTATGCACGTATAGATAAAGATAGTGTGTGTGTGTAGGTATGTGTGTGTTTGCATGTGCCATACATTGGTCTGACAGAAAGAGGCTGCAGTGCAGTCATGCAGACTTAACCTCTGCTGCTTGCTCTCGCGCTCTCTTTCTTTTCTCTCTTCCCTTTGCTCTATCAGATACACGCATAAAGACAAACACACACACAAACACACGTCGATTCCCCAGCCACCCTGCGGCCTGTTTGTCTGCCAAATGAGTCCTGACTGCACGTTTACACCCGAGACCGCACAACAGTCTGGTGCACACACACACACACGCACACACACATGATAGCCCTCTCTCACACCCCAGTTGCTACACAGACCCACACGAACACACATGTCCAAGAGGCCTATATTTGTTTTCTTGTGGTTACAGGGCAAATGGGAACCAGTAAGAACCAATTGTGATGCTTATGAGTACCTGTGCCCTTGTGTGTGTACAGTTTGTGGCATTTGTGAGGCTATTTTTATGTGAATGTGAATGTGAGTCTGTGTGTTTGTATTATAATGCCTGTGTATGTCTGCAATAACTGATGCATCAAAGACAGGTGCAAAAACTGGTTGCAATGCTGATCTGGTCCAGTTATTAACACATGGCTTGTCTTCACATGCTGTCACTGTAGTAAAAAAGTTGACTTATATATAGTATTTGTGTGTTAGCTTAGAGCACCTTGAAAGCTTATTTAAAAAAAGGAGACTGCAAGTATAGTTTAGGAGGTGAAAGTAAATCTAGTCTTTAATGATTACAAGATATTAACGTCTGAGTCGAATGCACACTGAACTGAAGTAATTCACTATGATTTGATTTTGGAAGTCTCTCTGACAATATTTTCTTACTCAAAACATTGAAACAAACAAATGTCTTGGCTTCCTCAGCCTTTTCTTCACACAAAAATATCTTTCTCATGACCACTTTAAGTTTATTCCTTAATGGGTTTCGTTTCAGGATAGCTACAGTAGCCCTTGTTGTATATCTGAATGCAAAAGCCATTTTGTAAACAAAAGACATTGAATTCTAAACGAATAATGTTCATTTTTCACTGGCAACAGCATTTTGATTGTTGTAATAGCTCAATATATATATTTTTGATTGGAATTGAACTCAAAAACACAAGGAGAGTGTGTTCAGACAAGAGAGTGTGTGTGTACATGGCCACGGTGCGGCCAGCAGTGAAATGGTTCAACTTAATGTTGATGGACTACATATGATCTGAATGAGCCAGCTACAAATTTAACCTGCAGTGTGAGAGATTGGGAAGTCTTTGCATAATGTGAACTGAAACACCACTTCAACAAACATACAAAAATTCTTCCTCTCATAATTTAGTCCGCAGATTAGACAGTCCTATTTGTTCATGGCCTAACAACACATTCAGCCGGAAACTTCTCTGTCTGTCTCAACGATTTACCAGCAAAGATTCACACACTTATCAAGAGTTATCAGTCTTGAAGTTGTAAGAATAAGTTTCGCACTTTGTCATAGAAATGTCACACATTCACACACTCTGGACACCTGCATTTTGTTATTATGCGGAGCACATGCTTTGTTTTGTTTTTTACCAAACTGGTTTTGGTGCAGTGACAGTGAGAATCACAGGTGATTAATTTAATAAACAATTGAAATGAACATTTGTTTAGCCTGCATATCTGTTTCAGTGACAGTTATATTAATCACTCATAACGTAGTAAATTAAAATAATAGTACTGGCAGCTTAGCTCACTACACTTTTCAAGTAGCTTGCCCAAAACTGATAATACTATTTCAGACAATGTAGTGTCCCAACAGCACTTCAACAGTGTAATAAATGTGTAATAGACACTTACCATTAGAAAATTGTTTGTTTTGACAGACCAACTCTTTTTAATAGGAGGTATTTAAAAGAGGTCATGAGAACTGTGATGTGAACTGTTTTATGATTGTCTAGTTGCTCATCATAGGTGAGAGGAGAATAGTGGATTGTCTGTGTGCAGCATGTAGACGTATTGTGTTCTGCAGGGGACAGATTTAAGTCTACTGACCCACTGAGATAGAGATTGCATTAGAACACGTGAAGTTTCCAACAGTTACCAGCACATCGCTGCCCTGCATGTGTGTGTGTGTGTGTGTGTGTGTGTGTGTTTGTCTGATTGTTCTGTATGCACACTGTGTTACGTGGCTCCAGTACTCTCTCTCTCATACCACTTTCTGTACATGTTTGTGTTAAAATTTGTGTTAGCGTGCACATTGTTGCATGCTGTTCAACGTGAGTGCTCCCTTGTGATGCTTTGTGAGTGTGTGTTTGTGTGTGTGTGTCTGCACATCTCAAACTGTTTTGCACCATACGGCCAGACGCCGGCCCAAATGAACACGGACCTCCTGTGATGGCTTTGGCCAAGCTGAAACAACACACACAAGAAAAAACGCACACGACAAGCACACTGGCAAATGTGCTCTCTCGCTCACTCTCTCTCTCTCTCTCTCTGTCTCTCTCTCTCTCTCTCACACACACACACACACACACACACACACACACACACACACACACACACCAGCTGACCCAATTACACAGAGATGCGCAACGAGATGGAAACAAATCTACCCAGAGAACCAGCTAATTTAGGAGGGCTTACAGAAACACACAGGACACACACACACACACACACACACACACACACACACACACACGTGTGTAGTCACTTAGATTATGAAAAACATTGTACATGATACTATATGAAAGTGCAAATCACAATTTGAGTTTCATCATTTGCTGACATTTCTTTCAAAGCACACAATGTGTGTGTGTGAAGAGATGAACAGAACAGAGCAGATTCACTCTATTTCTATCCTTCCTTTTGCGTCACTCCTCATCGCTGCAAATGTGTCCACATGCAAATTTGTGTACTTATGAGGCAAATGTTTTTAGTCATATTCTTTGTGTGTCAAGGTCAAGTTGAAATATTTTCTATAGGTCAAGAAAAGTGAGAGTGGAATCCCCAAGTCAAACTACTTTGCTGTATAGCGCTGTGGCCTTACCAATTTCTATTGTCGTTGTTGTTTTTTTATTTTAAACAGTCTTATTGAATACTGGCTTTGGAGAAGGTTAATCTGAGAAAAATAACTGCTTGGTTGACTCCACGGTATCTGCATTTTAGTCACTCTAAATGAATAATAGACAATAACTGACACATTTTTACAAATATCAATTTGATTTTGTACCTGATCTGTCAGATTTCCAATACACATATTCACATGTCATCACCTTCACCTTCACCCCCTCTCATATTGTTGGCTAAAATATCTTTTTTCCTGTTTCTTTCTCCTTCCACCCTCCCCCTCTCTCCCCCACCACATCCCCCCGTTTTCTCTGTGCGGCCTCGGGGAGAGTAGAGCAGTCATAGGGTTGCGGTAGCCTCTAATCAGTGTGAACAGCCAGCTAATTACCAAACCCTCAGCCCTGGCTGACTGTTAATTGCATACATTAGACACCATCAGCAGCACTGCAAGATTAACACTTAAAATCTTCCCATTGCTGTAGTGGAGATGAGTACTCTGTGAGGGAGTGTGCACGTGTGTCAGTGTGTGTGTAAAAGAGAGAGACAGAGGTGGAGGATTGTGTGCTGTAGTGTCTGTGTGTATGTGTGTGGTGTGTGCTGCCTCTGTGGTTGTGGGTGCTAATATTTAACACTTAATTAGACCCAAAATGGAGACGCGGCAACACAGAGATGGCTGTCGAGTGTTAATAGCTGTTGCTGTGGCTGGGTTGCTTGGGTGGGGGCCGCCGGTCGTCGAGGGCAACCCCAAGTCTCCGTGGAGACGACAGATGGAGTGACATTAAGAGCATTGCAGTGCAGCTACTTCAAATAATAAAATATCAATATTTACATTTTAATTACCCACTTCTAGCTCCACCAGGGCCGTGTCAAGGAGCGTGTGGGTGAGAATGTGTTGGTGTGTGCGTGGATATGTGCCACTGCCAGCTCCACTGGGGCCATATCGTCTTGACTCTATATAGAGTGAAGAGTACTGTTGAAGTGACAATGGTCCACTCTGGTTGAGAATTTCTTGGTGAAATAAACATTGTGTACAACTAATGTCTCAGCTGTTTTCCAACATTATTTTTTTTACTTTCTTTTTTTTTTTTTTACTTTGTCTTTCACACAATTCATCCATCTTCCTCTCATCCTCTACCTCTGCAATATGCCCTTTCCTCCTACAATACAATGCTGATGCAGGCAGGAATGACCACTCTGTGTGTGTGAGCAAATCTGTCAGGGGAATTAACCATGTGTTCACACAACTGAGAAGCTTATACACACCAACTCTGTCTGTCTCTGTCTGACACACACACACACACACACACACACACACACACTGCTGACAGACACTTTTGAAGACAAAAAAACCTACTAAGAGTTGACAACTGTAATAAGAGACAAAGAATAAAGTGAACACAATGTAAATACTTCATGACAAAAATGTCTCAGTCTTCCAGTTTAAAGGGATATCAGACTATAGGTAGAAGGCAGCTGGACTTGCTGTTTTATTTTGAAGATGTTTTGACGCTTCCCCAAGCACCTCATCAGGTGCAACACAACACAGTGATTGGACTTCATGTCCAACCCATGTCTTTACAAAGTCCATGAAACACACAAAGACTCCCTCTAAGGCCTATTATCAGCTGCATCCACTTAGTGACAATATTGCCAAGTATGTAATGACAATTTTAGCTTTGTCAGTTGGCAAAGGAGAGCTCTTAGCTCCTGCTGGAGAATACTGCCCAGTCAGTGGTTCCTCTCTCTCTCTCTCTCTCTCTCTCTCTCTATCTATCTAGTCTGTGATTAATTCATTTTCCCAGTTTGTACAATTAACTAGGTTGTGACAGTCTATTGATCTCTTGGTGGATTACCTTTTCTGAAAAATATCTCCTACAACATATTCTCCTGAAATGACAAAATCCATAGGGCTGTACTGCTATCTAAACCACTGAGCAGAGGACATTTTTTATTTTCATGTATGATTACTTCACATTCGTTGTTGTTATTTTATGCTGCCAGAAACACTGTAAACTATACATATAGTATATATAAGTAAAAATACAAAGTTCAAAAGAAAGAAATTGTGGAATGAGCATGAGACCAATTCTTTTTTTGTAAAGCATCATTGATGTGTGAATAGCAACTTGCTGTTTGTGGCTTTCAGACAAAACCCAATGGTCCCTGTCCAGGCCCGGTGTCTGAATATGAGATTATGAGTCTGTGTTGATTCTATCTTTCTAATCCTCTGTTGCTTTTCATAGAGAGAGGACTGCAGAAACTCCACAGGGATTAATTTACCATTCACAGATTAGAGATATGGTCTCCAATATCATCATCCAGGACAAGCATCAAGAGGAAGGGCTCGACAGTCAGAGCAATAAGGAGAAAGAGAATAGAGAGAATGAGAGAGAGAGAGAGAGAGAGAGAGAGAGAGAGAGACATACGCAGACTGAAAGAAAGACAGAGATAAAAACAAATGGACACAGAGAGACAGTCCTCTCTCCTACAGCATCATGCCTTAATGTCCTAGCTCGAAGACAAGAACATTAGACCTCATTCCACCTCCTCATCTGGGCCTGAAAAAGCCTGGGCTGAAAATCTTAATTAATTGTCCAATAGTGCTGCGGGGTCATTATGCATTGCAATAAAGAAGCGTGTAATTATGAGATTTAACAGCCATTACCAAGGCCAGGAACTCATATGTCATCATCAGCAACCAAGCCAATGGTTTGGTACAGCTATGTGTGTGGTTTGATGGACAGCATGCACACACACCAAATACACACACTCGCATGTGTACATATTGTAATGTCGGTATACAGTGATTAGATACAGTATATAAGACAGAAATGTGTCTACTCTCACACTAGCAAACAAACATTAGTAGGTATATACATGTGCACAATTTAAAGAAAGCACACATTCAAAAACACACACACACACACACTCACACACATACCCATCAGTATGACCCAGACAATAAGGCAGCCAGCTGTGATAGCAGCCCGCAGATGAAACATCCCATCAAGATTAAATAGACACAGAAATACACACATTATTACTGCTGCGTGTGTTTTTTGAGTGTGTATGTGAATGCACAGTGAAACCACAGACCATGGCCCTTCGCCACATAGCAGGTGGCAAGTGACACACTTGTACAAGGATGAAGTGCTGTGTACAAACACATGCACGATGTACATTATTGAAAATGTGCTCAAACAGTCCCACAACCAAAGAAACAGTAAGTCAGAAAGAAAACACATAAAATTAACAGTGAATTTGATAATGAGAAAGTGAAAAGACAAAAATGAAAAGTGTGACATTCCACATGGAGTAACATAAGCAGTAACACAGTACGTCAAACAGTCTACTGTAATACATAATATAAATGTAATATATATATATATATATATATATATATATATACATACGCACACATTCAAAAACACACACACACACACACACACATATATATATTTATATAGGAGTATGTATATATGATTGGCCTTTGTGTGTGTGTGTGTTGTGTGCACAGGCCATAAGTCCTCCCCAGCTGGTGACAGGCACGCTCCAATCCTATTTTCCCACCTGCTTATTCCCTGATGGAAGGGATGAATCCTCAGGACTGTTATTTAAGAACGATGGATGGAGGATGGAAGAGAGGGAGAGGGAGAGGAAGGAGAAAGAGGAAGAGGGAACAGGAGGGCAGAATGAGCATCAGCCACGAAGCAGAAGGGAGAGAGGGAGTAAAAACAAAGAGAGAGCGAGGAATAAACAAAAAGCGAAGGAAAAAGATGAGAGAAAGGGGCAAGGATGTGAGGAACAACAACAGGGGTGAGAGAAGGAGGGGAAAGAAGAAGGTAAGGAACAATGTTAGGAGAAGGAACTGAAGGGCTGAATAAGAAAAGGAGAATAGATGTAAATAAAGGAGAGAAAAGAGAAGATACAGACAGAAACTGAGAGGAAAGATAGATACATAAAAAAAAGTGAGTACGGGGAAAGGGAGAGAGAGAGAAAGAGAGAGGGAAAGAGAAAGAGAGAGAATAACTATTTCATGCCTGTCTGTGAACTTTGCATGAACCGACAAAAATAATGTGATGCCATGACAAGCCTATCCCTCCTTCCACTAGATTTGCTGCATGCATAGGTGTGTGATATGTGTGTGTGAATCCCTGTATGTGTGTGAACTCTTTATATTGGTTTTGGTGTGTGTGTGTGTGTGTGTGTGTGTGTGTGTGTGTGTGTGTGTGTGTGTGTGTATGTGTGTATGTGTGTGTACGTGTGAGTACATGTGCGCTCCAACAGATAGAATAGGATGATGATGATTTGAAATGGAGTTTGGCCTGTGCGTAATTATGATCATCTATCTTTATGCCCCGCCAGCATATCATATCATATCATATCATATCATATCACATCACATCATCTCTCTCTCTCTCAGGCACACACACACACACACACACACACACACACACACACACAGACACGCACACGCACACACACACACAAACACAAACACAAACAAAAGCAAATTGAAAGTAGTAAAAGCTGACTGTTTGCTAGTGATGACTTAGATGATGATGGGCTCAGATGGTGCGCTGATTTATTTGTTACTGCTCATCTGATGTCACATTATAAAACCGTGCATGTCTTGTGTATGTGTGCACATCTGTCCACGTTCACTGTGTGTTAGTGCTTCTTTAGAAGTGCGTGCATGTGTGTTTAGAAGTGTACATTGTGTGTTCATGGATGTGTGTATGATGTACTATATGTGTTTGTGTATGCAGACTAATGTGCATGCCTATGTATGCGGCTTCTCTCTGGTGTGTGTTTTGTGTGTGTGTGTATCTGTGACAGACATTATTTGATGCAGATTAGACAGTGTACTCAGATTGCAGGCTGTGTCTCAAAGGCTGATAGACAAATTTGATTTGCTAATGTAATCACACTAATAAGAAAAACAGCAATGGGTTGCTGAGTGTAAATCTCATGACTTCAATATTTGTGTTTTTTTCTCACTTTTACTTGAAATGAAACAACTGAATCCATCCACTGAATGACTTTCACTTTATTTCACTATTTTTTTATTTAGAAATGAGAATAAAATTATTAAAATTACTTTTAATGAGAGATTTTCACCACTTTTAAAATCAGTCTACTTCTTTCAGTAATATACAAATATTTCATTCACTTCTTCAGAGTGCTGAAGGTAGTAAAGGTACTGTTGGTGATGTGGATGACATTTCCTTTATGCACACCACCCCACTACCACAGGCTGCTACTACTTTTTAAGTGACTCCTGTGTATTCCTATTTTTCATTTTGAATTCAGCTCTGATGTGGTGTGACACAGGTGGATACAGTGACAGTGACAGCTGGTACCATGTGTGAAGCAAGTTGTGTGTGCATGTGTGTGTCGGCCCGTATGATGTGTCAGATTGCTCTCCTCTCAAGGCATAAGGTGTGTGTCACCACCAAGGTGTGACCTGATAGAGGAAATACCAGTGTCTCTGGGAATCTATGTGTTGCGTCTGTGTGCAAAACAATGTGTGTTTTTAAAGTAGGCACCTAAAGCTGTCTGTCTATGTTTGAGTGTCATTGTAGGCACATCGTCATGGAAACACGGTCAACATGGTGATGACAAAACAAACACAGGGCATCGGACAGACAGGAGAGTCAACACAGACTGAACGTGCCCTTAGAGATTGAGTATGTAGGACCATTTGTGTGTATGTGTATATAAAATATCAAATGTGGGATAAATGAAATTCTTTTACAAACGAGCATCACAACATACAGAAAAGAAATTGATATTATAGCTTTCTGCCTCTCTTTTCTAAAATGTACTGCAGAGACCCTTCAAAGCTTGCATCCTGTAGTGACTACATCAGTATATTGGAGTATATTCATGCCGAAAAGGAAAAAGTATAATGTTTTTCCTCCTGTTTTCTCATATTGATGAAATGCTTCCAATACCCACAGGCTTATTCCAATAAAGAAAGCCCAACTTAATCCAAACATTAAGCTCAGATATCAAATATTCTTTTCCTAATTTGATTTCATCAATATTTATTTTCATCTGCAAACAGGGGTGTTTGTTTGTATCGGCTGCAAGAGGAAACCATGGTGGTGGTGCACTGGAAAATAAGATATCTCTTATGCACCAATGTGGACAATGAAACAGACAAGCACACACACACATACGCATAAGCAAACACACATACTTGAAACCAAGACATCAACCTCTAAATGTGTTATGTAGCTCAGGGATGAGATGAAATGGAAATCTAACACGGCCAAAAGAGCTCAGAGAAAATCAACAGCAACTGGTAACACACACATGATGTTACATACTAGAGAGCACAAAAGAGACAAAATTGATTATCGGAATAAACTAAATCAAATTCTTATTCTAAATCTAAATCAGATCCTAATAAAGTCATACTTATGAGTTGCATTCAATAGAATATAGAAAAGGCAGAGTCAGTCATATCACATCAAAGAAGACAGAGTGTTGTCAGGTATGTTTTATATCCCTGACATAGCTAGAAGGAGTATGTTATAAAAGCAAACTTCTAAATTACGTTCTTTTAAAAAAATGATCATAAAAACAAATTTGACTGAACATAAGATTTGTTTTCTGAAGCATTATTAAAGATTCCTGGTTACATTCTGGCAACTCCAAGCAATTTTAATTCACACTATAATTTATATCACATGATCAGTTATCAAAAATAGATGGGAATATCTGAAAATTCTGTAATACAATGACATTTCTTTTAGGCCTTTGCACCATTAAACCTTGTTTTTTACCTCAGCTCAGCCTTCATCCTACAAATCTTTACATGTTAAAAACTTCAATCTTATTGTATATACTTAAGAAATATGACAATGCAAGCTTATCTGTGTGTTTATATGTTTGCTTGGAAACTGCAACATAACTGTCTTTACACTGTGCTGTACCTGTGTGTCAATGTGAATGCACTGTATGTTTGTGTGTTGTGTTGGTGCATTAAGAAGACACCCAGCATGCTGTGACTGTCAAGGTGAACTTGCCTTAGCCGACAGAATGGGGACAATGCTGCTTGTGCGTCTGTGCATGTGTATTTCTTCATGTGTGTCTTCATGAGTTTTTGTATACATGTGTATCCACACCAGGCATTTTATAGCAGAGGATAGTTTTGAGAGGGAGACACACTAAAAGATGAAGGAGGGTAAGTATGATGAAGACCACAAAGGGAGGGAAGAAATTAGCAGGCAATATTGTTTCAGAAGTTTCATGCCAATAAAGCTCATTGATTTAACCACTGTAAAAGAACTCTGTGTGTGTGTGTGTGTGTGTGTGTGTGTGTGTGTGTTTGTGTGTGTTAGAGAGAGAGAGAGCGCTGGCAGAAAGATTTTTCTCTTCTGATTTACCACTCTCTGACCCAAAGCCCAACAACCTCTTTGCTGATTGATGACATCACCAGACTTAATGAGGAGGGTTGTAGAGTGACATCACCACCAGACTGAGCTTTTACATTCTTCTCTCACTTGCTCTCTCTCTACACACACACACACACACACACACAAACACATACACACACATACACACACATGGTCCTGTTCTGCATCTCTTGAAGCTCATTGTGCAGTGTTATAATGTGTGTCATTGTTAATTTAGTGAGCTGCACTCTCAGAGTCAAGGGTGTGAGTATCTGCGTATGTGTGCATGTGTGTGTACGCAGAGGTTCCCCATGGCTGCTGAGACTCAACATTTGATTTGCTAAAAGGAGCAGGACACTTCTATTAATCAATATTTGCTGAATGACTGCCTGTCTTTCAGGCTGATTGACTGGGTGTGTAGTTACTTGACTGACTGATTGACTAAATAACTGACTGACTGTCTGTCTGAATGGCTAACTACTCGACTGGTTGACTTAATCTCTAAGTGAAAACCATTTATAACATGCCCGAAAGAGAAAGAGCACAGCAGATTATAGAGAACTTTACTTATTGTGTGCTTCAGTGAGTATTCTATGACATACCAATGTTAATAAAAAGGCATATTTAACTGAGTGATCTGATTGATTCTCTTTCATAATTTAGAGCTGAGTCTTGGACACAAGAAAGCTTGACCACTGTCTCTGCTTGAGGTACAGAGAGACAGAATTAAAGAGAAAGAGAGTGACAATGGCTGGTGGGGGGTGGG